>NW_016804151.1:5512605-5562076 GCF_001698545.2 Rhinopithecus bieti
TTTTTGCCTGGAGGTCCGTTTAAAAGAAATAGCATTACTTGATTGGCCCTTCATCCCAATTAATAATTTTAACTTCGATAAATTCTGATTTCAGAGTTATGACTAGTCACATCTTAGCTTTTCCCCTTGCTGGTTAATTGGGGTGCTGGGGTTAATCTAAATTAAAACTTAAACTAATGGAGGTCAGCAAGGCAGCTGAAACACCTGAGTGAAACAAATGGGGCTGCCAGGCACAACTTTATCTTGGCTGTTTCCCGAGAGGGAAGTGGCAGCAAATTGGAGTTGTTTCAGCCTTCTGTAAAGGTGAATGATGGGTGACACTTGTTAATGTACAGCATCTCCGGAAGCATTCCAGATTGCTTTGCTGCTACACCAACTGCTGCCATCCATGCACAGTCAGTAGGAACTGGACCAGTTGCCAACATCTGGCAGCACAGCAAGGAATGGGTGCAAGTCTTGAAACCCTGCAGATTCTAAATATGGTGCTTAGAACTGTGCAGGCTTTAATCACTTACCACTCTTTGGCAGCAGGCTACGACAGCTTTTCCTAGCCTCGTACATCACATTCTGACATCTGCTGAGCTGCAAGGCAGCTGCACATTCATTTTCTTTTCTTGCCTTTTCTCTTTGCTTCCCATTCCCCTTCTTCTTCCCACTCCCCTCACCCTTCAGTTTTCCTCCCCCTCCCCAATATGCTGCCTGGGAGAGATGATCTGTAAAGATTACTGCTTCATTGTGTGCAAGTAATTGTGGTGATGCCAGGCCCTTGACAGACACAAGGTAGCACCTGTTCTGCTGACCTGGTTAATTTCTTCTGTTGAGTGGGATTTGCCAGAGATTGGAGCTGAAGCCAATTCAGTGATAAGGCTAAAGAAAATGGCTGTATGTTTTCTGTCACCTCCCAATTAAATTGGCTTCATAAAGTGCTTTCCTTTATTTGTCAGAGTAGTAAGCCCGAGCTAAGTGTTGCATTTAGAAGTGATTCAATATATTACAATGGGCCTGTGAGTTTTCATTTGTGTGTGTGTTTTTAATGTGATCATATATGGAAGAGCTGGGTGGTGAATATAATACATTCTCCCCTTTTTAAAACCATACTTGAAGCCAGACTCTTTGGGTTCATGTTTTGTAAGGAAGAGATTATAGCCACATTGAATTTTAATGTTCCATTGTAAGGGTTTAAAGGCTTACTTGGTTAATTCAGGTGTCTTGAAGCTGTGTAAATGCCCTAACTACTGAGAATGATGTGTGGGGTCAGAACACTCCCCCTCTACACGCACATAGTCATTCACACTTTCATTCTTTGTTTCTTTTTTTTTTGAGACAGAGTCTCGCTCTGTCACCCAGGCTGGAGTGCAGTGGCCAGATCTCAGCTCACTGCAAGCTCCGCCTCCCGGGCTCACGCCATTCTCCTGCCTCAGCCTCCCGAGTAGCTGGGACTACAGGCGCCGCCACCTCGCCCGGCTAGTTTTTTGTATTTTAGTAGAGACAGGGTTTCACCGTGTTAGCCAGGATGGTCTCGATCTCCTGACCTCGTGATCTGCCCGTCTCGGCCTCCCAAAGTGCTGGGATTACAGGCCATTCTTTGTTTCTTAATGGGCTTCAAGTTACCATAACTTTCAAAATATATTTGTATTATTTAATAAAGGTACATGTATATATGTATGTATATGTGTATGTACATACATACATATGTATGTGTGTGGGCTGTAGAAGATAGTATCTGATATCATAAATAATTTTATCATTTTTAGAGCTGAAAAGAACCTTAGAGGAAACAGACCCTGAGAAGTTAAGTAACCTTCTGACAACATATAGTAAATGGCAACACTGGTAGTTAATGTCAGGACTTCTTAGACCAAGTCTTGCTGTTTCCATACCTTTATTTCTTAAATATTTCATTCTTGAGCCATAAAGAGATTTCACTGTAGTATTACAGTTTTCAGTTTGTAAATAAACTTTATTTTAATAGAACCAGAAAAAGTGTTTTGTGTTAGAAAGTAACTTTTTTTCTTAGAAGGCAAATGATTTATTGAACTTTTGTTACTTAAAATTCTAATGAAAAAATTAGCTTTATACTTTTGTTACCTGTTTGTTTGGAAACTGGAATTGCTGAAAGCGTGAAGTATAGCCAATGGTGAAGGTTTTACGAGAGAAACTGTTCACCTGCTTCAGAAAACCATTGCGGGATTTTACTTCCAAACAGAATTACTTTACAGTTTGGCCTATTTCTTGTCAAAGCGCATTCCTAAAGGCAGTTTCACAAAACATGAAGATTGTAAATGACCACGAAGGATGAGCCATTCAAAAGGGTTTTCAGTGTCTGTTATTGTCGTGATCCTATCTGCTACTTTATAACATTCAGTTCTCTTCAGATCTGGTGTCTGTATCACCATTTAAGGCTTTTGTTTTGTTTTATTTTTTTAAACCATCAGATGATCTTTGACTTAATTAGCCTAAGTTTTTAAAGAATCGGGGAAGGACCAGGATTTGCTAAACACTAGTGGCGTGCCAGTCCCTGGACTAAGTAGATAGGTACTTGGCATGTGTCTTGATTTAATCCTCACAAGATCCTCATGTTGTGATAAACTGCACTTAGCAATAAGCTGTATAAAGTGACTGGCTTTATTCTTTTCATATCCCAGATTGCAAACTAGTTTCTTGTCACTTCATGAGATATTTTGTTCTGAAAGGACTAATTGAGCTTAGATGTCAACAGATCAATACCTGGATTTCTAAGGGTTCATTAGGATTTTGTATGTTGCTTCTAGCTCTGTTTAGTTTTGATGTGGTTTGTCCTGTCACTTTGAATCTAGCCAAGAGTATCTAGAGAATGGCATAATAGGTTTTGCTCTTTTGATGACCACTTTGATGGGTTAAATTTCTTCTTTCATTTGCCATCAGGACATGCCTATAGCTGACCTTGCCACATGCTGAACTTTTGTATCTAAGACATTTGATAATGCCATAAACAAGTAATTACTAATTCAGTGAACTATTAAAAGTCGATAATGTTGAGAAATAGAGAAGAGGCAGGCTTTCTGACATGACTTTAATTAAATTGGTGAGTGATTAATATGGACAGGTGATGTGGTAGAATTGTATGCACTTAGATGTCAGTGTGAATAAGAAGATGTCTCAAGCTACCCTTATGTTAATGGTGATACGGTATTTTTTAAATATATTTCTTGTTTTATTTATTTATTTTGTTTGTTTGTTTCTGAGACAGGATCTCACTCTGTTGCCCAGGCTGGAATGCAGTGGTGCAATCTCAGCTCACTGCAACCTTGACCTCCTGGGCTCAAGCAGTCCTCCCACCTCAGCCTCCCAAGTAGCTAGAACTATAAACAGGTACCACCACACCCAGCTGATTTTCATATTTTTTGTAGAGACAGGGTTTTGCCGTGTTGCCCAGGCTGGTCTTGAACTCCTGGGCTCAAGCAGTTCGCCCACGTTAGCCTCCCAAAGTGCTAAGATTACAGGTATGAGCCACGGCACCCAGCCTGGCAGGATGATATTCTTACTATTGGCATGTATCTTTCCAGTGATTCAATTGATGGTTAATAACATGTTTTTAAGTCTGATTTGAACCTGCCTCTGTGAATGAGTTGTTGGACTCACGTCTTCTGTTCAGGGCAGTATTTTGTTTTTAGTTTTACTTTAAAATGTTGCTGTTATTTGAGATCTGGATAGTGTTTCTTAAAAGTCTGATGAAACTTAACTACACATAGATATTTATGGTTATTTTAGAAAGGACTTATGTATGAAGTACATAAATTTTAAAATTGGCCAGGCATGGCAGCTCACACCTGTAATCTCAGCACTTTGGGAGGGCAAAGTGGGTGAATGACTTGAGCCCAAGAGTTTGAGACTAGCCTGGGCAACATGGCGAAACCCCATCTCTACAAAAAATGCAAAAAAAAAAAAAATGAGTTGGATGTGATGGCGCTTGCCTGTAGTCTCAGCTACTTGGAGGCTGAGGTGGGAAAATCATCTGAGACCAGGAGGTCGAAGCTACAGTGAGCCGAGATCGCACCACTTACACTCCAGCCTGGGTTACAGAGTGAGACCCTGTCTCAAAAATAAATAAATAAATTAATTAATTAATTAAAATTGAAATTATGATTGAAGATATAGCATGGAATTAGGTTTATTGGGGCATAGTAATGGTATTAAAAACAACTCAAAGCAAATACCAGGACCCAATTAAATTTCAGTTTTGATAACTGCAAGATTATTTTATATACCATGTATAAGCATTTTATTGGCACTACATGGTAGTTTCTGCTGCTTTTTTTTTTTTTTTTTTTTTTTTTTTTGAGGAGTCTTGCTCTGTCGCCCAGGCTGGAGTGCAGTGGCATGATCTCGGCTCAATGCAAGCTCCGCCTCCCAGGTTCACACCATTCTCCTGGCTCAGCCTCCGGAGTAGCTGGGACTACGGCGCCCACCACCACGCCTAGCTAATTTTTTTTTGTATTTTTTTAGTAGAGACGGGGTTTCACCGTGTTAGCCAGGATGGTCTCGATCTCCTGACCTCGTGATCCGCCCGTCTCGGCCTCCCAAAGTGCTGGGATTACAGGCTTGAGCCACCGCGCCCGGCCTAGTTTCTGCTTCTTTAAGACATTTTCCATCAATAGCGCTGCCATTGTATATCTGTCAGTGTTTAGACCCAGGTATGTCATCAATATTAGCATATGGTTGCTAGCTTGAGCTCACTATTGTGGAAGCTGCACAGAACAGGAAGCAAAAGCCACATTTTATTTATTTTATTTTTATTTATTTATTTTTTTTTTGAGACGAAGTCTTGCTCTGTCGCCCAGGCTGGAGTGCAGTGGCCGGATCTCAGCTCACTGCAACCTCCGCCTCCCGGGTTCACGCCATTCTCCTGCCTCAGCCTCCCGAGTAGCTGGGACCACAGGCACCCGCCACCTCCCCTGGCTAGTTTTTTGTATTTTAGTAGAGACAGGGTTTCACCGTGTTAGCCAGGATGGTCTCGATCTCCTGACCTCGTGATCCGCCCATCTCAGCCTCCCAAAGTGCTGGGATTACAGGCTTGAGCCACCGCGCCCGGCCAAAAGCCACATTTTAAATGCAAAGTCTAGAAATTTCATCAAACAGGAGCATCAAGGTAAGGTGCACATGACTGGCCTTCATTTCTTTCAGCTTTCTTGCTTTAAAAAACATCAGAGCGGCCAGGCGCGGTGGCTCAAGCCTGTAATCCCAGCACTTTGGGAGGCTGAGACGGGCGGTTCACGAGGTCAGGAGATCGAGACCATCCTGGCTAACCCGGTGAAACCCCGTCTCTACTAAAAAATACAAAAAACTGGCCGGGCGAGGTGGCGGGCGCCTGTAGTCCCAGTTACTCGGGAGGCTGAGGCAGGAGAATGGCGTGAACCCGGGAGGCGGAGCTTGCAGTGAGCTGAGATCCGGCCACTGCACTCCAGCCTGGGTGACAGAGCGAGACTCTGTCTCAAAAAAAAAAAAAAAAAAAAAAAAAATCAGACCATGACTTTAGTAATACCACTTCGTTTAAACAAAGGTAAAACCTCAGAACAAAGCCTAAAACAGTACATTTTAAGGGGCCAGCTAGGAAAGAGATAAGAATTGGCTTAGAAGTGTTGAAGAAACTTTTTCAAACACAAATGGTACCTGGAGAGTTTGCTAGGCAAATATGTGGCCCAAATTACCCTTTTTGTACTAATAAGCCCAGTGTCAGCTGACTGAGTGTAAATTAAACACAGGATCCCAGCAGTATTTTAGTAGCCTCAAGTATAGAATTTGGCACTCCTCAAGAAATGGAGACATTACCTCTTCTCTAAAGTAGGCATGAGGTCTTTTTTTTTTCGTCCAGGCTGGAGTGCAGTGGCCGGATCTCAGCTCACTGCAAGCTCCGCCTCCCGGATTCACGCCATTCTCCTGCCTCAGCCTCCCGAGTAACTGGGACTACAGGCACCCGCCACCTCCCCCAGCTAGTTTTTTGTATTTTTTTTAGTAGAGACGGAGTTTCACCGTGTTAGCCAGGATGGTCTCGATCTCCTGACCTTGTGATCCGCCCGTCTCGGCCTCCCAAAGTGCTGGGATTACAGGCTTGAGCCACCGCGCCCGGCCGGCATGAGGTCTTGATATTAATGTGTTGCTCCTTTGAAAGTAGTGTATAGAAAAAATGATTTAGCAAAGGGGAAGTTTATAGGCATCTTCAAAAATGTATATGTATTGTGAGAAAATCTTCACACTCTATACATCTGACAAAGGACTGATATCCAGAATCTACAGCAAACTCAAATCAGTAAGAAAAAACCAATCCCATCAAAAAGTGGGCAAAAGACATGAATAGACAATTCTCAAAAGAAAATAGACAAATGGCCAACAAACATGAAAAAATGCTCAACATCACTAATGATCAGGGACATGCAAATCAAAACCACAATGTGATACCACCTTACTCCTGCAAGAATGGCCATAATAAAAAAATTAAAAAACTGTAGATGCTGATGTGGATGCAGTGAACAGGGAACACTTCTATACTGCCGATGGCAATGTTAACTAGTACAGCCACCGTGGAAAACAGTGTGGAGATTCCTTAAAGAACTAAAAGTAGAACTACTATTTGATCCAGCAGTCTCACTACTGGGTATCTACCCAGAGGAAAAGAATCATTATTTGAAAAAGATAATTGCACGCATGTGTTTATAGCAGCACAGTTCACAATTGCAAAACAATGGAGCCAACCCAAATGCCTATCAATCAGCGAGTGGATAAAGAAACTGTGGTATATATGTATGATGGAATATTACAGAGCCATAAAAAGGAATGAATTAACAGCATTTGCAGTGACCTGGATAAGACTGGAGACTATTACTCTAAGTGAAGTAACTCAGGAATGGAAAACAAACATCGTCTGTTCCCATTGATATGTGGGAGCTAGGCTATGAGGACACAAAGGCATAAGAATGATACAGTGGACTTTGGGGACTTGCGGGAAGAGTGGGAGAGGGGCAAGGGAAGAAGACTACAAATATGGTGCAGTGTCTACTGCTTAGGTGATAGGTGCACCAAAATCTCACAAATCACCACTAAAGAACTTAGTCATGTAACTAAATATCACCTGTACCCCAGTAACTTATGGGAAAAAAAATGTATATGTATTGTGGATCTAGATAAAGCATAATCATCTTAAAGTTGGATGGCATCTTTGGAGACCATCAAGTCCAAACTCACTTTTTACAAGTGCAGAAAATGTAGCCTGAAGGAAGTACGTGACTGTTGTAAGATTTACCCACTTAGTGAGTTAGGACGTTGAAACCTGTGTTCTTGCTCCCGGTTTGATTTTCTTTCTGACACATTTTACTCCCTTCTGATTGGACAAGTTTGAAAATCCTTTGAGAATTTTCTTTTCAAATCTTTATCTTTTTAGGAAATTGGAGATCTACTGTATCTTTTAGCACTCTGACAATTCACAAGTGTCACTTTTATACAGTTATAAACTTTATTCAGTTAACATTTATTAGTCTGGGCACGGTGGCTCACATCTATGGTCTCAGCTCTTTGGGAGGCCAAGGCAGGAGGATTGTCTTGAGTCCAGGAGTTCAAGACCAGCCCGGGCAATATAGTGAGACCCTGTCTCTAACAACGACAGAAACTTTTATTATGCCAGATACTAGTTTTATAAAGGCTAATAAGACCAAAATCCCTGCCCAAAGAATTTGTGTTACCTAACAAGAGTGACTGTGTAGTCACAAAATTAAGAGTGTGACTTTAATAAAATTAAGGTGGAGAAAATGTTGAAAAAAGCAGTCAGGTATTTGATATAAAAATGCACATGTGGTTCTCTAGCGTTCTCACAAACATGCCTCGAGCATTCATTAGCCTACTGGTTTACCCCTCAACATACACCTGATCTAATTCTACAGTAATTTCTCTATAACTTGTAAAAGACCTTACGAGGCGCTATTTGACATAAACGTTGGATAATACAAATTCCATATTTCCAAGAATGTAATCATTGTTGGAAGCCAGATTGAGTTGCTGGTATCCACTGTTCTTATCTGAACAGAAGGGCAGAATAACCTTCAGATTAGTGACAGGTAGAAGAGGGTTCATTTTGCTATTGTCTACTTTTGTGAATGTTTGAAAATTTCTGTAATAAAAAGTTAAAGAGGAAAAAAGTCATATTTCTTTTTATCTTCCATTCATTCAACAAATATTTGCAGTATCTATTGTGTATTTATGAGCTAACTACTGTCCCTACGGCTGCTGCTGTCCAAAATGAGTAGCACATGGATGACTGTTTAGATTTAAATTGTTGATTAATTTAAATAGAATACCAAGATACAATGGCAGTCCTCCTCAGTCACACTAGTTATATTTCCTTTTTTTTTTTTTTTTTTTTTTTTTGAGACAGAGTCTCGCCCAGTCGCCCGCGCTGGAGTGCAGTGGCACGATCTTGGTTCACTGCAAGCTCTGCCTCCCAGGTTCACGCCATTCTCCTGCCTCAGCCTCCCGAGTAGCTGGGACTACAGGCACCCGCCACTACGCCTCGCTAGTTTTTTTTGTATTTTTAGTAGAGACGAGGTTTCACCATGTTGGCCAGGATGGTCTCGATCTCCTGACCTCGTGATCCGCCTGTCTCAGCCTCCCAAAGTGCTGGGATTACAGGCGTGCGCCACCGCGCCCGGCCATACTAGTTATATTTCAGGTGCTAAGTAACCACATGTGCTAGTTACTATTGTATTGGACAGTGCAAATGTAGAACATTTCCATTACCACAGAAAATTCTCTTGGAACTGTTAGAGACTGGAAGAAAACAAAGTTCCTGCCCTCATGAGCATTCATTGTAGCTTAGAGGTGGAATGAAACAGGGAACCACATTGTGACAAATGCAGTAGAGAATGATGAAACTGGGTATGGTGAAAGCGAGCCCTAGGATAGGGAAGTGATGGTTACCGTTTTAATTTAGGATGTTTCGGAGATAAAGATATTTGAGCAGAGACCTGAGGAAGTGACAAACAGAGCCATGCAGTTGTCTGGGGGAAGAGCATTAGGGACAATGGGGATGGCAAGTGCACAGACTCTGAGGCAAAACAGAGGCTAGCATGTTCCAGGAAAATCAAGGAGGCCAGAGTCATGGGAGTCAGTGGGGGAGTAGGCAAGAAAGAGGATGGTAGGAGAGGAAGCCAGAGGTAATGGGAGGCCAGGTCCTGTGGGACCTTGTAGGCCACTGTAGCACTTTGATGTGGCTGAGATGGGAAACTACCAGAGGATTTTGAATATAGAGGAGTAATATGATTGGACTCATATTTTAAAAGGATCACTGACGGCTGTGTTAAGAGTAGACACAAGAGAATGGGGGCAAGGTGGCAGACAGGGGACCAGTTAAAAGACTCCAGTGATAATCCAGGCAAGCGATGGCAGTGGCTTAAACTAGGGTGTTTTTGGAAGAGAGAAGTGGTTGGATTCTGGATTTATGTTGAAGATTGAGCTGACACAGGATTTGCTGATGGATTGTATGTGGTATATGAAAAGAGAGTAATCAAGAATGACTATTAAGGTTTTTGGCCTGAGCAGTAGGAGGGATTAAGTTGCTATTTACAGAGTTGAGAAAAAAGTGAGAGAAGCTAGTTTGGAAGATAAATCAGGAGCTTGGTTTTGGTTATATTGCCCCCTCTTCCCAACCCCTGTGGACCTATGTTGGCTTTATTTTGGTTACAGATTAGTTATATTGTTTGTGATACTTCTGCCACATTCATGTGGAGTTGTTGAGGAGTTACATATATATTTTTGGAGTTCATGGGAAGGTCCAGGCCGAAGGTATAAATTTGCGAGCCATCAGCATATAGATTATATTTAATACCATGAAACTGAATGAGATTACCTAGAAAATGAAGGTAGAGAGAAAAAGAGATTTGAAGCCCACGTCTTGGAACATTCAAACTTTTATAGATTGGGGAGATGGGAAGGAGCAACAGAAGTGATGAAGAAGGAGCAACCAGTGATGTAAGAGAGAATAGAGGAAGAGTGATTTTCCAGGTTGCCTGTAAAGAAAGTGTTTCAAGAAGGAGGAGATCACTTGAGCCCAGGAGTTTGAAGCTGCAGTGAGCTATGATCACACCACTGCACTCCAGCCTGGCTAACAGAATGAAACTCTGTCTCTTACCCACCTCCCACAAAAAAAAAAAAAAAAAAAAAGGGTGAAGTCAGTATTATCCTGATACCCAAACCAGACTAAAAGATCTCAAAGAAGAAATTACAGGCCGAGCACAGGGGCTCACGCCTGTAATCCCAGTACTTTGGGAGGCCAAGGTGGGAGGATTGCTTGAGCCCAGGAGTTTGAGACCAGTCTAGGCAACATAGGGAGACCCCGTCTCTATAAAAAGCAAAAAAACTATTCAGGCATGGTGGGCCATGCCTGTAGTCCCAGCTATTCAGGAGACTGAGGTAGGAGGATCTGCTTAAGGTTGGGAGGTTGAGGCTGCAGTGAACTGTGATTGTGGCACTGTACTCCAGCCTGGACAACAGAGCAAGACCAAGAAAAGAGAGAGAGAGAGAGAGAGAGAGAGAGAAAGGAGAGGGAGGGAGGGACGGAGGGAGGGAGGGAAGACGGAGAAGGAGAGACAGAAAGGAGAGAGATAAAGGGAAGGGGGGAGGGAGGGAAGGAGGGAGGGAGGGAATGAATGAAGGAAGGAAGGAAGGAAGGAAGGAAGGAAGGAAGGAAGGAAAGAAGGAAGGAAGGAACAAAAACAAAAAGGATTACACACCATGACCAAGAAGGATTTAGCCCAGGAATGCAAGGTTAGTTTAACATCAAGAACCGATTAATGTAATATAACATATCAGCAGAATATGGAAAGAAACCATATGATCATATCAGTAGAGACAGTAAAAGCCTTTAACATCTTTTCATGATAAAAACATTTTTAAACAACTAGGGATAGAAGGAAACTTGCTCACCTGATAAAAAGCATCTGTGAAAACCACAAATAACATCATACTCAGTGACCAGAGACTGAATGCTTTCTCGTAAGATTAGGAACAAGACAAGGATGTCTGCTCTTGCCACTTATTCAGCATCGTACTAGAGGTTCTAGCCAGGGCAGTTAGGCAAGAAAAAGAAAAGACATCCAAATTGGAAAGGATGAAGTAAAACTATCTTTTATTTGCAGATGATATGATCCTGTATATAGAAAGTACCGGCTGGGCACGGTGACTCATGCCTGTAATCCCAGCACATTGGGAGACTGAGGCAGTCAGATCAACTTCAGGCCAGGAGTCAAGACCAGCCTGGCCAACATAGTGAAACCCCGTCTCTACTAAAAATACAAAAATTAGCCAGGCATGGTGGTGCACGCCCGTAACCCCAGCTACTCGCGAGGCTGAGGCAGGAGAATTGCTTGAACCTGGGAGGTGGAGGTTGCAGTGAGCCATGATAGCACCACTGCACTCC
The DNA here is from genome assembly GCF_001698545.2 of Rhinopithecus bieti. Taxonomy (NCBI): domain Eukaryota; kingdom Metazoa; phylum Chordata; class Mammalia; order Primates; family Cercopithecidae; genus Rhinopithecus; species Rhinopithecus bieti. The sequence goes on from NW_016804151.1 coordinate 5,524,046, forward strand.
AGTCTGGGCAACAGAGGGAGACTCCGTCTCAAAAAAACAAAAAAAGGTATTAAAGAAGCTACCAAAAAACTGCTAGAGCTGACTAATAAATGAATTCAGCAAAGTTGTAGGATACAAAATGAGTGCACAAAAAATCAGTTGTGTTTCTGTATACCAGCAATGAATGACCTAAAAAGGAAATTAGAAAAATGATTCTATTTACAATAGCATCTAAAATAATAAAATACCTAGGAATAAACTTAACTGAGAAGATGAAATATTTAACACATTGAACATTGTAAATATTGCTGAAAGAGCCAGTGCGGTGGCTCACGCCTGTAATCCTAGCACTTTGGGAGGCCGAGGCAGGCAGATCATGAGGTCAGGAGATCGAGACCATCCTGGCTAGCATGGTGAGACCTCGTCTCTACTAAAAACACAGAAAATTAGCCGGGCATGTTGGCGGACGCCAGTGGTCCCAGCTACTTGGGAGGCTGAGGCAGGAGAATGGCGTGAACCCGGGAGGTGGAGCTTGCAGTGAGCTGAGATTGCACCACTGCACTCCAGCCTGGGCCACAGAGTAAGACTCCATTTCAAAAAATACATGTATGTGTGTGTATATATATAGCTGAAAGAAATTAAAGACCTGAATAAATGGAAAGCTGACCCATGCCCATGGATTGAAGACTTAACATTGTTAAGATGACAGTACTCCTCAAATTGATCTAAAGCTTCAAAACAATCCCTATCAAAATTCCCGTTGCCTTTTTTTTTTTTTTTTTGCAGAAATTAGCAAGCTGATTCTAAAATTCGTATGGAAATGTAAGAACCCAAAATAGCCAAAACAATCTTGGAAAAAAAACAAAGTTAGAGCATTCACACTTTCCAGTTTCAAAACTTACCACAAAGCTCCAATAATCAAGACATTGTGGTACTGGCATAAGGCTAGGCGTATAGATCGATGGAATACAATTGAGAGTCCAGGAGTTAACCCTTACATTTATAGTTAATTGACTTTCAACAGGAGTACCAAGACGATTCAGTGGGCAGAAGAACATGTTTTTGTTTTGTTTTTTAACAAGTGGTGTTGGAGCAACTGGATATACACATGCAAAAGAATGAAGATGAAGCCTTCCCTCACACCTACACAAAAGTTGATTTACAGTGAATCATAGACCCAAATATAAGAGCTAAAACTATTAAACTTTTAGAAAAAAAACAGGCATAAATCTTCATGCTGCAGGCAGATCCAGTAAGACGAGGGCTGAGAGAGAATTGATCTTGGTTTTAGCAATGTGGAAGCCATTGGTGACCTTGACAAGAACTTTTTTTTTTTTTGAAACAGGGTCTCACTCTGTCACCAGGGCTGGAGTGCAGTGGGGCTCACTGAAACTTCTGCCTCCCAGGCTCAAGTGATCCTCCCACTTCAACCTCCCGAGTAGCTGGAACTAAAGGCGTGCGCCACCACACCTGGCTGATAATTTGTATTTTTAGTAGAGACGGGGTTTTGCCATGTTGCCCAGGCTCGTCTCACACTCCTGATCTCAAGTGATTTGACTGCCTCAGCCTCCCAAAGTGCTGGGATTACAGTTGCGAGCCACCACATCTGACCAACAAGAGCTCTTTTAGTAGAGTGGTGGAGGGGGTTCAAGAGAGAATGGGAGGAGGCCGGGCATGGTGGCTCATGCCTGTAATCCCAGCGCTCTGGGAGACCAAGATGGGCAGATCACTGGAGATCAGGAGTTTGAGATCACCCTGGGCAACATGGCAAAACCCCATCTCTACTAAAAATACAAAAAATTAGCAGGGCATAGTGGCATGCGCCTGTACTCCCAGCTACTCAGGAGAATCGCTTGAACCCGGGAGGTAGAGGTTGCAGGGAGCCAAGAGAGAGCGCACTACTGCACTCTAGCCTGGGCGACAGAACGAGACTCCGTCTCAAAAAAAAAAAAAAAAAAAAAAAAAAAGCCAGGCTTTTTTTGGTGGCTCCTGCCTTGTAATCCTAGCACTTTGGGAGGCTGAGGCAGGTGGATCACTTGAGGTCAGGAGTTCAAGACCAGCCTGGCCAACATGGTGAAACCCCATCTTTACAAAAATACAAAATTAGCCAGGCATGATGGCGGGTGCCTGTAATCCCAGCTACTTGGGAGGCTGAGGCAGGAGAATTGCTTGAACCTGGGAGGCCGAGGTTGCAAGAGCAAGAATGAGAGGAAATAAATTGGAGACAGTGATTATAGACAGCTTTGAGGAGATTTGCTGTAATGGGAATAGAGAAATGGGACAGCTGCTGGAAGGTTTGAGAGAGAGTTTTAAGATAGGAGATATATTTTGTATGTTAATGGAAATGATCCTGTAGAGAGGTAAAAATGGATGTTGCAGGAAAAGAGGTAAGAATTGCTGGTCAGTACACAAGTAAGGAGGGGTTGGTGTGACGGATAGAGGGAAGGCAGGACGTATGAGTATAGTTGCAGGGAGGTAAGGGGTGAGAGCACGTGCAGAGTCCTCATGTGAGTGCTTTTATGTTATTTTATGACATTTTTTATCAATGAAGGAGCCGAGAGTGATAAGATATAGGAGGAGATGGAGGTTTGAGAAAAGAGAGGGTAAGAAAAAGTTACCTCAGAGAGTGAATGGACTAGGAAAGCGTAGTTGCACTGTCAAGTAGCCGAAAAGACCCACAGGTTACTGGTAATGATATGAAAGTGAGGCCAGTTTGCAAGATCTGGTCTTTCTCTCACCACATTCATCCATGTGGATGCAGGTACTGAGATTTAATATGGCTTGGGGTTTTGCCACAGAAGTACAGCTAAATAATCCCTTGCCAACAATTCCAAGATTAAAAATCTGAAAACTCGTAGTTTTTGTTTGTTTTGGTAAGTTTGGCAAACTGTTGTGGTGGCAGCACCTGATCTGAATGAGCATGAAGCTATTTATAGGCTTTATTTATCAGATTTATGTGGGAATATATACTTTGCTACAGAAATTTCGTGTTTGACTTTGGGGTGCTGCCCCAGACTCTGCGGACACATTTATGACATATGCAGTGTATTACCTTTCTAAAATATGAAACATTCTGAATTCCAAGATACATCTATCCCTAAGGGATTGTGGGTCTGTATGACAAAGGGACAGCTTGCAGGGAAGTTCAGGGTATATATCGGGGTGATTATCCTGATGGATTCTGGAATCTCATTCACCTGGGTAAGGAGGGAAGTGAGCACAGGACGAGAAGAAGAGGGATGCTGAAAAGGTGACAGGATTGATGGTTTATTGATTCTGGTGGGGCTGAAGAATTATTGGCATCTGAAGGCTAGAGGGAGAATGCTGGAAATATAGGGAGAGATTTATTTCAGCTGGGCTTTTGGTTCTTAAGGGACATAATCACAGAATACAAGTTAGTACTACCTTTTCAGTTTCTTACTTGTGAATTCTTCTCTAGTTCAGAATGACTTCCTCTTTATTCTTTAAACATAAATGACATATAGTAAAAGAAACCTTGCTAAATAAAGAATGCTAAAAAATAGTAACTGAGCTGGTATCCGAGAGGATCTATAACCCTTCTTCCTGCCTTTATTGTAAATGGAGGGTGAGGTACACACCAAGACATCCATCTAGTGACCAATGGGCAGAATTTTTGAAGTGGGAGCTCTTGGAAAATCTAAACAGCACCTTCCGTACATTCTTACTTTTAGTATGGATTAGAAAGCATGGCTTGCTGGGTACAGTGGCTCACTCCTGCAATCCCAACACTTTGGGAGGTCAAGATGGGAAGACTGCATGAACCCAGGAGCTTGAGACTAGCCTGGGCAACATAGTGAGACCCCATCTCTATAAAAAAATAAACAGTAAAAAAATTAACCAAGCATGGTGGCTTGCGCCTGTGGTCCCAGCTACTCAGGAGGCTGAGGTGGGAAGATCACTTGAGCACAGGAGTTCAGGGCTGTACAGTAAACTATGGCTGTGCCACTGCCCTCCAGCCTGAGTGACAGAGCAAGACCCTGTCTCCAAAAAAAAAAAAAAAAAAAAAAGATTTCCTTAAATTTAAAAAAGAAAAAAAGAGGGCCAGGTGCGGTGGCTCTTGCCTCTAATACCAGCACTTTGGGAGGCCAAGGCGGGTGTATCAGCTGAGGTCAGGAGTTCAAGACCAGCCTGACCAACATGATGAAACCTCATCTCTACTAAAAACACAAAATTAACTGGGCATGGTGGTGCATGCCTGTAATCCCAACTACTAGGGAGGCTGAGGCAGGAGAATTGCTTGAACCCAGGAGGCTGAGATTTCAGTGAGCTGAGATCACACCACTGCACTCCAGCCTGGGCAATAAGAGCAAAACTCCATCTCAAAAAAAAAAAAAAGAAAGAATTGCATAAGTCAGTCACTTAGTCCTTGTAAAATTCCTTTTATTTGTTGGAAACAGAAAAGCAAATTGGCAAGAAGTTCTTTAGCATTTGAATTGCTTAATTCTTACTCTGTCTTCACTCATCATGGCCTAATACTGATAGTGATTTACTTACACTTCTAGTTAATAATTAGACATTGGGAGACACTATATATCATGCCTACTGGAATATATGGGGTCTGATGAGAAAGTTTTCTGTGTTGACTAATAAATTTTAACCCAAATGGCCAAGTTTAGTGAAATATTATGGCCTTTGAGGTATTTTAGGGCTTGTGCTGAGAAAATAGTACTGCTTTATTCAATGAATGAATTTACCCTTTCTTCCAAATCATAGGCCTTATTAGCACTAGCTCCAGAGTTGGAGGCATGCTGCAACGCAGAATCAAAAAGTGGAAAAACTAATCAAATCCTTAAAGACCGAGGGCAGTGAGGCAGAATTAGGCTGACTTTTTCAGTGGTAGCCTCTAGCTATACATTCTATTTGAGTAACCAAAGGTGGACTCTTTGTAACTTTAGTATTAAGATGCTTCTTAGACCTTATTCGCACATCCTGATTTCCTTTCATTCTTCCCTGTATTATTCTTGTAAATATTGCACTTCCCCTTGCAAAAGGTGGCTGCTTTTCATGCTTGTTGACAAGATCTAGAAGACTGCTTGCTACTTGACTCTGGTTTTAGGAATATTATTTTGAGAGAGGGTCTCACTCTGTCACTCAGGCTGGACTGTAGTGGTACAGTCATAGCTCACTGCAACCTCACACTCCTGTGTTCAAGCTATCTTTACACCTTAGCCTCCTAAGTAGCTAGGACTATGGGTATGTGCCACCATACCTGGCTAATATAAATTTTTTTTTTTTTTTTTTTTTTTTTTTTTTTTTTTAGAGACAGGGTCTCACTATGTTGCCTAGGCTGGTCTCAAACTACTGGCCTCAGGTGATTCCCCCTGCCTCAGCCTTCCAAAGTGTTGGGATTACAAGCATGAGCCACTGTGCCCAGCCCTTAGAAATATTATTGAATAATCACTGTATGCAAAGGCAGTGGTGGAGTTCCAGGTATTAGGGTGAGAGTTTCAGTCAGACGTATCCCCTGTCTGCAAGAAGCTTATAGTCAGGCAAGCAAGATGACATAAACATAAATAACCAAAATGCTTGGTGAGTGTGTATCGAAGAATTCAGAAGAGGGAGAAAAGTAATAGTTTCAGGGAATTAGAGAAGGCTCCAGGGAAGAGGACATGGCATTTGATCTGGGCTTTCAAAGAAGGATAGCCAGGATTTTAGATATTCTGAGGTTGGGAGGAGGCCTTCTATATAAAGGAATTGTATAATCAGGGGATTGTGGGGGAGCTGAAGGTCAGGGAAAGAGAATCGCAGATAGTTCAAACAGAATAAATGATAAAGGAGAGGATGACTTTTGCTCCAGTTTCTCATGGTCTAGTTTGGAAAAGTCCTGTAACCAATAACATACTTTTAAAATGTATGACTTACCATTTTTGTGGATTTTCTTTACTTGTTACATTTTTATCTTTTCACTCTTATTTGTTACCTATGTTTGAAAATCAGTAGAAAGGAAAATTGAATTACTATACTTGTTTGTTAGCAGCTGTGGCAATTTAGCTGTGGAAGATGATTTATTTTACCCTAAATGGGGTTTAGGGATTATCTATGAGCATGATCTGATGTTCACCATATTTCTGTTTATTGAATACTAATGTTTTGCTGAGTGCTTTACTTTTATCATCTTTTTAAGTCCCAAAACAACTTTGTGAGGTATAATTACCACTTTATAAGATGAGGAAACTGAATCTCAGAGAGCTCAAGGAACTTGTCTCAAACTACACAGGTAGTAAAGGGCAGAGCTGGAATTCAAGACAGGTAAATCAGACTCTTTGGCAGATAGTTACACTTAGATTGAACTGTGCAGTACACACTTCACAGAAGAGAAAATTCATACCTAGAAGCATTAGATCTTAGAGAGTGGGAGATGGAAACCTGTAACTGGTATTTGGCAAGCCTGTTTCATAGATAAAAGATATTTAAATAGGAAACTCTGTAACTAGGCTGGGCATGGTGGCTCATCTGGTATAATCCCAGCAGTGTGGGAGGCTGATGCAGGAAGATCACTTGAGGCCAAGAGTTCAAGACCAGCCATGGCAACATAGACCTCATCTCTACAAAAACTAGAAAAAATTAGCTGGGCATGCATGCCTGTAGTCCCAGCTACTCCGAAGGCTAAGGTGGGAACTTGGAAGGTCAAAGGCACAGTGAGCTATGAACATGCCACTGCACTCCAGCCTAAGCAACAAAGCAAGGCCCTGTCTCTAAAACCACACAACTGTAACTGAAATTAATTCAGACCTTTATTACAAAGATGTCAAGACATCTGTCTTGCAGTAAAAGGGCCAACTTAAAGAGACTACAGGAAAGGTTAAGGGTTGGGGGGAGTATAGGGGAAGCACCAAAGATGTACTTGTTCTCATTTCCTGAGAAGAACTAACTTTTTCCTTTAAGAAATGAGACACAAGAGGGAGTGTAGATCTGTATCATTTTAATAGTCAAAGAATGAGTTTAAATAGTTAAATGGCTTTTTTGTTTTGGTTTGGTTTTTGGGTTTTGGTTGTTTTTGAGATGGAGTTTCAATCTTGTTGCCTAGGCTGCAGTGTAGTGGCGCAATCTCGGTTCACTGCAACCTCCATCTCCTGGGTTCAAGTGATTTTCCTGCCTCAGGCTCCCAAGTAGCTGGGATTACAGGCATCTGCCACCATGCCCGGCCAATTTTTTTTTCTTTTTTTGTATTTTTAGTAGAGATGGGGTTTCACCATGTTGGCCAGGCTGGTCTCGAACTCCTGACCTCAGGTTATCCACCCACCTCGGCCTTCCAAAGTGCTAGGATTACAGGTGTGAGCCACTGTGCCTGGCCCCAGTTAAATGTTTTTTGTTTGTTTTAAATTCAAGTACTCTTGGAATGGGGGGCAGGGGGAAAGGATAATTCTCATCCACTTAAAACCATCCAGATTTGTTAAATAGACCAGTCTATGTGTTTGTTGTGTAGGTCACCTGGCCTATGTAAGACTTGTGAGAAGAATATTGTGTGGGGAAGTCATTTCATTGAAAATGGCAATGGCAAAGATATGTTCAAAAACAACTGACGAAAAATAGATAGGTTTCTCTATTCCTAGGTAGATAATAGTACCCTGGATTAGAGCCAGGTTGTTGTATATTGACTCCTTTTGTGTAAAAACACTGAAACGGTATGTGTGTGTGGTGGGAGAAATGATAAAGCAAACACAAATTTGGTATTTTCTCTCAGAAATAATTGTTTTCCGGCCGGGCGTGGTGGCTCATGCCTGTAATCCCAACACTTTGGGAGGCCGAGGCAGGCGGATCACGAGGTCAGGAGATCAAGACCATCCTGGCTAACACGGTGAAACCCTGTCACTACTAAAAATACAAAAAAACTAGCCGGGCGTGGTGGCGGGCGCCTGTAGTCCCAGCTACTCGGGAGGCTGAGGCAGGAGAATGGCGTGAACCCAGGAGGTGGAGCTTGCAATGAGCTGAGATTGTGCCACTGCACTCCAGCCTGGGCGATAGAGCAAGACTCCATTTCAAAATAATAATAATAATGTTTTCCCCTCTGTGTATATATGGAGCTCCTTCAAGGGGCCCCTGCAGGGGATGGAGTGGCAATTGTGTTCAGATGGAGTCTCTGCTCTCACACGGCACACAGTCAGCAAGGGGAGGAAGTAGACGTTTGTCAAGGAGTCCATGAGTGCAGTGTATAGTGAGAACAGCAAAGGTATGGTGCGTGTGTGTGAGTGCAGCTGTGGTTAAGAAAGGTTTCCCTCAGGAAGAGATGATGAAGCGGAGATTTAACCAATGAGTAGAGGAGGAGGCATGGGAGGTCAATGGCTATGGAAGCCTGTTCCCGCAGTGCATATGCAGAAACAGCCTCTAGTGCGAGGGCCCACAGAGCATTTCATGTACAGAATGAAGCCTGGTGGGACTGCAACACAGAGGCGGAAGGTGGGTTAGATTGGAGAGGTAGACAAGGGACCTAGTGTTAACCCTGTTAAATGTCCTGACACATTTGCTTTTTGAAAATACTACTCTGAGTACAATGAGGAAACAAAAATGGAGGAGGGACAAGAGTAAATAAGAGGAAATCATTACACTGCCTCAGGTGAGACCATGTCTCTTTTATTCTTGTTTCTCCAGTGTCCTCAAAAAATATGTATGAGGGCCGGACATGGTGGTTTACGCCTGTAATCCCAACACTCTAGGAGGCCAAGATGAGTGGATCACCTGAGGTCAGGAGATCGAGATCAGCCTGACCAACATGGAAAAACCCCGTCTCTACTAAAAATACAAAGACTAGCCTGGCGTGGTGGCGCACGCCTGTAATCCCAGCTACTCGGGAGGCTGAGGTGGGAGAATTGCTTGAAACTGGGAGGTGGAGGTTGCAGTGAGCAGAGATAGCACCACTGCACTCCACCCTGGGTGACAGAGCGAGACTCTGCCTCAAAAAAAAAAGGGTGAACGAAGATGATAGTACTGGGTGGAGGCAGTGGAGATGGAGAAAAGTGGACAAATTCGTGAATATAAGACTTGAGATAGATGAGATATTGGATGTAAGGGAAGAGGAATTTCCAGGGATAACTCTTAGGTCGTTGACACCTTGAGAACAGAAGGAAGTTCTTGGGGGAAACCCTGTGGAATGAGAAGAGAAGATTGGAACTGAGTCGTGAGGAGTGGCGGCATTTAATGACTGGCTAGAAGGGCTGGCTGACTGTGGAGTAAAGGCAGAGAAATGCCTCACTGATACCAAGAAAAGAGTGTTTCGGTGAGGTGAGAACGTCCAGGGTCAGTTGCTGCTTCAAGAAGTCTAATAGGACAAGTAGTGCCGGATGCCCATTAGACATGGAGATCTTGAGACCTTCGCACAGGTTGTTTGAGTAGCATAATGGAAGCAGAAATATTAGGTGTTGGAGCTGTTCGTTCGGTAGTGAATGGGCAACGTGGAGTGGGAAGATATAGTTGGGGAGTGGGTCATTTTGTGCCAATTTTGTACTATAGGCATGTATAGTAATTCCTTCCCAACTATTTGAAATTGTAGTATATGCAGTTTATTTTTTGTATGCCTCAAATATGGTGTATAAAAATTGCAAGTGACTTCTTTTGGGGATAACTTTTTTTTTTTGAGTTGGAGTCTCACTCTGTTGCCCAGGCTGGAGTGCAGTGGCGTGACCGTCTCCTGGGTTCAAGCGATTTCTCCTGCCTCAGCCACCCTAGTAGCTGGGATTACAGGCATGTGCCACCATGCCCAGCTAATTTTTACTAGAAACAGGGTTCGCCATCTTGGGCAGGCTGGTCTCGAACTTCTGGCCTCAAGTGGTCTGCCTGCCTCGGCCTCCCAGAGTGCTGGGATTACAGGCGTGAGCCACCACGCCCAGCCCTTTTGGGAGTAACTTGAAAGACTAGGGAGCTGAGAACCAAAAAAAGTGGTAAGAACCAAAAAAGTGGTAATACAAAAATAGATACATTTTCACTAAGAATTATTGTGAGAGAGAGAGGGAATTCACAGAAAAAGTAAACTCAATCCTTTGCGTCTGCTTTTGTATCCCCCAGTGAGGCAGTTTGAGGAACCCTGACTCAGCGAGGCCAAGTAAGTTTGATAGAGGGTTGCCCCAAGCTTTTTCCATCTCTAGCGTCTGTGGCTATGAACTGTGGAAGCCTAAAAAGTAGGAATCAATAACTCTGGGTCACAAATTCAGAAAGCCAAGGAATATGTGATCATAAAGCCAAAATGCTTTTAAAATTACTTGGTTTTTCAACAAGGGTGCCAAGACAGCTCAGTGGGGAATAGTCTTTTTAACAAATGGTATAATTGGATGTCCACATGTAAAAGAATGAAGTCGGACCCCTCCCTTACACTATATATAAAAATTAACTCAAAATGGATCATAGACCTAAATATAAGAGCTGCGCTGTTAATTATAAACCTCTTAGAAGAAAACATAGGAGTAGAGCTTCATGACCTTGGGTTAGGCAATGGTTTCGTAGATACAAATCAAAAATACAAATGACAAAAGAAAAAATTGGACTATATCAAAATTAAAAACTTTTCTGCTTCAAATGATACTATCAAGAAAGCGAGAAGACATTACAGGAGGGAAATGAATAAGGGACTGGTATCTAGAATATATAAAGAACTCTTACAGCTCAATAACAAAAAGACAAATAACCTCATTTTAAAATGGGCAAAGGGTCTGAATAGACATTTCTCCAGTGAAGATATACAAATGGCCAGTAAGCACAGGAAGATGCTTTGCATCATTAGCCATGAGGGAAATGCAAATCAAAGCTGCAATGAGAATGTATCATACCTGCTAGGATGACTGTCAGTCAGTGTTGACATTATTATTACTAAGTAAATGTTATTCTCAAGTGTCTTAGTCTGTTCTGCATTGCTATGAAGGAATACCTGAGAATGGGTAATTTTTGAGGAAAAAAGATTTCTTTGGCTCACTTTTCTGCTCCTGGGAAGATTGGGCTTCTAAAGTGGAAGCCTCAGGCTGCTTCTCTTCATGAAGGAAGGCGGAGGGGAGCTGGCATGTGCAGGGATCATGTGGCAAGAGAGGAGGCTAGAGGACTGAGGCATGCCAGGCTCTTTTCAACAGCCAGCTCCCGGGCTCTAATAGAGCAGGAACTCACTCCCCACAACCAAGGGAGGACTTTCATCTATGCATGAGGGATCCACCTCCATGGCCCAGATACTTTCCATTAGGTCCCTCCAACATTGAGAGCAAATTTCAACATGAGGTTTGGAGGGGACAAACATCCCAACTATAGGAGCAAGCGCTATATTATGATTACATTTTTCTTACAAATTTGTTTTTTCCTAGAGCTAATAATGCCTGTTTTTCTGTGTAACTATTGCTGTTTTCCCTGTGTACTCCACATGCCTTGAATATATAAAATAACCTATCCTTTTGCACCTCCCTTCTGCTTTTGCCCCTTTGAGACCTCATCCTAGAGCTCTCTGGACTCTACTGGCATGTCTGCACACCAGGCCTGCTGGCTGTATTCCTGGGACTTGCCTTTGCTTCTTCCCTGAGTTAGACCTCTCTTTTCTAATATCTTATGTCTTGATTTTTGTATACTCATTTACTGAAGTACATCTTCCTGTGAAAGAGTATATAGAAAGTAAATTGTTGAGTCCTTACGTGTTTGAAAAATGCATTTATGTAACTCTCATTATACTTGGTTAATAATTTGGCTGAGGAGGCAGAGGCTGCAATGAGCCGAGACTGAACCCCTGCACTCCAGCCTGGGTGACAGAGCAAGACTGTCTCAATAATAAGGCGGCTGTATATGGAATTTCGGCTGTATATGGAATTTGAGTCTGGAAGTCATTTTCCATAGAATTTTGAAGGTACCTTGCTGTCCTCTGCTATCTGCTCTTGCTATTGAGATGTGTTTTCCCATTCAGATTTCCATTCTTTAATATGTAGCGTGACTGTATAATTTATTATCAAAACTGGGACATGTAAGGTGCTAGCCTGACAGCGTATTAGGACAACAGGTGTAAACCGGGACTTTCCTGGTAAACTGGGACATGTGGTCACCCTGTTTATATGTAACCTATTTTTTCTTTAACTGCTTAGGATCTTCTCTTGACCTCTGTTGTTCTATATTTCATGATCACGTGTCTTGACAAAGGCCCTTTTTTATTCATTGCACTAGGTCTTTGCAGGTGTATTCCTTTTCTTTCTATGATTTTGGAAAATTTTCAGTATTGCTTCAAACATTTTCTCCCAACCTTTGTTTGTTAGATGTTTGACTTTCTGGATTATCCTCTAAATTTTTGTCTTGTCTTGCAAATAAACAAGGGGATATTATCTTTTGCTTTTGGCTTTCTTTTGTTTTATATCAGAGATTTTCATTCATTTATCTTTAAGTTCTTCTGTTGGATTTTAAAATTTTCTGTTTAGTGCTTAATTTTCATTTTAGTCTTTTCACAGCATCCTGCTCTTATCAAAGTATACCCTCTCCCACTTCTGGGATAATCATTGTAAGTTTGGAGTTTTTTTTTCTCCTTTTTAAGCATTTACTTTGTTCTCTGCATTGCTTCCTCGAGTCTCTTTTCTACTTGTTTGGTCTCTGCATGAGGATTCCCTCAGATGCAGGTGATCCTTAACTGTCTGTTCATATTTAAGAGTAAAGCATTAAAGTTTATTATTTGGAATCTCTGAAACTTGGGCAGAGCTTTTTGGCTTCTTTAAATATAATTATGTTGTGAATTGACGTCTTTGTTAGAGTAGCCTTGGGTGTCAGAATCTGTATTTGTTTGCTTTGTTTTGTATATATCTGTTTGTGCTGCTATAGCAAAATACCACAGATTGGGTAATTTTAAAAGAATGAAATTTACTTCGCACAGTTCTGGAGGCTGTAAAGTCCAAGAACAAGAAGCTGGCAGTTTCTGTTGTCTGGTGAAGGCTGCTCTCTGCTTCCAAGATGGTACCTTGATGCCGAATTCTCCTGAGGGAATTCACATGGCAGAAGGTGGAAAGGCAAAAGGGACAGACTTCCTCCATCATGCCCTTTTAGAGGGATGCCTAATCCCATCCACAAGGGCAGAGCCTGCATGACTCAATCACCTCCCAAAGGCCATTCCTTCCAATACTGTTGCATTGGAGATTAAGTATGTTCAACATATGGATTTTGGGGGACACATGCAGAAGATCATAGCAACTTCGAAATCTAATTTTGGCGGTGGGAGGGCAGACACCATTCAGTTTCTTCTAGAAAAGGCTCCTCTGCTTTCCTACCTAGGAAATTATAGAATGGGCTGTTAGCTTTCTACAAATAAGGTGGGAGAAAGGGAGAGGTTTCAGAGATTAACATAGAGCTTTTCCCTTGTACCTCATTCCAGCCTTCTTTGCCTAGTATCCTCTATTCTGGAATTTCTGTGGTTCAGTTTTTCCAAAGAATAAAATTTCTTTTTTCTCGCGAGCGGAGGTGGATGGTAGAGGTGGTTAGTCACTTGGCTGTGTGGGATAATGGAGAAGGCTCAAGTGATTCTGCTCCTTCTCTTTTTCCCACCTTGCGTGGTAACTGCCAGAGAGCTGATCCTCACAGGAATTCTGCAGCCTAATACAATTGGCTTCATCTTCACCTTTATTCACTCTGGGCATTTGGGTGATAACTCCTGCATGTCCTCACTGTCTTGGAAAAATTTATGAAAATATGCACGCTTTAGCTCTCCCTTTCTCTTTTTTCTTGTAAGTTAGTATTTATTTTATTCCTCAACTGTCTCTTAGAGGGGTTGAGAAGAGATAAACTAATGTGTTCAATCTGCCATTTTTAACTGTTTCTAGCATGCATTTTTTTCTAGTGAAAGTATTATAAATGTTGATTAGATGCTTTATAGTACTATTAGTGCTGTTCCTCAGGTATATTGGTATGGGTTAAATAGGTTTCTGTGGCCGACCTGAAAACCTAACTGTATCTATGATTTTCCCCTAGAACTAGAGGTATAATCAAGCCTTTCTGAATTGATTATCTGGAGGAATTTTAACAGACTTAGAGCAAAAACATTTTATCTCTCTCTCTGTTTTCCAAATCACATAGAAAATTACTACAAATACTGAATCATCATTGTTGAAATAAAAGGCTCTAATAATTGTATCAGAAACTTGAATTTTAGTAGAAAGGTTTATTTGTAAAGTTAAAGCTATACAAATTAAAATCAGAAAATTGAATTCTTTAGCCAATATCCTCAAATCTTTTTAGCAACTTTTTTGAAACCAATTTTATAATTAAATTTAAACCCAGTGATAATGGTAGCTGTGGGAAACAGTAATATTTGTTTAACTGCATTTTTTGTTGTTGTTGCTTTCTTTTTCTTACCGTGGACACAACAGAATCTTCTGAAATACTGGACTGAATAAACTAGACCTAGCTAGGTAGACCAATAAAACAATCTTCCAAGTCATGAATGAGTAAAAATAGTCATACAGAGCGCTTGTGTGTGAAAATGCAGCTCAGACTATATATAGTACACAAAGTGCTTGAAAGTAAATGCTGCACCAACTTGGTGTTGGAATTACAGAGACCACTGCAAGTGTAATAGATCCACTGCAGTTGTGAGCTCCAATTTCCAGCCTTCGGCAAGGGCATATTCTTCCCGAGGATCACCCTGTTGTGCTGGGGCAGCCTTCCATGAGCACTTCCTCCCCAGTGACTCTGACTGCCCAGTCTCAAGGGATCTGAGAAAATTAGGAAAACCAGGAATGATTGTTGTAATCTTTTGTGTGGCTGGAACAAGGTAAGGGCAATGAAATGCAATTATTCCATTATTTTCCTTCCTTTTATTTTCTTTCTCTTTTATTTCTTTTTATAATTATTATTAACCACTCCCTCTCACTCCCCCTACTCCTTGCTTCTGACAGAATATTGACTAGGAACCAGAAGCCCATTTCTGCTTAGCCTTAAGGGCAGCTGTTTACACAGCAGCAGTGTTACATAGGTTTACTGTGTCGTATGTCTGTGTAACACTGGATTTGGATCTTGTATTTAGCTGCCAGAAGTGACTGTGATGAAGTAGGAGAGATAAACTGATAGATTGGCTGCCAGAAAGATGTTGGGAATCAATCAGATAAACAGGGTAGAGAAATAGCTTGCTGTTTTCTAGTGATAATAAAACCAGCGGCTTCTGGTCCCTGCATTCTTAAACATAATTGCTGTGGTAATAATGTCCAAAATAAGCAAATGATAAAACATCACGGGAGGTTTTCTAATTGCAATTGAGATATCCTTTTCCCTTTTGCAATAAAGATTCATCTTTTGGAAGTGAATATTTTTATAAATTTGTTTTACTTCTTACAGTGCCTACTTACATAAACATATGAAATTAGAAAGAGACCTGCTTTCAGAGGGATTTATTTCTGTTTCTTCATCCTCCCACAGGCTTCAGCTATTTGATTTGGTGAAATATCTCTATTGCCACCATGCCTCACCTACAAAATAATGGCTAATTTTTATGAAGAAACAAGTTTTAAGGTCAAACCTGGATTATTGACAGATGATTAGCAGAACTAGTTTATCTTAGCGTCTTCACTTAAATTTCTCTCAGAAGATTTTTGGAATTTTAATCTCTGTTTCTCTTTCTCTGCATATAGTACTTGTAGTTCTATTATCGTAATTTAGGGTTTTTCTCCTTTAGTGTTTAACTTTTAAAACCATTGCTTCTCTTCACCCAGGACTTTTAAGATTCAGTGAAGATTCATAAGTCTGTACGAAAGGTACAGACGTAGATTTCAACTGGGTGCAGTGGAGTCAGGATTAAAATGACAGTAGGAGAGTCATTTAGAATAACTCCCATGCAGTTAATTATATGGGATGAGAGACTAATCTTCTGTGGTATATTTGCAGTATACAAATGACTTTCTTTAGGTTCCCTCTTAAAATTTTTTGGCTATGAATGTGTTGGTATCATGTGTGGCTAAATCACTTAATACCAAGCATGGTAGAGTAGCAGGTATGGGAAACAAGAGGATGATGCGCACACTTTTAATTACATACAGTAAAGGCTTTTTGCCTGAGGAAGACCTTTCTGACTGTTGGAGGTTATAGTTCAGAAGTTAACCTTGCACCATTATCCTATTGGTGAGGAGCTGATGCATTTCCCTTTTTGCCACATGGCCCTTCCCACCTGACCTTTTAAAGATTCTCCATTGATATCGATGGAGTGAACAAAACTAATCATAAAAACAATGAATGGAATGTTGCACACTCATTGATGTATTTGAAATGAACTGCAGTACAATAAGTCTTCCAAATGGACTTCTGTTCTCAGCTACTGCTAGAGCCACCTTTTTAAAGATATATAACTATGAAAGGGTTAACGGGAATTCAGTAATGCTCTTGCCACTGTGTTGTCCCTTATTGATTGTAGTTTTAGAGCTGTCACTATGCCATTCAGAATTCCTTCTCTGCCCTTTTAAAACCAGTTGTACTGGAAGATGATAAATAAATTTGTTGCTTTCCTTTTTCCCCTAGCTCCTTCGAGAACTCATAGAACGGAAGACCAGCTCCTTGGATCCCAACGATCAGGTGGCCATGGGAAGGTAATCTAGATACAGCTTTCTGTTCATGCAAGCAGCCTATGTAATAGTTTCTCCCCTTGAGTCCTTTTAAGTCTACCTGCAAAGCAATGATTGGTCCTATAATTATTGAAGTTAAGCAGGATAACAAAAGCTAGAAAGAAAACGTGACTAATTGTTTACCCTACATTGCCTAAAGTACAATTTGAAAAGAAATTATAAAACACCAATGTGTTTGTTTTTTAGAGTTTGTTTTCCCAAGTCTTTCTGATACTCTTTGCTCCCTGGTTTGCGTTGTGATTGTATCCATATCAATCTGTTGACCAGTGGATACAAAGCAGCCACCCAAATGTGAGCTCTCAGCTGTCGGAACATGGCACTGCACACAACAGGTTCCTTGCTTAGTCGAATCTGCTTTGTTAGAGTCTGCCCTAATTTAGACCTCCACCCCTTCAGTAAAAGCTTCAGCACAATTAGAAATGGTACGTGGCAGCATTACCTAGATGTCAGGGCAGAATGTAAAGTAGTGAAGGAAGGCTCTTGTGTGTATGCTTCATCCTGTGGTTGGAAAATAAAAAGGGCATTTAGAGTGCTACCTAATGAATAGTGTACATTTAAATAGCCATGAGCCATAATTTGCAAAAGCATGAAAGGAAACAAAAGCTGCAAGTGCCAGAATGGGATTCTAGGCAGAGCAGCCTTTCGAGAAAGCAATGAAAAATTTGTGTTGATAAAATAATTTTATTTGAGTAAAATATTATTTGAATTTTAGGGTAGGATGTTGTTGATGTTTCGTTTATCTCTGGAATGTTATAGAGAGCTGTTCACTATAAATTTAATGTGATAGAGCAAATTGCATTTAAGTGGTGATTATATTGTACATTTATCTGACTTTACAATAAAATAGATTATGGTAATTAAGATTATATTAAGATTACAGTAATTGGATTTCCCTAGATTTTTTTTTTTCTGGTGTTGAGTTTTCGTTGTATAAATCAGGTAAGATGACTAGCTGCTGCTGCTGTTTCTCCTTCTTTTTCTTTTTTTCACTTTAGTTCATATGAGCAATTTATGAAGATTTTCTTAGCCTAGTATCCCTTATTGAAAAATTAATTCCTTCGTATCTAAAATGACTGCAGAATATGTGAATCTTGTTTGGATTCTGATCCAAACAAGCCAACTGTAAAATTGAGACATTCCAGGAAATGTGAAGACTGACTGAATATTTGATAATAAAGAATTATTGTTGACTTTTTTTTTTAGATGTGGTAATGGTATTGAGATTATGTTGAGGGGAGAAGAGTCCTTATATCTCCTCTTGTATAGCAACACGTACTGAAGTATTTATAGATGAAATGAAAATTAACAATTTAAAACAAATAAAATTAATTTAAAACAATTGAAAACTAGTATCAGGATCAGTAGTGGATAATTATTTAAAATTAGCAAAATTGGAAAGCACAAGAAAAAGCACTGAAGGATTACCAAAGGGAGAGTTAGATTTTAAAAATTCATGCATTCAAACCAACCAGCAGTTGCAACATTAGTAATAGAACATGCTGCATAGCTAAAACATTACAAGAAAACTCAAGCAGCTATACTAAATTTGATGGGTTTGCCTGCAGACTGGTAGATTTAGTGCTTGTCACAGCAACTCCAAATACTAAGGAGCATTGTTAACCAAATTTGCTGTAGAATTTCCCAGCTGCCATTTGTTGTTTTACCATTACACAAATCCTGTTCAATTGATTAGTCAGTTTGGCCCCAAACTAGCTTAAGGAACTTGATGTAGGTTGATGATTTCTTTCTGCAGATTGTTAGAATAATTCCAATTTGTCAATATGTGTAACTATTTCTGTTAGTGATGATGCATAATATTGCTTGTGAATTTTCCAGGCAGTGGCTTGCAATCCAGAAGTTACGAAGTAAAATCCACAAAAAAGTAGATAGGAAAGCCAGCAAAGGCAGGAAACTTCGGTGAGTTCCTTTTCGGAAAAAATGTCAACATATATTGTATATGTATCTCTTCTCTTGCATTCTGGCTGTTATGTCATTTTCTTTTCTTCTGATGATTCTGTTTTAAGGATCAGAAAATAAACAATATTTGAAGGTTTTTGCAACTCAGTTTTTCTTATTCTAAAATGTAAATACAGTTTCATTGACTTTTGTGCTACTGTTGTGAATGGATGAGTGAAATAATATATGCATTCCTTTGAAAGAGAAAAAATAAGAAAACAAAAGATAGTTGAAATTATATTAATTTTAACAATTAATTTCTATAGAATAATATAAAAATGTTATGGCCAGACGCAATGGCTCATGCCTGTAATCCTAGCACTTTGGGAGGCTGAGGTGGGCGAATCACTTGAGGTGGGAGATCCAGACCATCCTGGCCAATATGGTGTCTCTACTGAAAATACAAAAATTAGCCAGGTGTGGTGGTGGGCTTCTGTAGTCCCAGCTACTTGGGAGGCTGAGGCAGGAGAATCACTTGAACCCAGGAGGCAGAGGTTGCAGTGAGCCAAGATCGTGCCACTGCGCTCCTGCCTGGGCTACAGAGTGAGACTCCATCTAAAAAAATAATAATAATAAAAATAAAAATGTTATTGTCTTATTGGTCCATTTTCATGAGCCATATGTGCACACAGTATGCTAAAAAGATATGAAGTGAAGGACTACAGGGAATGTTAACAAAGTTTTAAATGAGAGGAAAATAAAATGTTTATGAGAAAATAGAGAAATTTCTGACTTTAGGAAATCCCTCCCCTGTGAGCTCTTTAAGGAGTTTTATAAGGGTACACATAAAAGAAGGAACAAAGTAGAAACTGACCTCGCTATACTGTTAGACTTGGTAACTGTCGTGTGTGTGTGTGTGTGTGAAACACAGTATCATCACACAAAGTCTCAGTGTCAAAGAAACTGCCTGTAATTCAGGTGCACACTGAGAGAAAATCTTAAACTTGTTTTAGGACAGTTTCAGGCAGGTAGTTAAACCCACATCCTTATTAGAACCTGCCTGTCATTAAATTCCCTTTAGACAAATGTGGGTCTGATTTTTAAAGATCTTCGGAGAAGTAGATTTTCTCATTTACTTTAATTAACTTGTTTTAGTATTTAACACAACTCATCAGGAAATGCTGATTTTTCTTTAACTTTGCAAAAGTACACAGTATCATCAACTTTGCCAAGTATCATCCTTTGCTTTAGGGTCGCTTTTTTTAAATCTCAGGTTAAATTGTTAGAATTTGCTTACCTCTTTTTATATCTTGAAATTTCCAAATCCTCATAGTTCTCTAGGTTCATTTTTAGAGGTAAAGAGCATGGACTTAAGACCCAGACTGCCTGAGTTTGAATCCCGGCTTTGACATTGATTAGTAGCTACTTTGGGCAAGACCCTTTAACTCTGTGCTAGTTTCTTCATCTGTAAAATGGATATGATAATATACCAGCCTTGAAGGGTTACTGTGAGGATTAAATGAATAGTGTATGTATGGCTCTTAGAATAGCACCAGTTACATAGTAAGCACTATGTAAGTGTTTATTGCCATTACTACTGTCATTATTATTGCTACCAGTATTCCAAGGTTGGGTCAGTCTCTTTTCCTCGTGTTCATTTATTTGTTTATTGACACGTCTCTTCTGTACCTGTCTCCCCCAAGCCCACTTCAAGGATTTAAAGAAGAATGTTACTAATAGTACTTCATAGGTGACTAGGCTGAATGATTATCTTATTCTTTATTTTGGGGATCAAATTTTTCTCCAGTAGTACACTTTTAAAATTGTAATTTTATGAGGACATAAATGTTCTCTAGAAGGAAGAGCTTACGATTTCAAATCACAAGACTTGCATTCAAATCCTGACTCTGTCTGGTGATATGATTTTGGTGGTTCTTTGTTCTCTGGGCCTTACTTTTCTCATTTACTAAGTGGAGATAATAGTCCCTGCTTTGGGGATTTGGTATGGGAATTAAATGAAATCATGTGCAAATATCTGGTACATAGATTTATTAGTTTGAAAGGAAGAAAACCAGGATTTTGTTTTAATAGCAACTGCTTTTTATATTAATGAATTCCACTAGCTTCATTAAACTGTTGATTACAGGTATGTGTCAGTGCAATTAGATACCTTTGCTTTTGCAGCATTTCGATAGCAGTGGAGAGCCCCACATTCTCATCTATCCAGAGGCAGTAAAATCTTATTCTGGCAAGAGGCATTCTTTTTAAACAGGGTTAAACATGAAAATATTAAATAATAACTGGTTTTAGTGTCCTTTACCCTCTAAGAAGATGGTCATTAGGTGGTAGTTAAGACCCAGTCTGCCCTCAGGGAGCATACACATCATCTGTGGTATATGTGGAGGATTGGTTCCAGGACGCACAAACACTCCCACACCCCCACCCCTGCAGACACCAAAAATCTACAGTGCTCAAGTTCCTTATATAAAATGGCATAGTATTTGCATATAACCTACACGCATCCTCCCTATACTTTAAATCGTCTCTAGATTACTTATAATCCCTAATTCAATACAAATGCCATGTAAATAATTGTTACACTACACTGTTTAGGGAATAATAACAGGAAAAAAAATTGGGACATATTCAATATAGACACAATCATTTATGTCTTAAGTATTTTTGATCCATGGTTGATTAAATCTGTGGATGTTGAACCCACAGAATCAGAAAGCCAACTAGTCTGGAGAGGGTGGCAGACCCTAGCTGACTGAGGTACTGTGTGGGTGGTGTAGCAGTTGAAATAATCCTGCTCCACTCTTGAGGGATGCAGACTGCTCAGGAAGACTTGCACAAGAAGACATCCTCACTGAGCCTTGAGAGATTAGTAGGTGTTTGCCCAGTGAAAGGCAAAGAGAATGTGTGCAAAAAAGTTTGTAAGCTTGAGAGAGTGTGGGGCCCATTTTGGGAACTGTAATTAATTTGTTTTGGCAGAGGCTTTTGTAGCAAACTGGGATTTGAACTAATTGGTCTGATTCCAGAGTTATTCTAACCTCTGGCTGTTGAGTTGTTTCACTGGCAGGACCAACTGGCCTATACAGGCACCAAAAGTGAATATGAGAGAATGGCAGGAGATAAGGCTGCATGCATGGGTGAATGATAGATCATGGCCATGTTAAGAATTTTGGACTTTATTCTGTAGGCTGTAGTGAGTCATTGAAAGATTTTAGGCAAGGCCGGGCTCAGTGGCTCAAGCCTGTAATCCCAGCACTTTGGGAGGCTGAGACGGGTGGATCACGAGGTCAGGAGATCGAGACCATCCTGGTGAACACGGTGAAACCTCGTCTCTAATAAAAAAATACAAAAAAACTAGCCGGGCGAGGTGGCGGGCGCCTATAGTCCCAGCTACTCGGGAGGCTGAGCCAGGAGAATGGCGTGAACCTGGGAGGCGGAGCTTGCAGTGAGCTGAGATCCGGCCACTGCCCTCCAGCCTGGACGACAGAGCGAGACTCCGTCTCAAAAAAAAAAAGAAAGATTTTTAGGCAGAGGAATATTGTTATCACATTCACATTTTAGAAAGATGATTGGCTGGGCGCAGTGGCTCACGCCTGTAATCCCAGCGTTTTGGGAGGCTGAGACAGGTGGATGGCTTGAGGTCAGGAATTTGAGACCAGCCTGGCCAACATGGTGAAACTTCGTCCCTACTAAAAATACAAAAATTAGCCAGGTGTGATAACATGTGCCTGCAGTCCCAGCTACTCCAGAGGCTGAGGCAGGAGAATCACTTGAACCCAGGAGGCAGAGGTTTCAGTGAGCAGAGATCATGCCACTGCACTCCAGCCTGAGTGACAGAGCAAGACCTCGTCTCAAAAAAAAAAAAGAGAGATAATTGTAGGAGATTTTCTATAAAGGACTGGAAAGTTATGAGAGCGAGGCCTGAAAGGAATAGGAGATGACAGATTGAGAGACATTTATACAGGTGAGTAGTTCTTACTTAGGAGTGGCCGCACATGAAGAGGTAAAGGAAAGTGAGAAGGTTGGAATGACTCCTAGGGTTTCAGGGAACTAGATAGGTCTTGGTAGTAATCATTGATATGTGTAAAAGAGGGGCTGCAAGGAGAACATCTTTTTTGTTGTTGTTTTTTGAGGGAGGGAGTGGATTCAGTTTCTGACCCTTCAGAAATCCAAGTTGAGAGATTTTTCAGTCGAGAGGAGGATGTAGGTATTTATTAGTTGATAGTTTGGCAACAGCTTAATTGCTGTTTCCCAGTGAGAGTACAGTGTGACAAGAATACAGAGTGACAAGAGTAGAATCCTGAAGAATGTCAACATACGTGAGATAGACAGGGTAAGAGGAGCTCGTGAAGAATGCTGAGGAACAGTGGCCATTGAGGGAGGAGGGCAGGAGGAGGTTAGTGACAGCGGTGAATACAGGACAGTGTTTAGTAAGGGGTCAGGAGCGCCTGGTGCGTCAGAGAAATCACAAAGGGCAGCATCATTTCATTTGTGATCACATTTCACGTGAAATGCCTTTGGTTACTGAAGAATTCCAGAAACCTCAAACTAAAACTTTCCATACTTAAAAGGCTTCTAGAATTTCTGTGTCAACTTTTACTGTCTTGATTGATTTGTTTCATAAAAGCCTTTTGGAATCCAGTTGTAGACGGAATGAGAGAAATAGAAAACCACCACTAGGGAAACCCCACCCTAATAATTTTTGCAGACAAGGTCCACCCATAGATGCTAAAATCTATGGGCAAAAGTTTGAGGAGAAACTGTATTTATATGGTCTCTAAGTATCTCCCCCAAGATATTTGTCCATTACAAAGAGAAACATAGTGGCTTTGCAATAATCTAGCAGATACCACCTTAACCAAGTGTTCAAGATGAACAGCACCAGTAAAGAGACATATCCACACCCCCTCTGTCTTCAGTAGAAAGATAAAACATCATTTCTGTGGTATTCTTGCCAAAAAATGCCTAACCGTAATCTCATCATAAAACAGCATACAAATCCACATTGTGAGACACTCTACCAAATAACTGACCTGCACTCGTCAAGTGTCAAAATAATGAAAAAACAAGGACTGAGGGACTGTCACAGATTGCAGAAGACTAAGGAAACATCACAGCGAGGTGTAATGTGGGGTCTTAGAAGCCTAAAATTATTACAGAACAAAAAGGTTTTAATATGAGTTCATGTGTGTTGAATTGGTTTTGGTTTTGTCATCTGTACTCACCTGGCTCATCTTGAGACCATAAATGTGAGGATGTGGTCAGAATCAGGGAGTAGTCTTTACTCAGCAATAGCATAGCAACTGACGTCTCCAGAAATCCCCGGTCAGGCACTGCTGAGCAATTTATATGCAGAGGCAGAAAGAGCACAAGCTCTGGAGCCAAACTTCCTAGGTTTGAAAGCTGACTTTTCCATTTCCCACCTTGAGACTTCGGACAAATTTCTTTACATCTCTGTGCTTCAGTGTCCTCATCTGTGAAAGGAGTATAATCATAGAAGTGACATTTCATAGGGTTGTTATGCAGATTAAATGAGCTAATTCATGTGAAGTAACATTGCCAGCATTACATAGTAAGTAGCAAACTGGGATTTGAACTAATTGGTCTGATTCCAGAGCCTGCTCTTCTTTTTTTTTTTTTTTTTTGAGACGGAGTCTCGCTTTGTCGCAGGGGCTGGAGTGCAGTGGCCTGATCTCAGCTCACTGCAAGCTCCGCCTCCCGGGTTTACGCCATTCTCCTGCCTCAGCCTCTGGAGTAGCTGGGACTACAGGCGCCCGCCACCTCGCCCGTCTAGATATTTGTATTTTTTAGTAGAGACGGGGTTTCACCGTGTTAGCCAGGATGGTCTCGATCTCCTGACGTCGTGATCCACCCGTCTCGGCCTCCCAAAGTGCTGGGATTACAGGCTTGAGCCACCGCGCCCGGCCGAGCCTGCTCTTCTGATCTCTGGATATTGAGTTGTTTCACTGGCAGGACCAACCCTATACAGGCACCAGAATGATGCCTTGGCTACCTTAGCATCCTTTCCTAAGGGGTTAAACCAAGTGGTCCTCCCAGGCTAGATGAGAATATTATAAACAACTTTCTAGGGTTAGACTTCAAGAACAGACAGTGTACGCCAGCTATCATCACTGATACTAGGGCCCAACGCTGAGCAATTTTGCTCCTTGTTTGTGATAGGGTTGTACGTGTAAGACTTCCAGAAATGTAGCAAAGATGAACATTACCTTCTATAAACAGTTTAAATAATAACGCTTCATTAGTTCAAATGATACAGTCTGGTCAGACTTGCTAATTGGATGCTAGAAAATAACATTTTTTAAAAAAACAAATATTTTGGTTTTGGAAATACAGTAATTATAATTATTGATTATCAGTATTCTAATTAGCATTATATATAAGTGGATTTAGTTATGATTTAATCAGAAATCATAATGTAAGTGGATCAAACTCCCGAGCCTTTAATAATATGATGTCTTACTGTGTTGGTCTGTTCTTCCACAACAAAATAATATTTATCTTTTCTTAGTATGGTTGGTAAAAGGTGATTTAATATTACAACATACACCCATTTTCAGTAGTATTGAGATTAGATGAATATGTTACGCTAAGTACAGATTACTGAACAGTCTTTAATCTGATTTCTTCCTAAAGCCTGTATTTCATCAGGTGGTTAATAGTTATTAACTATATTGTATTAAATGTAAAGATATTCTACAGAGCAGTGCCATCTAATAAAAATATTAATATGTATTTTTATTATTTAATATTATATATGCAATTTTAAATGTTCTAGTAGCCACATTGAAAAAGTAAAAAGTAAAAGGTGAACTTGATTTTAATAACAAATTTCATTTAACCCAATATATAAAATATTATTTCAAAATTTATTATTTTAACAATTATTGATGACATATATTATTTTTTTGTCCCAAGTCTTCAAAATCTGATTTGTATCTTATACTTAATTGCAGTACATCTCAATTCAGACTAGCCCCACTTCAAATGCACAGTAGCCACGTGTGGCTAGTAGCTACTGCATTGCATAACACAACTATAGGATATAGTTCATAGTCTTGGTCTAGAAAGTGAATTAAACCCATCTGTGGACACAGCCAAGAATAGTAATCATACTTTCAGATGGACACTGAAGTTTATTGAGGCCTAAGGACATTAAAAGATATATTTAATTAACAGTATTTTGCTTTATATTTAAATAAAAGTTATATAAATATTTGTGCTCATACATTGACACAACTTTGGGGAGGACATTTTGACTCAGTCAGGTTTACATATGCGTACCTTTCAACTCAGCAATTTCACATCTAAGGGTTATGTACTGGCCAGGCTCAGTGGCTCATAGTTGTAATTACAGCACGTTGGGAGGCTGAGGTGGGAGGACCACTTGAGCTTAGGAATTTGAGACCAGCCTGGACAACATGGCAAGACCCTCTCTCTACAAAAAAAAAAAAAAGGTTTAAAATTAGCCAGGCATGGTGGCACACACTTCTAGTCCCAGCTTCTTGGTGGTGGTGGGGGGGGCTGGGAGGCAGAGGTTGGGGATGGCTTGAGCCCGGAAGGTCAAGGCTATGGTGGGCCGTGATCGCACCACTGCACTCCAGCCTGAGCAACAAAGCAACACCCTATCTCAAAAAACAAAACAAAACATCACCAACAAAAGACAGAGGTCTTTTTTCATTTTATAAAAGTGAAGAATTAGACTGGGTGTGGTGGCTCACGCCTGTAATCCCAGCACTTTTGGAGGCCAATGCAGGTGGATCACTTGAGTCCAAGAGTTCGAGACCAGCCTGGGCAACATGGTGAAACCCCATCTCTACTGAAAATACGCATATTAGCCTTGCATGGTGGTACACTCATGTAGTCCCAGGCACTCAGGAGGCTGAGGTGGGAGGATGGCTTGAGCCTGCGAGTCAGACGTTGCAGTGAGCCGAGATAGCACCACTGCATTCCAGCCTGGGTGACAGTGAGTCCCTGTCTAAACGACAACAACAACAAAGAAGTGAAGAATTAGAAGCAATGTATATGTTCAAAATATGAAAATATGGTACTTCTGTTCCTACGGTTATAAGCAGCCATTTATAAATTGTTTATGGGACATTGCTTATAAGGCTAGGTGAGAAAAGAATTCATTCAAAATTATATGAATATATATGTAAAAGGATCATTATGTGAAACAAACATAACAACAATTGTCTATAGGTAGAAGGATTTTGTGTGGGATTTGTTTTGTTTTTTAGATAAGCTTATACTCTGTAGTGAGCCCTGATCACACCACTGCACTCCAGCCTGAGCTACAAAACCCAGACCTGAGGGCTCACTGCAGTCTCAACCTCCTAGGCTTAAGCAATCCTTCCACCTCAGCCTCCCGAGTAGTTGGGACTACAGGCATGCCACCATGCCTGGCTAGTTTTCTTACTTTTAATTTTACTTACTTATTTTTTTGAGACAGAGTTGTGCTCTGTCGCCCAGGCTGGAGTGCAGCGGCCTGATCTCGGCTCATTGCAACCTCCACCTTCTGGGTTCAAGCGATTCTCCTCCCTCAGCCTCCCGAATAGCTGGGATTACAGGCGCGCACCACCACGCCCAACTAATTTTGTATTCTTAGTAGAGACAGGATTTTGCTATGTTGGCCAGGCTGGTCTTAAACTCCTGACCTCAGGTGATCCACCTGCTTCAGGCTCCTAAAGTGTTGGGATTATAGGCATGAGCCACTGCACCAAGCCAGTTTTTTTACTTCTTGGTTTTATTTGTTTGTTTTATTTTGAAACAAAATATCTCTCTGTCACCCATGCTGGAGTGCAGTGACGTGATCTCGGTTCTCTGCAACCTCCATCTCCCGGGTTCAAGAGATTCTCCTGCCTCAACCTCCCTATTTACTGGGATTACAGGCATGTGCCACCACACCCGGCTAATTTTGTATTTTAGTAGAGACGGGGTTTCAACATGTTGGCCAGGCCGGTCTTGAACCCTGACCTCAGGTGATCTGACCTGCCCCCGGCCTCCCAAAGTACTGGGATTACAGGCGTGAGTCACCGTGCCTGGCTAGTTTTTTTTACTTTTTGTAGAGACAGGGTCGTGCTATGTTGCCCAGTCTGGTCTTGAACTCCTGGGCTCAGGTGATCTTCTGCCTGGCCTCTCAAAGTGCTCAGGTTATAGGCATGAGCCACTGTGTCAAGCCAACTGTATGTGTTTTCTGTGTGGGGTTTTTTTTTTTTTAATTTTTTGTATTTTATACCTTTTGTATTACTTTTTTTCTGTTGATGTGGGAGTACAGACAGGGTCTTACTATGTTGTCCAGGCGGGTTTTGAACTCCTAACTTCAAGCAATCTTTCTGCCTCAGCCTCCCAAAGTGCTGGGATTACAGGCGTGAGCCACTGCACCCTTGCCACTATTACTTGTATAAAAGGGAAAATCTTATCAGTATTATTCTTATAAAATTCGTTTGTTGAAATAAAGAATTACCTTTGGGAGGCTGAGCTGTGGGTGATATAATAAATAATTAAATTATTTGATAGAAGTATAGAAGTGTTCCTAAAACTTTAAAATATTATGTATTGAAGACATGAAAATACCACATTTTGTTTATGGATAGTGTTTTGCCCTAGTAGAGTTTTTTGGGTTAGAATTTTATTTTATGTATATATAGAGGGCACATTATAATGAGTAGAAAAGGATACCCTTTTGAGTTATCTTTGGTATGATCTGGACTGTATAAGGTCATGTATTTTCTAGAGAATCTCAAACACATCATACAAAATATTTTTTTTTGCAGTTGGTGGGAAATGTAGGTGATGTAATTTCCATAGTACCTAGACTGAAGACCTAGGAATCAAACTTACTGTGAATTCAGTTGTGTATTCTCCATTTAAAGGTGGGGGGAATGAAAGACCCACTGGATCTAGTGCATGGAGATGACGTGGAATTGCAGACCCCTTTTCTGACTTGGGGAACCAGTGGCAGTGTGGATGGTGTTGATGAGGTGTTGCATTCAGATGCTATACCACTACCTTTGCTGCTGCCAGTAGATGACTTTTATGACATCTATTAAAATGAAAAATGCTTAAGGTATATGTAGGGGAAGAAAATGAGGTAGTCAATTCTTCATTGTCTTTAGTCTGGAATAATGTTTAAGGGTTGTATATTGCTCAAAAGCACAAGTGTACCTATTCTTTTTTGAGGCTGTGCTATAAATGAATCTCTGTTGAACTGTCATTTACAATATGCTGTTATCAGACTTTTCTCCTGTAGCATTAACGAAAAAGGGAAAAATGTACAGTCAGCCCTACATATTTGTGAGTTCCACGTCTGCAGATTCAACCAACCAAGGATTGAAAATATTCAGGCCTGGGGAAAGGAGTGTTGTGTCTCTGCCTGTGAACAAGTGCAGACTTTTTTCCTGTCATTATTCCCTAAACAATACATTATAACAACTGCTTACATAGTATTTACACTGCATTAGGTATTTTAAGTAATCTAGAGATGAGTTAAGTATATGGGAGGGTGTGTGTAGATTACATGCAAATACTGTGCCATTTTATATAAGGAACTAGAGCATCCGTGGATTTTTTTTTATCCATGAGGAGTCCTGGAACCATTCCCCCACAGATCCCATAGGATGGCTGTAGTTGGTCATCCCACTGACAGTGGTAAGGGCCTATGAATTTTTCCCTGTCCCACTTTGTAGCCAGATGTTCCAGTGATCGGTTCTGGAGTTTGTTAACTCACGGAATGTGTTTCCTCTCCTAGGTTAATGGTTACTAATGTTGCTGCCTGTTTGCTTCCTGCTTTATTTAGGTTTCATGTCCTTAGCAAGCTACTGAGTTTCATGGCACCTATTGACCATACTACAATGAATGATGATGCCAGGTGAGTAATAGATTAATTATGTGTCTCAAATGGCTTCATGACAGCCTGATATTGACCTGCTCTACAGCCTTCGCCCTCTCCATTTCTTCTTATCAGTTAACCATTTGTCATTGGCATCATAGTAGGGATCACATCTCTTCACCCTCATAATTACTATAAAACCAAACCAAAATCTTGCATAAATATCAGTGCTGCCTTTGGTGGTTTGTTTGGTTTTCCTGTTTTGTTGTGAGCTTTAGCCCAGCTCCCTGGGACATCTGAGCTCTCTAGGACAGGGCAGGCGGCCCATGTTCTTGCCGTTTGTACTTGGGGCTGTTGTGCATATGCTTTCCTTTTGAAAGTGGCTCTAGCGAGTGCTCTGGAGATGTGCATATGTTGTATTTGTTGGGGATTGTGAGTGTTTTTATAAAAGATATGTATGCTTATTTTATAAAGCTGAAACGAGAGAAATACAGAAAAAAAGTATCCTCATGATATTGCTATTCAGAGATAACCTTTTTAAAATAACAGTTGCTTCTGTATCTATTAATCAGCATTCTATAATGAAGAGCTTCCTCTTCTCCCTCATTTATTTACCGTTTATTTATTCATTTATATCAATATGGACTCATGTTTTCGATGAGTTATATTTATTTTGATGTTAAAATTGTCCCAGATAGTGGAAGTGCCTTCAAACTGGCTTGTGTCCTTCAAAGTTGTCTTCAGTCATTCTTTGAGTACTTCCTTACTTTCTGGCACAACAAGATGTTTAATGCTCATCTTAGACTTTCCATCTTCCAGCCCTGAAATCAGTCTTTCTTGAAGGAGCCCTGGTTCTTTTTAGTGGATTGTGGTATTTAGAAACCAGTATCGAGGTACTAGGGGTGCTTCTTGTTAGTGAGTGTTGCTATTTCTAGGCCCGTCAGGAGAGAGAGAAGTGTACGTGTATATACTCGCACATACACAGAAGACAGCCACTTTTAACATCCCGCAATATTTCACTTCAGCTTTTATAAGTTCCCTTTCAGTATGTTCCTGTTTTTCTTTTTTATATTACTGAAATTATATTCGGGAAATATTTTATATACTGAGAGCGTTTTCATGTCATTAAAATAAATTTTTTAAATGACCAAATAATATTGTTATAATATTTATTTAGTCATTCACTAATTGTTGGACATAATGCTTGAGAAGCATTTTTTAACATATTTACCAAGTGAAATTATTGGTCATAATATAGGCACAGGTAGTTTTTGCCAGTTTTATCCCTCAAACTACATATAACCGTTTTATTTGAGAGTATTTTGTTAGCTACCAAATGCCATCAGATTTTCCACCCCTTGTCTGGAAAGTATGAGATCTGCAAATTTTGACAAACACTATTACTAGTTTTTATTTGGTTTATTCAGTATTTTGAGCACAAAACAGCCTTTGTATAGTTCTGAGTACATTTATATCTGGCCTTGTGACCCCATCTGCTATCCTGTACTTTGCAAGTGAATGTCTAGATATGGCCATGGTTTTTTGTTCATTTCTGGATCCAGCCTGTTTAAAAATTTCAGAGTAAAATGAGTGCATCTTAGATTCCCTGTCAGGATGCCATGAAAAAATTACATCAAGAAGAAAGCAGAACTAGATTTTGAAAATTAAATCAAATCCTTTAAGGTTACATTATTATCCCAGGCATAAAATGAAACCTGATTTAGATATTAGTGGCATCTTTTGATCATAGTACTATAAAATCATTCAGAAATCAACTTTATCCCATTCTTAGTTGGAATTTTACTTGAATCCCTTGAGGGGTACTTAGTTTTTCCAGACTCTTACCAATATTAACTCCTAATTTTTGAAGGTCTACTATTTGCTAGACATAAAAATTACTTGAAAATGACTCTATGAGAATTAATTTGGGTATGGTCTATAAAAAATATAAAACCTGACTACAGAGGCATAAGGAAATGGAAGTTCATCTTTCTGACAGGATAATTCTAGGGATGGTAGGCAATTGTTGGCCATGGCTTTTGCTTCTCAGTGGTGTTAGGACCAACATCTCTTGGTCTTTCCCCCGTGGTTGCAAGATGGCTATTGCAACTTAGGCCATCAAACATGCATTCAAGGCAGGAAGAAGAGGAAAGAGCTGTGCCAGCCATACCTGTTTGTTTTTAGTCAGAAAAGTAAAAGCTTCCCCAGAATTCCCTTCAGTAAACTTTTTGTATTTCATTGGCCAGAACTGTGTTACGTTGCCACTCCAGGTAGAGCAGGCAAGGGAGAAGGGGTTAGGAATGTGTTTGCTGGGTGACAGTCCTTGTGACATTTATAAGGAAAAAGGACTATCCCTTGTGGACTGATTTCTAATTACCAGCATTGTTCTCCTGCTGGTTTAGCTGCTTAAGGAATGTGATAATATTCTTGTAGCTGGAGAACTGAACATTTGTTTTTACCAAAGTGCACACCATTCTCATTGTGTTTCCTAAGGATAGGGAGATGTGTCCATATCAACTGCTCGTGCTTTATGGTTTGAATAGGCTAGATTAGCCATGGGTACAGTAAACAGGCACTAACTCTGTCTCCTGGTATCAAAATTTTTAGGGCCAGTAGTTATTGTTAACTTTTAAGTAAGAAGGAAGCAGTAATAGCTTATCCTCCTTTGTTTTTCTTTAGTGGAAAAACGAAAGTGGAAGTAATCTAGTACCGTTCTATTCTGTGTCCCATTTGTACACCACAAATAGGAAGCTTTCATAATTGTTAGAATATCAGTATCACTGCATGCTACTTTTCCTCAAGTAAATAGTTTTGCTTTTCCTAAGTGATACATATGTCACTCTTGGTGTGCTGGGGGCATAGAGAATTTTTTAAAATGATTTTAAGGCAGTGAAGGACTTTATAAGCATGACTACAGGGCCAGAAGCTATAAGGTAAAGTATTAATAGACCTGATTACATAAAAGTCACGTTGAAAAATACATCAGAAACAAAGTTAATAGGTAAATGATGAACTTGAACAAAAAAATTCCAGCGGATGACATATTTTCTACTATGTAAAGAGTTTTACGAATCTCTAAGAATATGCCAGTAACAATAATGGACACAGCATGTCAAGAAACAGACTTAAAATCAAAACAGAAAATTTCAAGGGCCAAAAACCATAAGCACTTTCAACCTAATTAAAGAAATGCAAATTATTATAATGAGATTTCTTTTTATTATTTTTTTTGAGACAGAGTTTTGCTCTGTCACCCATGCTGGAGTGCCATGGCACTATTTGGGCTCACTGCAACCTCCGCCTCCTGGGTTCAAGTGATTCTCCTGCCTCAGCCTCCCGAGTAGCTGGGACTACATGTGTGCGCCACCATGCATACCCCGCTCCTTTTTGTTGTCCTTATTCAGTTGGAAAATATTAAAAGGATTAGTAATACCCATTGTTGATGGTGGAAGGAAAAACGCACTTTTGCATACTGTTGTTGGAAATGTAATTGGCAAAATCTTTTGGGAGGACTATTTGACATTGTGTTTCCAACTTTTTTTTTTTTTTGAGATGGAGTCTTGCTCTGTTGCCCAGGCAAGAGTGCAGTGGTGCAATCTCAGCTCACTGCAGTCTCCGCCTCCTGGGTTCAGCAGTTCTCTTGCCTCAGCCTCCCATTGGTCAGGCTGGTCTCTAACTCCTGACCTCAGGTGATTTACCTGCCTCAGCCTCCCAAATTGCTGGGATTACTGGCGTGAGCTACCATGCCTGGCCCTGTTTCTGATCTTTGAATGTTTCTGTTAACACAGAAAAATCTACTTGTAGGAGATAGCCATTAATAGTTGCCAAATACATTTGTGTCAAGGATCTTTATTGCAGTATTGTTTATAGAAAAATAAAAAATCCAAATGACCCAAACTAGATAATCACAGTAAAATCATTCAATGAATTTATTACTTTTTTTTTTCTTAATAGAGACAGGGTCTCACTGTATTTTCCCGGGCAGGAATGCAGTGGTGCAATCATAGCTCCCTGCAACCTCCAGTTCCTGGGCTCAAGGGATCCTCCCACCTCAGCCTCTTGAGTAGCTATGACTAACAGGTGCACACCACCACACTCCACTAATTTTAATTGTGGTAAAATACATGAAACAAAATGTTCTGCCCTTTTGATTTCTTGTTCCCAGAGGCACCTGCTCTTGTGGTTCTTCGCTTACCTGCATCTGGAAGTAGAAGCCCTCGTGTTTTCCTTAGTTGCTCATTGGTTCCAGTTTATCCTTCCACACGTGCCTAAATTGGATTAATCCTCAGTGGTTTTGGTGGGGGTGGTGTGTCCGGTTGCATATCCTTGAATTCCCCCCATATCCCTTTTCCAGTTTGAACTCAGTAAATTTGCCCTTGGTTGACTTAAATTGAAACTGGAACGTAGCTCATTAAGGGAGAGAGAGAGATCTTTAACACAGGATATTATCCTGTTAGTGTATCCTGGTGGAGAAAGAAATGTTACCTTTGAAAGGATAGTGGCATCTTCATTTTGTTCTCCTGTTGTGTGGTCTGAGTAGTGTTACCTATTTAGTTAATTTCTGCTGATACAAATTCTTTTCTCACGCTAGGAATTTTTTCTCTTCAAGCGCTTTTTTTTTTTTTTTTTTTTTTTTTTTTAACTTAAAATGTAAAGTAGCCAAGTTGTGTCCCTGTGTTACCAAATTTCCCTTTGGGGCATTTCCTTCTAGGTAGATGCTGGATATTGATTGAATGCCTTTGGATCTCCTTTGTTAGTGGAAATCTCATGCAATCCCTGATAGTTTCTATGTGCTGGTCTAGTAGATCTTTACTCTTCTCCATTATGAGGTTTACAGGTGGTTTGTATTGCATGCCTGATGAGCATTCCCAATATTGAGAGAAAACAAAATAAAGCCAAATTTGTCCGTGTATTATGTGTTTGCCTGCAAGGGAGGCGGTTACCATGAGCCTAAAAATGATTCCTGGCTTTGTTAAACCCCTGATGCTCTTGACATGGGGCAGCTTAGCTCCCAGGACAGCGTCATCTTTTTTTTTTTGAGATAGAGTCTCGCTCTGTCACCCAGACAGTGGCATAATCTCGGCTCACTGCAGCCTCCGCCTCCTGGGTTCAAGTGATTCTCCTGCCTCAGCCTCCCGAGTAGCTGGGATTACAGACACGCGCCACCACGCCTGGCTAATTTTTATATTTTTAGT
This sequence comes from Rhinopithecus bieti, assembly GCF_001698545.2. Lineage (NCBI taxonomy): Eukaryota > Metazoa > Chordata > Mammalia > Primates > Cercopithecidae > Rhinopithecus > Rhinopithecus bieti. The sequence continues at coordinate 5,558,539 of NW_016804151.1, forward strand.
AGAGATGGGGTTTCACCATGTTGGCTAGGATGGTCTGGATCTCTTGACCTCGTGATCTACCCGCCTCGGCCTCCCAAAGTCCTGGGATTACAGGCGTTAGCCACCACACCTGGCCTACAGCGTCATCTTTAAGAGGCAAAGGATCGCTTGTTTCTGTAGAGCCAGAGCTATTGGTGGCCTAAGGAGAAGAAAAGGCTTGACATCTCATTGGTAGAGAATCCTCTCAGCATATCATCACCAGCAAAAGCAGGTCAGTACTTTACTTGCATGATTTGCAGGGCTGTTGTTTACTTGTCTATTGAAGTTATTCTAAGCTCATCAAGGACCTTTTAGAAACAGTGCTTACATTGGGTAATGTGGAATCCCACCCGCCCCATGCCATTAGACCAGAGGGAGTATGATGTGACCATTAAACATGTATATGCACATATCAAAGTATCACCTGCACCCCATAAATATGTACACATATTATCTATCAATACAGAGAAAGAAAAGCCAGTATTGGATACCGATATGGTTACTGATATGGTTTGGATTGGTGTCCCTGCCAAATCTCATGTTGAAATGTCATCACCAGTGTTGGAGGTGGGGCCTGGTGGGAGGTGACTGGATCATGGGGGTGGATTTCTCATCAGTGTTTTAGCACCATTCCCCTGGTGCTGTTCTCATAACAGTGGGTTCTTGAGAGATCTGGTTGTTTAGCGATGTGTGGCTTCTCCCCTGTCCCCACTCTCTCTCTTGCTCCCGCTCTGGCCGTGTGAGGCGTCTGCTCCCCCTTCGCCTTCTGCCGTGATTGTAAGCTTCCAGAGGCCTCATCAGAAGCTGGACAGATGCCTGGTGCCACACTTCTTGTACAGCCTGCACAACTGTGAGCCAAGTAAACCTCCTGTCTTAATAAATTACCCAGCCTCAAGTATTTCTTTACTGCACCGCAAGAATGGCCTAATACACATGCATTCCAAAAATGAAAATAAAATAAAATAAATGGAGATGATCTGTCACTATAGTTCTAACAAAGTGAAGAATTTGGGGTTATGGAAATAAGCATCTGCTTTTTGCCTGTGTTTCTGACAGACCCTCTGAGGCAGACTAAGTTAATTGTCATTTGTTCTGTGGATATAAGTCAGTAAAATGCTAGTGTGACAAGAGAAACAAATACTGACTGAGACCCCTGAGACAGGAAGAGATGTGTTCCTCAGAACTGGCCACTGACTCAGATTTGGGAAGGGGCATCCATGTGAACCTGCTCTGTTGGCATGGGTTTTGGCTGTCAGGATGGAAAGGGTCTGGTGACAGCAGTCAGCTTGATGCATGCCAAAGAAAATAGGTGTTTGCCTTGCATTAAATGCTGCTTCAAGGAGAGGTTATTAGATAGATTTGACTCTGGTACTGTTAAAAGTGTAGGTATTGAATTTTTCTAAGTAGATTCCCCCCCTTATTCCAAAAATGGTAGCAAGATTAATATTTTGTAGGTACTCCATTCCTTTGCACATAACTTAAAGAAATTCTCAATATGTACAGCAAGGGTTTCAATTTTAGCTCCCTGTTCTGTCCCCCAAAATAAAAAACCACCTTTCCCACTCCTTTTATAAAGTCTGCTGGCATTGAAAAAGAGCAAGGAGAGGATCCTTTAATGATAAGTACTGAGCACCAAATACATTATTGTTTTACATCTGGAGTTTTAGAAAAGAAATGTACAAATGTAATCCAGCCTTGTAAAGTGCTTTGTCAACATCATTGCCACGTTGTTCTCGAGATGCCTTGGTCTAATAGGATTTGTACAGGCAATTTATCTTCGGCTTGCCATTTTTGTGTATGGGTCTGCACCCTAAATATGGGCATACGCTACCACTCTACTGATGATATTCTTTTCCCCCATTTGGTAACCCAGAGGTTAGTTAAACCATTTCTTGCTCCCCGCTACCTATATTTAATAGGAATATGCACTGAATCATGGTGAGATATTCTGGTATAGCTTGCTCAGCATTTGAGAACACATCAGTTAATAACCCCTGAAATACCCTCCATAGAGCATTTTCTGTTGGTTAAAAACTTGCAAGCAAGAATGGTTAAAGTGCAGATGTTTTCTCTGAGGCTTCTTATCTCCTAGAAAGACACAGGTTATTCTGACAGGTGAGACAAGCCCGGGCAAATATGCAACATTGATCTAATCAGCAGGAACAAGAGCAATGTTTTAACTGGGGCTGCCTTTTACCAGCGTCATTAAAGCCTCCCATTACTCTTTTATTAGAGGTTCCCTCTCTTCCTTATCAGATTACAGAATGAACATAACTCATGGCAGTGATTTGATCTCTTGTTAAAGAGGATTACAGCTTTGCATTAACTCGGATTGACACAGTTTATAATTCGCTTGTTGATTCTCAGGCGGGCAGCACCACACATTTGACCCCCCAGCAGTGCTGAGGGGAAAGGACCCCCATATATCATCATTAAAGATGGCGTCCAGCACAGAGATAGGGGCACAGGGCCTTCTTCCTCCAGTGATGTCAGAAAGGACAAAGGAAACACTCTCAAGTTCAAACCGAAGGCTTGGGCCAGACTGGGTTGGAAGAAAAACACTGCTGTTGTTTCTTCGATTTTTCCTGATTTGCTACTATTCAGTCTCTTATTCTAGAGAATTTGCATTGTCAAAATGAAGCCTTGGCTCCAAGCAGGAGGTAGAGTGATAAAAGCACATCTTCTAGAAAGAGATTTGTAGATGCTGAACAGATAAATCCTTCCTCAAAATGGGCCTTTTTGACTATAGTTCTCATTTCTGCACTTATATTCTCAGTGCTTCTTCAAAGGATTGTAAATCCTCTTTTTTCTCTAAAGGGATATTTCACATTCTTTAAAGTGTGTGTAAATGTTTCTCTTAAGGACTTGTTTTTAAATTTTTATTATTATTGGCTTTCTAAATATATTGCAATATCTTATAGATATTGTATTAATCACAACTAAGTAACTTGCAAGTTACTTGCAAGTGGGTAAGCAATAGCGAAGTTTTTCACCTTAGTTTAGTTAGTCATAACCATGTTATTAATGTTTCCCACAGTGATCACCAAGCCAGCAGTCGATTGCTAAGATACCATGTCTGTTTCTAAGTGCAGTTGTACTTCGCTCTGATGTATCCACTGTAAGTCTGTCCCCTGTGTCTGATGGGCAATGAAATAACAGAGAATAATCATATCATATTTCACTTACTGAGAGTTTACTATATGCCATTGCACCAAGCCCTTCACATACATTTTCATTTGTTCTTTATAAAAAAAAAGAAGTGATTGATGTTATCTGCATTTTATAAGAATACTAAGGCATAGGACAATTTAACTTGCCCAAGTTGAGCAGCAAGTAAGTAGTGGAACAGGTATGTGCGTCTAAGAGTGCGGTCCCCAACCCCCACTGCTATTGCCAAGAAATTAACAAACTTTTAGAAATATGTGGGAATAATGTGCCAAAGGGAAGGCCCCCCACCCCCACCCCTAGCTGCTCTTTCAAAAACTTCCTTGGGGGGAAAATCTTTACATTAAAATGCTTC
>NW_016804151.1:5562325-5588508 GCF_001698545.2 Rhinopithecus bieti
CAGGTACTTTCTATATAGGAAGTTTTTGCCTGTCAGTCATTCATATGTTAGTGTGAATCACTGGATTCCCAAACCTGGTTTTATATTATCTCATTCTGGTTACAAAGACCTTAGACCTCATAATTAGCTTTGAATCCTGATCCAGTATATTTAGTCAGTTTATGCTTATAATTCTATTCTCTGCCACAGTCAGGCACCTGTCACCTACTTTTCTTAGAGACAGTATCTTTTCCCATATAATAAAATAGCGCATGCTTATGGAAGACAATTTGAAAATATAGAAAGGACAAAGAAAATGTGTCATTCTGCTATTGAGGGTAGAACATTATTAATTCTTTCATATGTTTTCTTATAGAATTTTTTGTGTATGTATTTTATACAGATATATACATATGTGTTTGAATCTTTTTTCGGATTAACTTATAAGCATTTTAATGCCTTAAGTATTTTTAAAAGCATTTTAATAACCTTATAATCTGTTACGGAATATTTATTATTGTTGGACATTTAGGTTGTTTGTAATTGCCTTTCTTTTCAAGTAGTCCTGCACTGAACATATATATACAGAAATCTGTGTTCTAGGTTTTACTGTGTCTTTAGAATAGATTTCTGGGTCAAATATCTCAACTTGCTAATGACTCTTGATGAGTTTTAAGTTTTACTAAGTTACATGACTCCTTTCTTTCCAGCTGAGGCTTATGTCATTTTATCTTTGCGAAGAGGAAGAACTGTCTTTTTTCTTTTTTCTTTCTTTTTTTTTTTTTGAGACGGAGTCTCGCCCAGTCGCCTAGGCTGAAGTGCAGTGGTACAATCTCGGCTCACTGCAACCTCCACCTCCTGGGTTCAAGTGATTCTCCTGCCTCAGCCTCCCAAGTAGATGGGACTACAGGCATGTGCTATTACACTCGCCTAATTTTGTATTTTTAGTACAGACAGGGTTTTGCCATGTTGGCCAGGCTGGTCTCGAACAGCTGACCTCAGGTGATCTGCCCACCTTGGCCTCCCAGAGTGCTGGGATTACAGGCATGAGCCACCACACCCAGCTGGGAGAGCTATCTTTTAAAAAATATTTTCTGTTTAGATATAAAAGTTACCTACTGTTTTTAAGTTCATAACAAATGACACCTTATTGAGGACGTATAATGTGGTAGGCAGTGGGCTATAATCTATGTTTATTTTCTCATTTAATAGTAAATTTAAAGAGTATTAATCATTTATTTATATCATTTGTTCTGTTTTTATCCTTTGCCCATTTTCTTTTTGAGTTTTGACTTTTCTTTATGAATTTTCTTCCTGTATGAATTCTCTATATTATGGCTATATTTATGGTTGTATAAAATTACCTGGATTTTGTAGATTTTTCACATTTTGCTTACCTGTCAATATTAATGATTTTTATTGGTCACATAGAAGTTTTACTTTTAACCTAATTAAATATATAAGAACCTTTTGTGGGGGGTGTTTTCATTGTTTTATGATTAGGCAATCTCTCCTGTATCCCAGAGCAATTATTCACCTAAATTTTATTTAATTTCATCTGTTTTTTTCTTTTAATCTACTTGGAACATTACTTTAATATATTGTTCAATGATCTTCACTTTTTATTTCTACGGCCTCTTTTTTTGAGTCCAGGTTTTTTCTTTTGTTTTTTTTTTTTTTTAAACAAAAGACAAGGTTTTACTCTGTTGCCCAGACTGGAGTGCAATAGCACAATTATAACCCACTGCAGCCTCGAACTCCTGCACTCCAGTGATTCTCCTGCTGCAGCTTCCCAAGTAGCGGGGCTACAGGCACACACTACCATACCCAGCCTTTTTTTTTTCCTGTAGAGACGGGGTCTTGCTATGTTGCCCCAGCTGGTCTTGAACTCCTGGATTCAACAAGTCCTCCCACCTTGGCCTCCCAAAGTGCTAGGATTACAGACATGAGCCATCGCACCTGGCCTTTTATTTTTTATTTTATTTTATTTTATTTTATTTTTTGAGATGGAGTTTCGCTCTGTCGCCCAGGCTGGAGTGCAGTGGTGCAATCTCAGCTCACTGCAAGTTCCGCCTCCTGGGTTCATGCCATTCCCCTGCCTCATCCTCCCAAGTAGCTGGGACTACAGGCGCCCGCCACCACACCCAGCTAATTTTTTGTATTTTTAGTAGACGGGGTTTCACTGTGTTAGCCAGGATAGTCTGGATCTCCTGACCTCGTGATCTGCCCATCTCCGCCTCCAAAAGTGCTGGGATTACAGGCGTAAGTAAGCCACTGTGCCTGGTCAATTTTTTTTTTTTTTAATTCCCACATAGACTATTACACTAACAGCCTATTAGCCAATAGTCTCTATTCTCATCAGTTCTCTGTTTCATTGCCAGATTCACCTTCCTCAAATATCACTTAGAGCATGTTACTCTTTGCCTCTAGAATAAAAGCCATACTCTCAAGCCTGCCAGTTAGGGCCATCGATGAGTTGTTGTCTTGCTACCTTTCTCTCCCTATCGCCTATTTCACCCCGTGTGCTGTCCAGAGCAGACACCTGCAGTCCCTGGGACACACTCCCTATTCTGCATGTCTGTTCATTCTACTCACAGCCTGCAGCATCTCCTAGCCCCGTCTCACTGTTGTTTCCTGTTGAAATATTCAGTCATAAGGTCACCAGCCTTTCTAGGGAGACTTCAGATTCTCCACCCCCACCGAGCAGGTGGCTTTTTCTTCTTTGAACCCATTCTGTTCCTCCCTAACAGTTATACTGTTAACTGTATAACAGTTCACAGACGCACTTATTAGGGGTTTTTTTCTTGCTAAGAATGTTAACTTAAAAGTCAAAGAAGTATGCCTATGTTTACTGTAATCTTGTATTTGGTATTATCAAGATGTATATATTTGGAATAATTTAATTTCAATTGTAGCTGCCTTATATAGCATTTTGTAGCATTTTAGTATTTGCAGAACACTTCATTTAAGGTTTTTTTCCAGTTATTGTTGGCCTTCTCTGAGCTCGGCAACTGACTTAATATTCCTGAGCACCTTATGCCCTCGCTCATATGCGGTGCCACCCTGGGAAGCCTTCTTTATGGGCCATGGTTTCTTTCTTTTACATAGTGAAAATAGTCCTCTTGTTCACTGGATTCTTGAGAATAAAATGTTCTTTTTAATTTTTTAATTTCTGAGAAGGACTATTTTAAATGTAACCCCTACCAGATAATTATTTAAATAAACAAAATTTGTGTTTTCACATCTGTGTGTGACGCCACTGTCCCTGAGCATGCAATATAGACATCCCCATTTCTGTGCAGACCCCCAAGAGAGTTGGGTAGAGGCTTCCTGTCTGAGATGCTTTTAAAAGCCTCCAGCTTATACGTTTGTTTACAATTTGCTGTTTACAAGATTATTTTTGCAACTTTCCTATAAGATGAAGATGAGTTTCTTGCCTCTTTTGTTGAAATATCTCCAAATCATCTCACTTCTTTAATATATTTTGTTGGCTGGGCGCCGTGGCTCACGCCTGTAATCCCAGCACTTTGGGAGGCTGAGGCGGGTGGATCACGAGGTTAGGAGATCAAGACTATCCTGGCTAACACGGTGAAACCCCATCTCTACTAAAAGTACAAAAAATTAGCCGGGCGTGGTGGCGGGCGCCTGTAGTCCCAGCTCCTCGGGAGGCTGAGGCAGGAGAATGGCGTGAACACGGGAGCAAGACTCTGTCTCATAAAAAAAAAAAAAAAAAAAAACAGAAACAAAATATACTTTCCTCTGCTTCCATGTCACTTTGTGTAGATTTATATTATATATAGCATCTACCACCAGGTTGCTTCCTAATTATTCATAGGTTAGGTCTCCATGCTAAAACACTGCACTGCTTGAGGGCCAGCTCCTTATTTTGTTCTTAGCTCATGGCCATGTTGGAAAAGACCCAGAATGAAAGGTTCTGCTCTGGGACTTACGATTCTCAACCCTTTGCTTAGAGGGTTTTGAGGTCATTTTACTTAGATTGAACCTTGGAAAAGCTCTCTCAAGAACACTCTTACATTTCCATCACTTCTGAGAGTATAGACCCTAAACTTTATATATACTGTAGGTTTTCTTCTGCTATATACTATATACTATAGGTTTTCTGTGCTATTTAAACCAGATTTGGTTCTGATGGCCTTCCTATAAATTATTACAAGCCGAGTGTCACCTATCAGGAATTCTTGGGTCCAGAGGAATTTCATATTTCAGATTTTTTTGGATTTGGAAATATTTGTATTATCCCCATTCAGCATGCCTAATCTGAAAATCTGAAATTTGAAGTGTTCCAGTGAGCATTTTCTTACAGCATAATTGGTGTCGGTGCTCAGAAAGGTTTAGATTTTGGAGCATTTCAGATTTCAGATACTTGGATTAGGGATACTCACCATGCAGTTACTATAGAGCATGAAGAACACCAGCAGGACTCTGCAGTGATTTATAGCTTTAGGTCAGTTTTCTGGACTCTGCTTTCAGTATTTTTCTTTAAGAAGAAAACAGTTCTGGAATGGATTCTGTAAGTGCATTCACAAAGCATAAAGGCCTAGCTGCTTTGTTATTTTTAGTGTTTGTATTAAGTGTCAAGCTAAGAAGGGATATTTAGATTGAGGACCTTGCCTTATTAGACTTGGAGTTCAAGTTGCTGGCAGCACCTGGTCATGGGACGCTCTCACCAGCCACCCTCCGAAGGGAGGCCTTGAATGAGCCATAACCACACCCTATGCTTTCCCACTGTCTCTCTGGGGAGCACAACACTTTATAAACATTAATTCTTTGACCCCCTGGGCACCTCCACTTACAAGGTAAATAAGACTGAAGGCCTTTCTTCTACAATATAGATGAGGAGACATCAGCCCAGAGAGGGAAATTACTTGATGAGAGACAGGCGAGCAGGTGTGGGCCCCAGGGTGTTTGGAGTCTCAGTAGCTGACCTGCAGCAGCGCTGGTGGCTGCCAACACCCAGGAGACACAGTCCTGTTCCATTCCCCTTTCTGCTTCTCAGAGGGTAGTGGGGGTTGGGCCTTTTGTCTCTTGTATGGAATGTGAAATGCTGCAAAGACGAGCAATTGTTCTTCAGTGCTTTGTGCTCCCCTATAAGAAAGAAGAAATCAATACACATTTTCTCATACACACACTTGGCAGCACTCTGCCTCCTCTTCCACAGCTCGGTCCTACAGGGGGAAGCACAACTATGCAGCCAGACACACTCTTCGGCGTCCAGGGGAAGAAATGCAAACTGCTCACTTTGCACTTAGCAGTCAGGGTTTTTAGAGCCAATCGTATAACTGGCTGAGGTAATCAAACTGCTGACTTCAGGGACTAGCTGGTGAAACTGGAGTGAGAGAGATGCCCTGTTGCACCCCTGTTGCAGGCCTGCTCAGTGCTTCTGGGGAAAGCTCACCTAGCAGGTGTCTAGGACAGATGCCCCTTTTGCTGAATTTCTGATTTTCAGAGGCAGGGAGAAAGTTCTTTGAAGGATACTATGAAAAACCAAAAAATATGGACAGAGAGCAGGCTTTTTTTTTTTTTTTTTTAATCAATTAATAGGCGTACAGTCCAAACAAGAGCCCCATCTCAGACTGGATTTTATTTTTTCATCAGAATATGTGGTATTGATAATCTGTAATTTTGTCTTACAGCTCACTGCCATTAAACAGTTGTGTGGGATGTGAATAAAAAAGAATTTACTACCATTATTAGGAGAAACGGTAGCTTGGGTGTCAGAAGAGCCTTGCAAGGCAGATGAGTTCAGGGGGAGGGCGGGGGAGTGGGGCTTGGGCTGTGGGGTCCTTCCCGAGGAGGAGACCATTAGATCATTAGAGAGTGTGTGGGATCACCAGGGGAGGGTGTCAAGAGAAGAGAGGAAGCTGAGAGCAGAACCTGGGAGAAGGAAAGCGGAGGAGAGCCAGGAGAACACATGCTCCTTGAACGCTGTCGGGGAGACTTCCGGGCAGGGCAGTTGGCCAGCAGCTGGAAGGGTTTGCTCCCGAGGCCCCAGCGGTTCCTCTGTGTCCCCTGACTCGCATCGCAGAGCTGGCACTTTGCGTTTGCTCACTCAGTAGTTGCTTCTTGTGCATTTTGATTGGTACCAGGTTTCTAAGCAAAAGAAATCCTCCAACTTATTACCAGAAGTAATAGCAGAGTGCCGTTGCCGAAACTCTGTGGGTTGACATTGAATACCCTCACTAATTCCTGCGTGTTGAAGTTAAGCTAGAGCTGAGCGATGCATCCTGTGCTCCCCCGACACGTGCGCGCGCGCGCACACACACACACACACACACACACACACACACACACACCCTGGGTTGTTGGGCAGCATCCTGATACGGATACAAATGTAACTGGAATGTCAGTCTCACCTTCTGTGCGGTTGGGGGAAGTGATTCACGTCTAAGCAGTGAAGCATCCCCTGGCTTTTCACAGGAGCTGTTAGAGGGGCTGCTGTTTGAACAAGGAGCTTCATCTTCCTGAAGCCAGCAGTCACAACACCGTAAACACAACACCGGCCAACTCTATTGCGGGGACCGTGGTGGCTTGACGTTAATATTAAACATCTCCAGCAAAGCAGAGAGCTCTGCAGCCCAGGTCCGGAATAAAAATAAATAAAAATAAAGAGAAACCCTGCTAAAAGCAGTGTGATGATTTGTCGTCTTTCCTTTGTGAGGCCATTTGTCTTCTCTCACATCAAATCTGTTATAAAACAGTCAAACTGTGAAAGTGGAAATCATCCTGGGAATATGGAATATTAATGCGCAGAAGGAGCAGCGCCCCTTTTGTCTAAAGAGTGGCTCCTCCCCCACCCCCCCTTTTTTTGCAAGTCCACTAAGGTAAATTATTTTACTTTAAAATAATGTGGAAGATTTGAAGCTAGTAGTAGGGATGGTGGAAGTTTCAAGTGTTTTTCTTCCTTTGTTAAAGTGCAGGGGATTTGTAACTGGCTTGAGTAATTTAGAAGGAAGCACAAGTGAAAAGAAAACCTGTCCACATGCAGTCCCCTTCTCGCCCCCATCCCTCTCTCCTCTCCTCCCTGTTCCCCAGCCTCTCAGTTCCTTTGTTTGGGGCCTGAACCTGCTTCTTGGAACATTTATAAATCTTGAGTCTGTCTGATCTTTAGGGGACAGGCCAGAGGCCATGTGTCACCATATGTAATTTAGAGCTGTAGGGCTAAAAGCTTTTGCAGAGGTTTGAAGGACCTACTTCTGACCTGACCAAAAGAACGAATTGAAACAGACCTTCTAGAGTCTCCTTCAAGCACTGGGGAGGATGGTGATGAGAGCAGACACCGCGTAATTTATGGGCTCCCCTGATTATGGTGGTGGGGTCCACTTAGAAATGAGTCGTGTACTGCCACCTTGTGGCGGATTCGGGTAGCTGCGGTTTTTGGAAACTTGCGAAGAGTTCAGCTAGTGTCGGATTGGACATGATTTGCCTTGTATCTAGATTTAGGTAATTAGTGATAGATAAGGGGTCTCTCTGAGTCATTCTTATTTTGCTAAGTTGATCCTGTTAAGAAATAAGTCTTAGCTGAAAGAAGGCTGCTTTCTTTCCCCTTTACCTCCTTTCTTTGCTTTGTGGTTTTTTTAGGGGGTTTTTGTTGTTCAGTTTTGGTTTGTTTTTTGGAATGGAATTATGATGAGATTTCAGGAGAGAAGCCTGTGATCCTCTGGTTGTTGGGGGATGTTAAGAGGAGAGTCAGGGAGGGTAAGTACCGACTTTTTGGCCGTATTCAGAAATCCTGTTTTCTACTATAGTGATTTTTGTGTCATTCTGACTAAATACTAACTCCTTATAAGCACTATGTCTTTTTACTTGGATTACTTTCCCAGCAATCCAGCCTTCTTGGGGAGCTAAGTTTTTGTTTTGTTTTGTTTTGTTTGAGATGGAGTCTCACTCTTTCACCCAGGCTGGAGTACAATGGCACAATCTTGGCTTACTGCAGCCTCCACCTCCCAGGTTCAAGTGATTCTCCTGCCTCAGCCTCCCAGGTACCTGGGATTACAGGCATGCACCACCATACCTGGCTATTTTTTGTATTTTTAGTAGAGATGAGGTTTCTTCATGTTGGCCATGCTGGTCTCGAACCCCTGACCTCAGGTGATCCACCCGCCTTGGTCTCCCAAAGTGCTGGGATTACAGGTATGAGCCACTACACCCAGCCTTGAGGAGCTAAGTTCTAACACATGTCGCCTGTGTCTGAGCCAATTCTTATGACATACACAGGGCTGCCCCTACCACACAGCCCCAAAGAGCACAGGGCAATTGCCTGCCATTCAGATCAATATGTTTCTCCTTTTAGGTCATAGAGACACTTCTCAAATATCTTTCTCTCACTTGTAAAGTCACTGATACAGAGTAGGATGGATTTGGGTCGGGGAAAGCAAAGGAATGATGAAAGGAGGCTACCATTTTGTCCCTAGTGTTGGTTGGGAGCAACTGTAATGCATGCACACAGGCCCTCAGCATGTTGCTCTGACTCATTCCGTTTCTCATGATCATAGATGACGATGCCATTTATGCAATAGGGACTTTGCTTAGTGCTGTAAAAACAGTATGTTTAAGGAAGATACTGTCACCACATTACTGATGAGGAAGCTAAGATTCAGGGGGGCTAAGTAATTTACATAACGTCCTAGACCCAGTAAGGACCTGAGCCAGAGTCAGTACCAGCTCTGACAGCACCTTCCAGCCCCTCTGCACTTGTGATGCCATGCTCTATACCATATAAAAGCATTTGCCTTGTTCTATTTAACTATTCAAGATTTCTATTAAGCTGGCTTCTCTAAGTATATAAGAAAAGAAAGCTGCTGTCCTCTGGTCTGTAGACATTTTTAAGAGGAAAATGGAGGAGTGAGTAGCCTTTGCCCTTTGGCCTACTTCGGTTTCTGGCAATCAGAATGGAGGCACATGTTTTGTTGGAGAAGGTTCCCTTTGTTTGGTGCCATTAGCACGTGCCAAGTGATAACTGGCAAGACGTCTTTTTCCGCAGACATTTGGGAGGCCCTGGGCATACCAGTAGATAGAACAGAAGAGAGTGGAGGCCTTGGGAAAACAGAGAGAAGTATGTGTTCAGAGTGCAGGAGAGACGGAGTCCTGCTCCACCTGCTTTGGGCTCATGAGGGCTGCAGGTTCCGAGGACCTTGCTTTTGGAGCTTTGGCAAACGGAGGGCTCATAGGAGTGCAGTCAGGATGGCAAGCAGACTTGGTCACAGGAGGAATGGAGGGAACTGAGGCCACTGAACCTGGAAAAGAACAGATTTAGTTAGAGGAAGACATCGAATAGTTGAAGTGCTGCCACAGGGAATAGTAGTCAGCCTTACTTCTCTCCTGGCTTTAGAGGGACAAGAGCCCATGACTGTGAGTCCCAGAATGACAGAATTGGGTTCAGCAGGAGGAAGAATGTTTGTGTGTCTCCCCAGATGGAGTGATTTGTCTGAGACACACTTACCTACCCGATCTAGCTTCCGCTGTGCCTTTCATGTCTTTGTAAACCTCCACAAAATCTAACAAAGTTCAAATAAGCATTCAAATATTTTTAATTAATTGATTATACCTTTAGTATGATAGGTTTTGAGGCCAGGAATCATATACATCTAGTACATGTTTAGGCTTCCACCACACTAAGCAAATTGTTTTCAAACAAAAACGTGAAAAAAGGCAGCATCAATACATCACCAGTAGTTTTAAAAGCACACATCTGTCATCGGCGATCGCGCTGGTCAATGCAGAGCAGGCGTGCATGTGAATCTCTGGGATGACTGACCATATCTGGTCGGACTCTACTTGTAGGGTTTCAAATCGGATCCAGAGCCTGCTAGCTGTGAGCACTGCTGTGATTGGAACCCTTTGTCCAACTTGCTTGTCGTGTGCTTTCTTCTTTTCCCTTGATTCTGCAATGTATGTATGGGGTTGAGTTAAGGCAGAAGCAAATGCTATAGCACTTTTGTGTGCAGTGTGGGAGAGGTAGAGGATTAGAAAGGAGGGAAGGGCTGCGACATTCTGGGATGTGTCTTACATATTTAGGGAGACCTCCCACCCCTAAGAAGCAACAAATGAACAATTTTTAATTAGTCAAAGGCAAATTATGTGTATCATTTTATGTATTTATTTTTAATAGAGACAGGGTCTCACTGTGTTGCTCAGGCTGGTCTCAAACTCCTGGGCTCAAGCGATCTTCCCACCCCAACCTCCCAAAGTGCTGGGATTACATGAGCCACCATACCTGGCCTATGAGTCACTTTTAATCTGGAAAGCAGCAATATTGTCTCCGCCAGCTCCTTTGGAAGACTGGCATGTAATACTTTCTCAGAGACCATGATGCGCTTTGGGAGGCTGTACAGGCTTTTTCAGGGAGCGGTGGAATGGCTGTATTCTTTCCGCTGTCCACCTGTCTTTGGCCACAAGAGTGGGCAGGTACAGCTCAGGGTTGTCTTGGAGGCCTGGGGGTTCCAGGGCCAGTGTAGGAGGAGTGGGATTTTCGGTAGAGTGGATGGTACAATTCCTTCAGAATCCCCAGTGCTGCAAGCTACTGACCTAGCAAATTGAAAGCCCCACACAGATCATTTGCAGGTTTAATATGCTCCTCTGTACTGTTTGCCCAAATGACATCGTGAAAGACAGTGATCTGTGTTGTAGTGGGGTGAGTGCACATGTGGAACTGAAGAGAACATATTTGGATCCACACATCCAGCAAGGGGCTGCATTCTCGTACACATCCCCCCCATTTCACTTAGAGCTTTTAAAATCTTACCTGCCACTCAAGTAATTGCAGTTCACAGCTAGCTACAATGTGCATACTTTAAGTCTCTTCAGAAGAATCACCTAATAAGCCTAATCCTAAGAGACACACACACACACACACACACACACACGCACGCACGCACATTCTGTCTTTATGGAAAATGGCTGCTAATCCATGATCATTTTTTTTCTAGAAACAGGTTTTATGATAATATAGTAAAAATATTAAATTAGAAAATGCCTCACTAAAGGTTATAAAACCTTACTACACTAGAGATAGGTAATTATCCCCTCTACAGCCTAAATGACAGTTTAAAAGAAATAAAAATGTTAGTGCTCATTACTTGCTTTTGTAGGTTGCAATAAAGGGTAAGTTAAATTTTAATTCAAGGAAGAGCCCCTGCTATCGACCTTCTACCTCGGGTCCAAGTCCGGTTAATTACTCCGTAGGCCGCTCCCCTGCATGATACCAGCATGAACACGTTGTCTGCAGTGGGCACTCCCACTGACCGTGAGTGCGTGTATGCTCAGGGGTGGGGGGACTACAGATCAGTGATTCGCGTCTTGATTCTTAATGTGATGGGCAGCAGGAATTACGTATTTTTTTAAAAGTTCATTATGCATAGCCTTAAGGGGACCTCAGGTATGAAACTGTACACTTAGCCTGGAGAATCCAGTGGAACAAGGTTAACCTGGAGGATTGATAGTTTAGCTTCTCCGCGTGGCTGAATCCCAGTTAGGAAGATGCAGCCGGGGGAAGATATTCATGCAGTACAAGGCGGTCTGGCCCTCGGTCCCATGGCACCTTCTTGTAGCCTTGTCTTTACTTGCAGTTTTTCCTGGGATGGGGTAAGGACTACGGACATGTTTTGTTTCTTTTCAGATGTCTTTGCCTCTCCCTAAGCACCTAGACACCTGCCTAGGTTTGAGGGAAGAAGAGCTCTGTGCACCCTGCGGCTGTCTTCACACTGGGGTGTGCAGAGACTTTCCAAGGGGAGGTAGACACAGATAGTCAAGGAGTCAGTCTCCAGACGTACGTTCTTTCCTAAAGCTGTCTGCCCCAGAGCAGACCTGTGCTGGAGGGCCAGGTTCTCCTTTTACCCTCGTCCTTCTCCGGCCTGGAAACGCCTCCCTCGAGCCCATCCTTAAAGTAACATGGACCTCGGGCTGCCACGGGAAAACCTCCAGGGCCCCAAACACAAGGACAGCTGGAAATATGGGTATAGAAATTGAGAAAGGAAACGCTTAAGGACTAGATGACAAGCCCTGTGCAGGCCGGGTGGTTTCCAGTTCTTCACTTCCAGCAAAATCACAGGAGAACATGAGTTGAATTGAGTTGTCAGTTGGTTGATCGTTAGGACTAATGTTCGGTGACAAGTCACTGTGTGATTTTTTGTGTGTGCCATATAATTCGCAAAGAGCAAAAAGAATCGAGTGGCATTGCTATCCCAGAACTGTCATTCCTGTCTGCTTGTTTATATGACAACGTTTCTCAGTGCTTGTGTCTACAAAAAAAAAAAAAAAAAATAGGAGTAGAATTGATGCTGAACCCTCCTTCATTCTGGCAATAAATAATATTCCTCCATGATCCATGAACAAATGGAGGGAAAAGCCTCACCCATATCATTAAGGGATGCATTTCCAATAACCTTTTACACATGTATGAATGCTAAATTTTCACTAAAATTAGAATATATTGTATCATGTTATTATATATTGATTGTATCCTAATAATCCAGAGGAACATTTTTTAACTACTTAGAGCCTTATAATGTCAAACAATTAAAATATTTTCAATTTCCATTTTTTTGCATTTTAAAAATTTTCAAAAGGTGTTTTTTATTTACAGACTAAATGTGCCAAGAAGTATACAGGGTGATGATAAAAGACATTCAAGCATGAAAACCGATTAAAGAACAAAACTTCTGCGTAGGGGAAAAGTCAGATGGAAATAAAAATAAAAAGAAAAAGGTGCTATAAAATGTTCCAAGTTTAAAGAGTTTATATGTGCTTCACCGCCTATAATCAGCAATTGGGAAGGCAAGCGGGTGAGTCAATGAGGTCAAGAGATCGAGAACATCCTGGCCAGTATGCAAAACTCCATCCTAATCCTACCTAAAATACAAAATTATGCTGGGCGTAGGTGGGCGGGCGCCTGTAGTCCCAGCTACTCAGGAAGGCTGAGCAGAGAATCGATTGAACCGGGAGGCGGGGAGCTTTGCAGTGAGGAGATCGGCTCTGTACTCCAGTCCCTGGCGATAGAGTGAGACTCCATCTCATAAAAAAAAAAAAAAAGAAAAGAGTTCTGTGTACTTGCGAGCGGTGGCTCATTACTGTAATCTTATAGATTTTTGGGAGGCGAGGCAGGTGATCACCTGAGGTCCTGGAAGTTCGAGAACCAGCCTGTCCCAACATGGCGAAACCCCGTGCTCTATAAAAAATCAAAAATTTAGGCTGGGCGTGTGGGGGTGGCCTGTAATTCCAGTACTTGGGAGGCCTGAGAAAAGGAGATGGATGAACCTGGGAGGTGAAGGTTGCAGTGAGCAAGAATCACGCTGCATCACCTGTGTGCAGGAGTGAGACTCCATCTCAAAAAAAAAAAAAAAATTTAATGTGTTTACTTGAAAGAACCATGAGTATTCAAATCATTATGGCACATAGGTGCTTCATCTGCAGGCTTTCACAAAGTTAATATTCACCAACAATCCTGGTCATAATTTTGTAACTATTTTAAACTTACAGTGGAAAAACGTTTAAAATGTGCAACCCTTCCTTCTCCAACCTAGCAAGAAGGTGCAGGAAGGGCTGTGCTTTACCTGCACCGGCCAGCTGCTCAGGGCAGGAGCCCAAAGCTAGACCCTGAAAGAGGAAGGACTGTAGAGGCCAAGGTGGACCGGCTGGAATCTGCAGCAGGGTGGGGCTGGGTGGGGTGGGGTGGGGCGGGGGTGGGGTTGGGAATCTTCATCCCCATGGTGCTTCTGGGCCCCAGGGAGGGTCTGCTTTGTGTGTCTCAGAGAAGGGAGTGGAATAGTCAGCCAGGAGGTTGTCGCTATGTGCTTCAGGAGCGACGGTGAGATCTGACCTAGTGGAAGCCTGGAGAGCCGTGAAGTTTGAGATGCTTTGAAGGTAAAAACAGTCACCAGTTGGTGGTAGTGGGTGAGGAAGGTGTAAAAGTTGAAATTGCTTGGGGACTTTTAGATTGAAATAATCCCCTATTCATATTCTCTGTCTCTGAAAATGTTTTAAGAACCCAGACCACTCAGCTTCCCAAGTTGCTTGCCATGAACAGCTGCATATGTTTGTCAGCTTTGCCCACCTGAGTGTGAAATGATGTTCTATGAAAACATGGGTTTCAGCATTTCACTCTCTGCTCCTGACACATGAACCCTGCTGCGGACAGTAACTGCTGCCTTCGGCCCAGGCGTTGCACTGATATTGCGTGCAGAGTGGAAGCATTTGCTCAGTGGTAATGATGGGGTCTGGTGCAGGCAAGCACGGCGAGGCTAGAAAGGGTATGATTGTGAAGGGCTAAATAGCCTCGCGCCTCTGCATTTCCTACTCATCAGATGTTGTCGTCTTAAAGTCACACTGTCCTTTTGTTACGGCAACTCTCCCTTTCACGCCATTTAATTTTTTGTGTGGAAACAGCTAGAGAGACTTGTCTTTACTGGTGAATAGGCAGGCCATGGTGTGATGAAGTGGAGCCTGCGCCGGGCACTGCAGTATCCGTGTGGCGGAACTGGTGATTTGGAAGCCATTTGTTTGCATTTGGTCTGGGGCTGCCTTCCACCTTGGCAGGCCTCGTCTGGGCTTATTGAGGCTAGTCACATGGATGTGTATAACAGAAGAGCAGAAGAGACAGGTGGAGCCCAAGGGGGAAGCTGTGTCCTTTGTCTGTGGCCTAGGGGTCTGCTGGGTAGTTCAGGGTGAAGGCCCCAGCACATTCTTGGGATAAAATTCCTGTAATAAAATTGGAGGCCTGTTGTTCTCTGGCCTGCACTTTCACTGCCTCTCCATCCCGCGGTCCCCAACATAAGGCTAGCTTACATTTGTGGCTTCTGGACTGTATTCCTTTTGTTGGATTTCCTAATTGTAGTACCTCTATCCTTATCCATAACTATAGTAGGGTGACTACAAAAAAAGACGAATAGGTTTTTGTGTTAAAGCCTTGCTGTTTGAAAGGTGGGGTTTTTTGGTTTTGTTTTTAAAGTCAGATGTGCCGATGCTGACCCTCAGATAATGAGAGCACTTTTAAAAGCTTGTTTTCCTAACAAGATGGCAGGCTGTAATTTGAGTTCGATCTTGAGACTCTCCGAGCAGGTGTAGATTTCTTCTGGGGCTCCTGGCCCATGACCTCAGCCCTGTGTGCGCCCGCCCTGTCTCCATGAGGGCTACTGGCTGGGCCTTTTGCAGAGCATGGACGTGGATGGCTGCCTCTGCGGCCACATGCTACATGCCTGCCTCCCTGATGGCAGGGACGTCCTCACGCGGGTCTTACCTGCTTGGAACCTCATGGATCCCTCATGTCTCTGCAGGGAGGATCTGCTCTGTATCCACAGGGGAAAGTGTTCTGGAGCTTCTGTCTCGATGACAGGAAAGACCCCTGTCCCACCCAAACTCCTTTTAGGTTTTCCAGGCCTTGACAGATGGCTTTGGCCAGACGTTTGTGTGTATGTTGCATTTAAAAGAGTTTGAAAGTGGTCATTTAATTTTCTTTTTAGGGGCCCAAGACCCTGGCATGTTACTGTTTTAATGTCAAAACCCAACTTCAGAAATAAATTAGCCAATCATATTATTTATTAGACTGAGAATAGAGACAGGGCAGCTGGGGAGTGCGGAAGAAGCTTGGTTCTCCGCCTGAACTACTGCACAGATGATAGTAATTGGAATCTTGTTGCTGGCTCATTTTCATTGTTTTTCAAGTACTGCCAAGTCCAAGAAAATATATGAAAACTAAATTATATCCCCCTATATCCCATGTCTGATTGAATCCCCCTCATCGGGTGGCGGTCTCCTACATCCTATTAAAATATTCAATCTTGTTTTCTTACTTGAAGAGGCTGTCTGCAAAGGGCAAACTTACAGAACACTCATTCCCTGGAGACGGGTGTCCAGCCGCACTGGACCATTTACATATTTTACTGTTTGATTGGGTTTCTTCCTTCTGTTGTATTTGTGAATAAGAGCTGTGGGATGCATTTTTAATTACATGGCTGTGTTTTCAACAGAAGAAACTGAGTGGGGTATTTTCCAACTTCTGCATTCCTTTTTAAACTTGACTAGTGAACCAGTGTGTTAACCAGTTTGCCGTGTTTGTCTTTTAGGACAGAACTGTACCGCTCTCTTTTTGGCCAGCTCCACCCTCCCGACGAAGGCCATGGGGATTGACATCGCCCACCTCCGACACCCAGCGGGCGCCTTGGCTGGTGCGGCTGCTGGTCCAGATGGAGGAAGCCAGTGACTTTATGGGACTGAGTTAGTAGGAAAGCCCCTGGGAAGGTGCTGTGTTCCGAACCTGTGCCTAATACATGCAAGGGCGCTGTCCCGCCCAACCCCGCCTTTAAACTCCACAAATAAAGAGCACTGTTACTGCCACCACCACTTGTGATTTCTTAAGAGGCTGAGTCAGTCTGCTTTGGCGCTCCAGCGGATGACACATTTCTTGGGCTTTCTTTTTTTTCTAGTCCAGTGGCCTCCTCATACATTGTTAGACTTGACGTTCCTTGACGCACTCACCCTGGCGGACATGCAGATTGTTTGTGTAGTGTGGCTGTTTTGGGGAAAATGGATGTGGAGGTGCAGGTGTCTCTTCAACACAGTCATGTCCGTTGATCTGTAGATATACCGAGAAATGGGATTGCTTGACCATAGGGTAGTTGAATTTTTAGTTTTTTTTAGTAACTCCATACAGTTTTCTGTAATGGCTGTACCAGTCCGCATTCCCCCCAGCAGGGTGCCAGGGCTCCCTTTTCCACGCCTTGGTGCCAGGGCTCCCTTTTCTGTGCCTTTACCAACATTTATTATCTTTCATCTTTTTTATAAAAAAAGTTTGTATTGCCATGTAATAGTTGTATACATTTTAGGGGTTCATCTTTTTGATAGTAGCCATTATAACAGGTCTGAGGTGATGTCTCGTTGTGGTTTTTCTTTTCTTTTTTTTTTTTTTTTTTTTTGAGACTGAGTCTCGTTCTGTCTCCCAGGCTGCGGTGCAGTGGCGCGATCTCGGCTCACTACAACCTCCACCTCCCGGGTTCAAGCGATTCTCCTGCCTCAGCCTCCTGAGTAGCTGGGATTACAGGTGCCCACCACCACGCCCAGCTAATTTTGTATTTTAGTAGAGATGGGGTTTCACCATATTGGCCAGGCTGGTCTCGAACCGCTGACCTTGTAATCTGCCCGCCTCGGCCTCCCAAAGTGCTGGGATTACAGGCGTGAGCCAACATGCCTGGCCTCTTTGTGGTTTTTCTATGCATTTCCCTAATGATTAGTGAGGCTGATAATTTTTTAATAAGCCTGTTGGCCATTTGTATGTCTTCTTTTGAGAAATGTCTGTTCAGATTCTTTGCCCATTTTTGAAATGGGTTATTTGTTTTCTTGCTATTGAGTTTATTATATGGATGAGTGGATAAGAGGTATAGGTACTCTGTGTACCTATACCCCTTATCGGCCTTAAAAAGAAGGAAATTCGGACACTCGCGACGAATGTGGTTGAACTGGAAGGCATTATGCCGAGTGAAATGACCTAAGCACAGAAGGACAGAGACTCCCTAGTCTCAATTATACGTGGAATCTACAAAAGGCCGACGTGTGGAACTAAGGAGTAGAATGGTGGTTACTGGAGGCTGAGGGAGTGGGGGAGCAGGGAATGCGACACATTGGTCAAAGACTACAAGGCTACAAAGTTTCACATCAGAGGAAGTATTTATTTATTTATTTATTTATTTATTTATTTATTTAGAGATGGAGTCTCACTCTGTCACCCAGGCTGGAGCGCAGTGGCACAATCTTGGCTCACTGCAACCTCTGCCTCCCAGATTCAAGCAATTCTCCTGCCTCAGCTTCCCGAGTAGCTGGAATTACAGGCGCCCGCCAACAGGCCCAGTTAATTTTTGTTTTGTTTTTTTTTTTAGTAGAGATGGGGTTTCACCATATTGCCCAGGCTGGCTTCGAACTCCTGACCTCAAATGATCCGCCCACCTTGGCCTCCCAAACTGCTGGGATTACAGGCTTGACCCACCTGTTCCCAGCCAGAGGAGGAAGTTTTGAGATCTATTATACAGCAGGGTAACTATAGTCAATAATGTATTTTTCAGAGTAACTCGGTAAATTTCAAATGTTTCACCATAAAAAATGATAAGCAAGTGAGGTGATGGATACATGGACAGGTTTGATTTAATTGTTCTACATTGTATACACTATCAAGACATCACATTGTACCGCATAGGTGGATACAATTATGTTTGTCAATTTAAACTATTAATTTTAAAAACACTTAAGGCCAGGTGCTTTGGCTCATGCCTGTAATCCCAGCACTTTGGGAGGCCGAGGTGGGTGGATCACTTAAGGTTGAGACCAGCCTGGCCAACATGGTGAAACCCCATCTCCACTAAAATACGATAATCAGCTGGGTGTGGTGGCACATGCCTATAATCCCAGCTCCTTGGGAGGCTAAGGCAGGAGAATCGCTTGAACCTGGGAGGTGGAGGTTGCAGTGAGCCAAGATCACGCCACTGCACTCCAGCCTGGGTGACAGAGTGAGACTCCTGAAAAACAAAAACAAACAAACAAACAAACACTTGAAAGGAATGATTCTGGGATAGGATGCTGCTTTCTTTTAATTTTTTTTTTTTTAAAGGTTTCAGCTACTCTGGGCACACTCTGCCTATGGGGTACCCCTGCTCTGCAAGGAGAGTTTAAAAAAATAAATTTAAAAGGTTTTTTTTTTTTTTTTTTGTGAGATAGGGTCTTGCTCTGTCTCCCAGGCTTGAGTGCAGTGGTGTGATCGTGGCCCATTGCAGCCTCTACCTCTCAGGCTCAAGCAATCCCCTCCACCTCAGCCTCTCAGGTAGCTAGGACTACAGGTGTGTGCCACCACACCCGGCCAGGATGCTGCTGAATGGATAATGTTTAGTGGTTTATCACAGTTCTGAGGAGCAGAGACTCCCCCAAAAACCTACGGGACTTTGTAATTTGGAGGCATTTGCCTATTGACACAAATATACGGTTGTTTGACTTTTTTGTCTCCTCTTTTCACCTATAAAGATTCTTCCAGAGTCCTTTTCCACACTCACCATTCCTAAATCACTATTGAGATTAGCTCTGGTGTAAATCTGGCAGGAGGAGATGATTCACTTGTTTTTCATCCAAAGGTCAAAAGCTGGAAATTAAATCCCCATAAGGGGAATTTATTGGCTTGCTGTGGTCAATATGCAGTGAAGATTATCTTGCATAAGTAATGTGTGCATATGGGTGGCCAGCATGCCGGCCTGAGCATCTCATAGGTCCTTTGCCCAGCTTGTTATTTAGAGCTATGGGATTAGAGAAGGCATGTTGGATCCAGGCAACTGAGTTGAGTTGTAGTTACTATAACTGCTTGTTTTTTTTGTTTGTTTGTTCGTTTTTTGAGATAGAGTTTTGCTCTGTAACCCAAGCTGGAGTGCAATGGTGCAATCCTGCCTCACTGCAACCTCCATCTCCCAGATTCAAGCGATTCTCTCATGCCTCAGTCTCCCAAGTAGCTGGGATTATAGGCTCGTGCCACCAAGCCTGGCTGATTTTTGTATTTTTAGTGGAGATGGGGTTTTACCATGTTGGCCAGGTTGGTCTCGAACTCCTGACCTCACGTGATCCCCCGGCCTCAGCCTCCCAAATTGCTGGGATTACAGGAGTGAGCCACTGTGCCTGGCCCTAACTACTTGCTTTCAAAGTTGAGTTTTGATATTGCTTTGAAATGTCAAAACCAAGGGACAGATTTTTGTCCCCCGGAATCCTCTATATCATTGCCTTGGTGTCAGGGACAGGCCACACAGTGCCTTCGGGCCGGACTGCAGAAGAAGCGAGGCTTGACGGCATCTGCATCACAGTTGAGTTTTAACATAAATGAAGCTGCTGAGCTCAGGATGGGGCGGATAGGAGCGAGGAGGGGTTTTCCATCTCATATTAATTGGACCTTGGTATGCAGTGACTTTTCTTGTCTCTACAATCACCTCTTTGGCTCGACTGTCAGGGAAATGTTTACTTTTCAATGTGTCTCCAGTTACCAAAAAAATCAACCGAAATAGGAGAGTTCCCCTACATTCACTGCTTTCAAAATGGTCCCCTTTTAAAATACAGAACATCCAACATTGTCCGTCTAGCCATGAGGGTTCCAGATGATGCTTGGTAGGACAGCAAGGAAATGACCTCTTAGCACTGAGGTTTCCATGAGCCTGATGCCAACCCGAGTTTCCTAAACAGAACCTTTGTCATCGTTACTCTGATGAAGAAAAAGATTTAAACAGGTACTTCAAAATATTTGGAGTCCAGCAAGTTTAATTAAAATGAGTTAAAAATGGGAGCTGAGGAAGAAGGAACTGACAGAATTTTCACTGAAGGGAGGTTTGCATTTTAAAATTCAGAAGACCACCCTCCTTCCAGCCAAGAATAAATTGGAAACTATTTTAATTGACACGGATACTGCAGTTCAACTGTTACTAGAAAGACAGATTAGTTGATTGATTTGCATTTTAATAAAACTAATACTTTACATTTTGGTAGCTAATGCTGATTTTCAAATGAGTTGAGAACAGTTATCAAGAGTTTCAACCCAGAGCCCTTTTTCAGTGTTGACTGAAGCATTCCTCTCTTTTGTGTGGGGTTTGCGTTTATTTTATTTTTGCCCAGCTGACTGCTTCACACGAGACACTCATAAACCATAGACCTTAAAGGTCTCACCAGTACAGTGAGTCGGTGAGCTGGTCACACTGAAACGTGGCTGCAGGCACAGCTCTACGCTGCCCAGGTGTGTACCAGAGATGGGAGCTGGGAAAGAGGGCAGAGGGCCTCCCTTAATGGTAGAGGAAATGCTAAGCCTGGCTTTTTGTCTTACTGTTTTATTTTTGAGACAGGGTCTTGCTCTGTCACCCAGGCTGGAGTGCAGTGGTGCAATCTCGCCTCACTGCAGCTTTGACCTCCTGGGTTCAGGTAATCCTCCCACCTCAGCCTCCTGAGTAACTGGGGCCACAGGCAGGCACCACCATGCGGGCTAGTTTTTGTATTTTTTGTATGGATGGGGTTTTGCCATGTTGCCCAGGCTGGTCTCAAACTCCTGAACTCAAGTGATCCGCCCACCTCGGCCTCTCAAAGTGCCGGGATTACAGGCGTGAGCCACCGCACCCTGCCCCACTTGTCATCTTTAGTACTTTGGGGCCCTCTTCTGTGTCTAGAGACAATCATACAGAATAGCCCCAGTGATTCTTGGCTGGGGAGCAGTTTGCAGGTTTTTACTTCTGGACTGTTTGATATTTTTTACTTATCCTTAAAAACAAAATCCTCATGCAGCCATGTCTGCCACCCGCCCTGCACACGTGTATGCCAGCTGAGAAGCATGGTACACGATATTCTGCATTTTAATATTAATAGCTCAGTCAGATGATTTCCATGTTTTCGCAGATGTCACACTTCCATTACTAACTAGTCATTCCATTTGGGGCCTGTATCAGTATTTCGCCAAATCCCGTTTGGGGACATTTACATTGTTTCTAGGTTTTTGCTCTTAATATACAGGATAATAGTACAGGAGAATATTTGTGCATCAACTTGTTTATGGTGGTTTTTGAGACTTGCTTTTGTTGGTGTATATCTTTAGGAGTAAAAGGAATCAAGTGAAAGAGTCTGCATGTCTTTAGGGCTCTTGGAACATCGTGGCGGTGTCAGGGCCCTCGTCCACCCCTACTTGCCTATTCCAGGCCGTCTGTAACACACGGCGTGGAGGAGCCAGGAGGACATTGGCCCTGGAATTTGATCCTGGGGTTTATTTCTTGCTCCCCAGGGACCCCTTCAAATCAGCATGCTCCTCTGGGAGGATTAAAGGGCTGCTTCCTGTAATGTGCTTTGAAATGATGCTCCAATGAAAGATGGTGGGTAAATAGAAAGTGACACCATCATCTCCGTCCCAGGCCCCTGTTTTTTTTTTTTTTTTTCCTGGCTGCTGGATCACATATAATTTGCTCTCCACGTGCCCCTCTTGTTTTCATGCTCTTGCTACTTTTGTCGCCTTCACCCTGGGGTCTCCCAGGCAGGTTTTCCTTGTCCTCTAGACTTTGGTTTTGGTGTGCAGCCATTTCTCTCCAGGGACGCTGGCCAGGGCTCCCTATTGAGCATCATTTGGAACCCCTGGGCATGTGAGAAGAGACGGCAAAGCCAGCCCTCTGCTTGCTCCCGCAGCTGACCCTGCATTGCCAACTTAGGGATGTAGTTTCCTTTTTAGAGGTTGATGTGCTGCTCTCCACATGCATTGCTAAAACCCCTCCAACATGACTGCCTCTCTCAGCCTTACCATTTAATCCAAAGAGAGCAGAGTTTGAGGCTCAGAATGAATCAAAATGTGATGTTGGTCACAAAGGTTGGTACCATTCCCCAGGAATGAAGCAGTCACTCTGTACATGGAATGTGTTAATGCCAAGATCCGCATCTCCCTGGATTCAGACACACAAAGGAGGTAGGCACTTGCCTCAGCACAACTGTGCAGGTGGGCAGAGGTGAAGGGTGTCAGGGAAGGGCCCGAGGCTGGGTGTAAAAGTGTGGATGTTTTATGCCTGGGCCACTGCCTGCCCCTCCAGTGACACCAGAATAGTGCCACTTTCTATCTTGCTGTTCTATTGCCTATGTTTAATAAATGCAGACACAACAGTGAGCCTGGCCTAAAACGAATGAACTTTGTTTTCTGCATCTCAGTTTGTGTTTTTACTTTTTTGTTGTTGTTGTTTTGAGTCAGAGTCTCACTCTGTTGCCCAGGCTGGAGTGGTGTGATCTCGGCTCACTGCAACCTCCACTTCCCAGGTTCAAGTGATTCTCGTGCCTCAGCCTCCCAAGTACATGGGATTACAGGCATGCGCCACCACGCCCGACTAATTTTGTATTTTTAGTAGAGATGGGGTTTCACCATGTTGGCCAGGCTGGTCTTGGACTCCTGACCTCAGGTGATCCGCCTGCCTCAGCCTCCTATGTTTTTAATTTTTAAGCATGTGGCTGGGTGCAGTGGCTCATGCCTATAATCTCAACACTTTGGGGAGGCCAAGGTGGGAGGATCACTTGAGCCCAGGAGTTCAACCTCGAGATCAGCCTGAGCAACAAAGTGAGACCCCCACTGTCTACAAAAGATAGAAAAAAAAGCCAGGTTTGGTGGTGTGCACCTGTAGTCCCAGCTACTCAGGAGGCTGAGGTGGAGGATCCCTTGAGCCCAGGAGGTCAGGGCTGCAGTGAGCCATGATTGTGCCACTGCACTCCAGCCTGGGCAAGAGAGCAAGACCCTGTCTCAAAAAATAATAATAAATGTATGTATGTACATGTGTATTGGGGCATTGTGCTAGAAATTAAATAAAGCTTGACTTCATGAAGAGAACCATTCTAAGTTAACCTCATTTTCCTTTTCTTACTTTCTCTTTCTTCATAATATTTACAAAATAATTGCCAGCAATTTGGTAAGTTCATTAACTGATTCTCTCTTAAGTCCAGGCTGCACATCGCCCTGCTGATTCATGTGGATTCAATTTGTCCAACAGTCCTATCAATGAAGTCCTCATTACCCTCTCCTCGTGGTGCAGGGGAGGAAGGTTGTAAATGCAGCCTGAGTGCGCCTTATCTAACTTTCGTTTTTCTCATGGATCTATAGATTTCCTTTACGGTGCTTTTCTTGCCCATCGTGTGGGGTCTGCCAATAGGATCGTTGCCTCAGCTGCATTTATATTCCTGAGAAGTTTACTCCGTTTATTTCCCCTGGTTCCGGGTTCTCGGAGTTCATTTGTTGAGGTCAAGGACTATGTTCTCAGGACAGAAAATTTTAAAGAATGTGGAAAGAAAGAAAGAAAGAAAAAAAAAAAGCAACAGCTGCACATCACTGATCGGGTAGAAAAAGAATATAAGGATCTCAACATACATCCTGACGGTAACACATGAAGAGTCCTGCCCGCCCCTCCCACCCCATCTGCCTCTTTGCGACTGGATTGGAAACGAGCTCCATGTGTGCTGGGCAGGCAGGTTCCTGGCACCGGCAGCTGGTCACTTCTCTTTTCTGCGATCTGCCCCTCCCGTGCTACCAGGTTCTAAGAGGGACTTAGGAACACATTGCTAGTGCTGGCATTGGCTGGTGTGATGTTTTGGGTAGAGGACACGTGTGATTGAAGGCTGGAGTTGTGGAGAGAATCCTGGACTAGAAATCAAATCTCCTGGGGTCTGACCTTGAGGAAGTCGCTTCCCTCAAGGTCCTTATTAGTGATCTGAGGGTCAGTTCATGGCTGCTAAGGACTTTCCCATTCTGAAGCCGCTGTTTCTAAGGAAAAGCAGCGTCGCAGACTTGAGTTAGTGCGGTGTGAAAATGCCGCTCGAGTCCGTTCCTTCAGGTGTTTCTTGGCCTCCTACTGTGTGATAGGCACTGGTGGCGGCTTAGCAAGGAGCTCTTGGGGCCCGTGACCCAGTCTCTAGGTGGTTTCTGTTGTCCTCCTCTTTTCTTTGGTAGGGTTCTGTAGGCTTGGGTCTCATCAAAAACCGCTGCCGGCTCTGCAGTTGTTCTGAATCTTGGCTGCAACTCCTGGAAGCTCAGGCTCTGGACCCATTTTCAGGCTTCGCAGCACTTTCCCCAGGTTCTGGTTCTCCAAGGTGAAAGCGCAGCCTCAGGGGAGGGCGGTGGCCCTGGTGCTCAAGGCTCCTTACATCCTGGGCCTTCCAAGTCTGGCTCTGAGAGACCGCCTGCAGGAACGCAGGTGCATTAGTATGCAGGTGTGCTGATACTGAGCACAAAGCAATTAGCCTGCTGCTCTGCAATTTCTGCCTTTCCCCAGCAAGTGTGGCTCAAGTGTTGGTTCCTTTGTCTGCATGGCCAGCACCGTCCTCTCTCCTGCAGGGAGGCCTGGGGGCTCCAGGGGATGCCTCTTCTAACTCTAGGAGTGGTCCGGAGCTTCTAGACCAGAGTTGTCCGATGGAACTTTCTAGGATGATGGGAATGTAATCTGGTGGTTCTGTGCTATCCCGCACGGTAGCCACCAGCCACATGTGCACTTGCAGTGTGGCTAGCAGCTAATGTATTAGACAGTTCAGATTTGTATGACTATTTTCCAACCTTTTGCAAGGCACAGCAAGTGCCAAAATTAAAGATGAGGCGAATGGTCAGCAGATGAGGCGGCAGGAGCTCCAGCTGACCCAGGGCTGAGGGGGCTCAGTTCTTCACACACCTGTGCCCACCCCAGCAGGCTGGGTGGAAGTCCCGGTTCTAGACCTGAGCTGGGGCTGGTGGTGTGACCTGTCTCCACTGAGTTCTTGGCCCTGAGACGTGGGGTGGGTGGAGGGCGTGGGGAAGTGGGCGGTTTTCTGCTTGGTGCCCAGGGTGGTCCAGGGAGCCCGGGAGGCTGACTCAGTCTCATCTCCTCCGAGGGACTGGGCTCGGAGCTGAATCCCTGATGCCATAAAATTATTTTCCAGTTTGACTCTCGTGTCCTTTAAAGTTGTAGCACACTGCACTTGGTTTTAAGAGCTAAATGTAAGGCGAATACGGAGCACTTCAAATGTGATAACTCCGAGTTCACATTGTTTGAGGAGATAAGGAGAAAGGAGCAGGTGCTTTGAATTCACTTATCAGCATTTTCACAGCCTCCTGTCCCTCCGCATCCCCCACCGAGATGCTGTGATGTTCCACAAGGATGTTGGAATTGGAGGCTTCCCCAGGCTGCGGGGCCACCATTTCATCTGCTCACCTTGCTGGTAAGGCCAGGGCTTTGTTCCTGGAAGTGCTTGGGCCCCAGGTGTGTGTGTCTGGGAGGCTCCTGCCGGGCGGGGCAGGGAGAGTGGCCTGGCCTGGGAAGTAAGCCCCTGTGACGGGGCTCCTCAAGCCTCTGGAGCCCTGGGGAAAGTCTGCATTTTAAGGTCACATCTCCATCCTCCAGGAGAAGGATGAGAGGGGCCGGCTTTAAGTCCTAGTTCTCAGGTATATAATTAAACAGAGATTTTCCTTCCCGAAGGAACAAAAAGAGGCCAAGGACAGCCTAATTGCAACCTCAGGATTGCTTCTCCAAGAGCGGCCTGAGCAAGTGGGCCAAGGTAGATTTGCAACTCTGGCTGGTGCGGTGGCCCGAGCCAGCGGGGCCCAGGTTCGGCTGCTGACAGCGGTCCACAGGAGGGGAGGGTCTGTTGGGCAGGGGAGCCTCTGCCTTGCTTCCTTTTAGGGTGAGCCTTTGGTTCTCCTGTCCTAAACGCGGGGTGGG
>NW_016804151.1:5588815-5620936 GCF_001698545.2 Rhinopithecus bieti
GGGCGGGGGGCACGTGGGAGCCGGCAGCACACACTGGCCACCACTGACTGCTCCTGCTGTCCTGGCACTTCCGCCTGCTCCCAAAGCAGCAGCCCATAGTGACAGGTCGCAAGTGCCATCAGAAGGGTGCACCGCTTTATTTACGCAGCTGTCAGCCAGGCTGGCTTTTCCAAAGTCGTGCATTACCAGACAAGTGAAGGTAAAATAGTGATGCTTTATTAATTGCGGGTATGGCTGCTAATTAGAACCCAGGCATGGGTTTTTATACCTGTTTACATACACTTGCTCCAGAGCGGAAGGACTTTCTCGTCTCTCCTTGCCTCTCCCCCACCCCCAGAAGAGAATTTCAACTTTAAGACAAACAACTTCATTTACAAGTGTGTCTCTAATTAGCTGCAGAATTAGGGAAGCTGAGCTTTCCCCCATAGATCCGCTCAAGCCTCCAGGGAGACTGGTGGAATAGAGAGAATCGCATTTCCAATTATTTTGTTGAATTGCTAATTTAGTTATTGTGCCTGGTGTAATTGTGATGGGTATTGGGTGTGCAATTCAATTTGTTTTAAATATTTGTGGGAAGGCTGATCAGTAATGGAGCTGACCTATTTTGTGGCCCAAATTGAGAAAAAAAAGACTAAAACACAACAGCCACAAAGATAGAGTTTGTTTCCATTTTTATTTTGATCTCTCTCATCCCTCTTAAGACCATTGATGCAACAAAAGGATTAAATTAAAAGATGACAGCACTTTGATCTTCTCCCTTTGAAAGCTTAACTGTCCTTGGTAGTTTAATATGCAGATATTTCAGGGTAGAGTTTAGATGCATTGCTGGAGCTGAGTAGTTTCTGCCTCCCAAAATTGCATTTCTGCGTGTGCCTAAAAGTGATTTGGGGTACTCAACTTTCTAATAGTGTGTAAAGTAGTGGAGGTGTATCTGTAACAAAGCAAAGCCGTGAGAGCCACAAGTTCGCCACTCCTACTGGGCAGAAGTCCATTGCAGAGTCCCGGAACCTTCCCTCCAGGCAGCACCATGTGCACAGGTTGGTGGCCAGGAACCCTACCCCTGGCGTTTGCATAAAGCTCGCCCCTCGGGAGCCCTGCTCCTGGTTGGTTTGAGCCTGTGCAGGTGAGAGGAGGGCTAGGTGATAAGTTCCCTCATGGCTGGCGGTGACTCTGGAACTCCTTGAGGGCCAAGCTCCAGTGTCTCTCTTCAGCCAGAGTCTGGACCGGGAGGTATGGCCAGGGAAAATCTGTGATGTAATCTTGTTTACATGCCTATTGGGTGCTGAGTCAGAAACACAGTCTGGGCCTGGGCCAGGGCTGTGGCTTGAAATCGGAGCTCTGCTGGGACCTGAGGTCACAGAAATAGATTACAGGACCCGAGCCTTGCGCACGTACGACCAAGGTTGCTCACAGGTGACTGGAATCCCTCACCCTCCACAGCGTCCCGCCGGGCCCACCAGGTGTCCTCAGACACAGGCTAACTAGGGCTTGGTTGGGCAGGATCAGAGGGTGGCAGACCAGAGCAGATTTTCAGAAAAGGTTATAATAAAATGGGTCATAGACACGGCTGTTGTAATGAATTTGCCCCTAAAGGATTCATTTTGTAACTCGATTAGCTTAGCAAGGTGCCAGGGTCAGTTTCCATGCTTAGCTGCTGAAGAGAAGTTTAAACTTCATTACTCTTATGTGAGAGCTCACCGGGACCAACTGGAGGACCTCCGCCCCAGGTGGATCCCTTTAACACACCGTTCTGGAAGAGCTGGGCGAGGGCAGCTGACGGCCGCAGCTGCTGGTCCTGAGGAGGGGCTGGGTCCCGTGCGAGGACAGACGAGAAAGCGATCATTGAACCAGCCAGGCTGGAGCTGAAAAGAAATTGGCAAGCAGCTAGAGCAGCCAGGGATTGGAGGGAGAGGAGGCGTTTGTGGAAACGCCTGCAGGGCAGGAGGGCAGGTTGTGGGGTGTCAGTGGTAAGGTCTGTGTAGCCCCTACCCCATGATGGTGGTGGCTGTTATTATTTGAGACAGTCTCACTCTGTCACCTAGGCTGGAGTGCAGTGGCATGATCTCCGCTCACTGCAACCTCCACTTCCCTAGTTCAAGCAATTCTCCTGCCTCAGCCTCCCGAGTAGCCAGGATTACAGGTGCCTGCAACCATGCCCAGCTAATTTTTGTATTTTTAGTGGAGACGGAGTTTTGCCATGTTGCCCAGGCTGGTGTCCAACTCCTGACCTCAGGTGATCCGCCCGCTTTGGCCTCCCAAAGTGCTGAGATTAGAGGCGTGAGCCACCGCACCTAACCTCCATTTTTTTCTACAGTGTTTTTACTGAGGTAGAATTTACATGCTATAAAACTCACCCATTGTAAATGTACAATTCCGTAGTTTTTACTACGTCTGTGGAGTTGTGCTGCCACCAACACGGCCCATGTTTAGGACATTCTCATCACCCCACAAGTTCCTCTGGTTTTGCCGGAGCTCCCTACTCCCAATCCCAGGTAATTTGCCTTCTTTTCCGAACACTTCATTTAAAAAGAATCATACAATCTAGAGTGTTTGCGTCTGGCTTCTTTCGCTTGGCATGAGGTGTTTATATCTTTATTCTAGCATATATCAGTAGTTTATTCCTTTTGATTGCTGACTAGTCTTCCATTGTGTGGATATACCACATTTTGTTTATCCTTTTGCCTACTCATGAACATTTGGATTGTTTCCAGATTTGGGCGATGATATATGAAGCTGATTAAGAGCAATCACAAGCCTTTGTGAAAGATGTTTTCGTTTCCCTTGGGCAGATACCTAGGCATGGAACTGCTGAGTATGAAAGCTTATGTTTAGCTTTTTCAGAAGGTACTAAACTGTTTCCAAAGTGCCTGTATCACTTTATATTTACACCAGCAAAGTGTGCGGGCTCCAGTTTCTCCACATCCATGCCAACACTTGTAATTGTCTGTCTTCCAATTATAGCCTTTCTGGCAAACAGTGGACTCCCATTGTGGCTTTAATTTGTTTCCCTAGTGACAAATGATGTTGAACATCTTCTCATATTCATTATTCATGTATCTGTCTTCTTCGGTGAAACATCTATTCACATCTTTTGGTTTAATTTAAATTGAGTTGCCTTGTTGCCTTGTAAGGATTCTTTATATATCCTGGATTCAAGTCCTTTATCAGATATACGGTCTGCAAATATTTTCTCCCAGTCTGTGGGTTGTCTTCATTTTCTTTTTCCTTTTTCTTTTCTTTCTTTCTTTCTTTTTTTTTTTTTAGATGGAGTCTCGCACTGTTGCCAGGCTGGAGTGCAATGGCACTATCTCAGCTCACTGCAATCTCCATCCACCTCCTGGGTTCAAGTGATTCTCCTGCCTCAGTGTCCTGAGTAGTTGGGATTACAGGCGGG
This sequence comes from Rhinopithecus bieti, assembly GCF_001698545.2. Classification (NCBI taxonomy): domain Eukaryota; kingdom Metazoa; phylum Chordata; class Mammalia; order Primates; family Cercopithecidae; genus Rhinopithecus; species Rhinopithecus bieti. The sequence continues at coordinate 5,592,210 of NW_016804151.1, forward strand.
TACCACCATGCCCAACTAATTTTTTTTTTTCAGTAGAGATGGGGTTTCACCATGATGGCCAGGATGGTCTCGATCTCTTGACCTCGTGATCCACCTGCCTTGGTCTCCCAAAGTGCTGGGATGACAGGCGTGAGTCACTGCGCCTGGCCGTCTTCATTTTCTTAATGGTCTCTTCTGGAGCACAAAAGGTTTTAATTTTTATGAAGCCTAATTTTTCAATTTCTTTTTTCTTTTATGGATTATGTCATATCTAAGAAATATTTGCCCAATCCAAGATCACAAACATTTTCTCCTACTTGTCTTCTTGTGGATGTTTTATCATTGTAGCATATATATTTAAGTCTGCAATATATTTTGAGTAAATTTTTGTCCGTGGTGTAAGAGTCTAAAAATATAACTGTGTGTGGATACCCGAATGTCTTGGCACCGTTTGTGGGAAAGGCCTTTCCGCCATTGAATTGTCTTGACTCCTTGGTGGAAGATCAGTTGACCCTAAATGCCAGGATTTGTCTTGAGACTCTCAATTATGTTCCATTCTGTTTGCTTGTGTTTATATCTGTGAACATTTTGAAATCAGGTAGTTTAAATCTTCCCAGTTTTTATCAAAATTGTTTTGAGTATTCTGAGTCCTTTGCATTTCTGTATACATTTTAGGATACAGGGCTGGGCGCAGTGGCTCACACGTGTAATCCCAGCACTTTGGGAGGCTGAGGCAGGCAGATCATGAAGTCAGGAGATCAAGACCAGCATGGCTAACATGGTGAAACCCCATCTCTACTAAAAAAATTAAAAAAATTAGCCAGGCCTGGTGGCAGGCACCTGTAGTCCCAGCTACTCGGGAGGCTGAGGCAGAAGAATTGCTTGAACCTGGGAGGTGGAGGTTGCAGTGAGCCAAGATCACGCCACTGCACTCCAGCCTGGGCGACAGAGTGAGACTCTGTCTCAAAAAAAAAATTTTAGGATACGTTTGTTAATTTATTTTGCTTGTTTTTCTTCTCCTTCTTTTTGTTTTTTGTTTTTTTTTTAGACAGGATCTTTCTCTTTCACCCTGGCTGGAGTGCAGTGGTGTAATCACGGCTCACTGCAACCTCAATCTCCCAAGCTCAAGCCATCCTCCCCACTCAGCCTCCTGAGTAGCTGGGACTGCAGGCACATGCCGCCACACCCAGCTAATTTTTTAAATTTTTTGTAGAGACAGGATCTCCTTATGTTGGCCAGGCTGATACTGAACTTCTGGGCTCAAGTGATACTCCTGCCTCAGACTCTCAAAGTGCTGGGATTACAGGCATGAGCCACTGTTTCTGGCCTAAATTTGTTAATCTCTAGAAAAATGTCTGCTGGAATTTTGATAGGGATTACATTGACTCTAGAGATCAATTTGGGGAGAACTACCATCCCAACAACATTGAGTCTTCTCATCCATGAACGTGGACTAGCTCTTCATTTGTTTTTATTTAATTGCTCTCAGCAGTGTTTTGTAATTTCAGGGTATGTGTCCATTTATTTTGTAAAATTATTCCTATGTATTTTGTTGGTTTGGATGCTATTGTCAATGAAATTATTTTAATTTCAGATTTCTTCTTGCTAGTGTATAGAAATACTATTACTCAGTTTTTAAATTAATCTTGTAGTCAGTGACTTTACTGAATGCATTTATTAGTTCTAGTTTTTAAAAATGGATTCCTCATATAGGATCATGCCATTTGTGAATAATGAGTTTTAATCTTTTCTTTCCAATCTATAAACCTCTAATTTTCGTGTAGCTTATTGCATTGGCCAGCACCTCCAGTGCAATGCTGAGAAGTAACAAGAGCAGACATTTTTGCCTTATTCCATCTTAGAGAGAAAAGCATTCAGTCTTTCACCATCACACATGAAGTTACTTGAGGTTTTTCACAGACGCCCTTTCTCAGGTTGTGGAAATTTATTTTTATTTTTATTTTTTTGAGACAGTCTCACTCTGTAGCCCAGGCTGGAGTGCAGTGGCGCAATCTCCACTCACCACAACCTCTGCCTCCCAGGTTCAAGCAATTCTCCTGCCTCAGCCTCTCAAGCAGCTGGCATTACAGGCGCATGCCACCACACCCGGCTAATTTTTTTTTTTTTTTTTTTTTTTTGGGAGACAGTCTTGCTCTGTTGCCCAGGCTGGAGTATGGTGGCATGATCTTGGCTAACTGCAACCTCTGCCTCCAAGGTTCAAGTGATTCTCCTGCCTCAGTCTCCCAAGTAGCTGAGACTACGGGCATGTGGCTCCACGCCCAGCTAATTTTTGTATTTTTTGGTAGAGACAGGGTTTCGACATATTGGCCCCACTGGTCTCGAACTCCTAGCCTCATGTGTTCTGCCTGCCTGGGCCTCCCAAAATGCTGGAATTATAGGCATGAGCCATCGTGCCTGGCCCACACCTGGCTACTTTTTACAATTTTTTTGTAGAGACAGGGTCTCACTATGTTGCCCAGGCTGGTCTCGAACTCCTAGGCTCAAGCAATCCTCTCTCCTCAGCTTCCCATAGTGCTGGGATTAAAGGTGTGAAACTACTTAAAAACAAAAAATGTTGCATGGAATACTACGCAGCCATAAAAAGGAATGAGATCATGTCGTTTGCAGGGACATGGATGAAGCTGGAAGCCGTCCTCAGCAAATTAACCCAGCAACAAGAAACCAAACACTGCATGTTCTCACTCATAAGTGGGAGTTGAACAATGAGAACACATGGACTCAGGAGAATGACACACAGCAGGGCCTGTTGAGAGGTGGAGTGGGGCGAGAGGAGGGAAGTTAGAGGGCAGGTCAATAGGTGAAGCAAACCACCATGGCACAGGTATACCTATGTAACAAACCTGCACATTCTGCACATGTATCCTGTTTTTTTTTTTTAGAAGAAATAAAATTTAAAAAAATACATACATGGCCAGGCGCGGTGGCTCACGCCTGTAATCCCAGCACTTTGGGAGGCCAAGACGGGCGGATCACGAGGTCAGGAGATGGAGACTATCCTGGCTAACATGGTGAAACCCCGTCTCTACTAAAAAATACAAAAAACTAGCCGGGCGAGGTGGCCGGCGCCTGTAGTCCCAGCTACTCGGGAGGCTGAGGCAGGAGAATCACGTGAACCCGGGAGGCAGAGCTTGCAATGAGCTGAGATCCGGCCACTGCACTCCAGCTCGGGCGACAGAGCGAGACTCCGTCTCAAAAAAAAAAAAAAAAAAAAAAAACATATATGTATATATTGCTGGCTCACACCTGTAATCCCAGCACTTTGGGAGGCCAAGATGGGTGGATCACTTGAGGTCAGGATTTCAAGACCAGCCTGACCAACATGGTGAAACCCTGTATCTACTGAAAAATACAAAAATTAGCTGGGTGTGGTGGTGCGCACCCAGATGGTGGGAGGCTGGTGGGAGGCCAAAGTGGGAGGATTGCTTGAACCTAGGGGCGGAGGTTGCAGTGAGCTGTGATCTTGCCACTGCACTCTAGCCTGGGGGACAGAGTGAGAACCCCATCTCAAAAAAAAAAAAAATGTGTGGATGTGTGTTGTTGGATTCAGTTTGCTCATTCTTTTTTTTAAGAGATGGAGTCTTGCCATGTTGACCAGGCTGGGGTGTAGTGGCTATTTAAAGACATGCTTATGGCATACTACAGCCTCAAAATCCTGGGCTCAAACAGTCCTCCTGCCTCAGCTGCCCAAGTAGCTGGGACTACATGTACACCACCGCACCTGGCCCAGTTAGTTAATATTAGCTAAGGATTTTTGCATCCTGTGTTCACAAGGGATACAGGCCTGTAGTTTTCTTGTGATGTCTTTGGCTTTGGTATCAGGATAATACTGGCCTTGTAGAATGAGTTGGAAAGTGTTCCTTCTGTTTTCTAAAAGAGTTTGAGAAGGACCAGTATTCTTTCTTTTTTCTTTTCTTTTTTTTTTTTTTTGAGACAGAGTCTCCGCTCAGTCACCCAGGCTGGAGTGCAGTGGTGCAATCTCATCTCACTGCAACCTCCATCTCCTGGGTTCAAGCAATTCTCCTGCCTCAGCCTCCCAGGTAGCTGGGATTACAGGCGCCTGCCACCACACCCGGCTAATTTTGTATTTTAGTAGAGACAGGGTTTCCCCATGTTGGCCAGGCTGGTCTCGAACTCCTAAGCTGGTGATCTGCCCTCCTCGGCCTCCCAAAGTGCTGGGATTACAGGCACAAGCCACCGCACCTGGCTGTATTATTTCTTCTTTAAATATTTTACAGAACATCCGCCAGTGAAGCTTTCTGGGGCTGGGGCTTTACTTTGTGGAATTTTTTTTTTTTTTTTTTTGAGACTGAGTCTTACTTTCTCGCCCAGGCTGGATTGATTGCAGTGGCATGACCTCGGCTCATCACAACCTCCGCCTCCCGGGTTTAAGCCATTCTCCTCCCTGAGCCTCCCGAGTAGCTGGGACTACAGGCGCCAACACACCTGGCTAATTTTTGCATTTTTAGCAGAGATGGCCATTCACCATGTTGGCCAGGCTGGTCTTGAACTCCTGACCTCAGGTGATTCCCCCACCTCAGCCTCCCAAAGTGCTGGGATTACAGGTGTGAGTCACGGTGCCTGGCCTGTGGGAGGATTTTTAGTGACTAATTTCTTTATTTGTTGTAGGTTTATTTGGATTGTGTGTTTCTTCTCAAGTCAGTTTTGGTAAATTTGTGTCTTTCTAGGCATGTGTTCAGTTTCCCTAAGTCTAATTTGTTGGCATAAAGTTGCTCATAATATTTCTTTATCATCTTCATTTTGGTAGAGCCACTAGCAATGTCCCTTCTTAGATTCCTGATTTTGGAAATTTGTGTTGTTTCTCTTTTCTTCTTGTCAATTTTATTGTTTTTTTTTCTTTTTTCTTTTTCCTTTATTTTTTTGAGACGGAGTCTCACTCTGTCACCCAGGCTGGAGTACAGTGGCAAGATCTCGGCTCACTGCAATCTCCGCCTCCCAGGTTCAAGTGATTCTCCTGCCTCAGCCTCCCAAATAGCTGGAATTTCAGGCGCCCACCACGCCCAGCTAATTTTTGTATTTTTAGTAGCGACGGGGTTTCACCATGTTGGCCAGGATGGTCTCGATCTCTTGACCTCGTGATCCACCCGCCTTGGCCTCCCAAAGTGCTGGGATTACAGGTGTGAGCCACTGCGCCCGGCCTGATTTTTTTTCAAAGAGTTAACTTTTAGTTTCTATTGACTTTTCTCTGTTGTTTACTGTTTTCTCTTTCACTAGTTTCCACTCTGACCTTTACGTTTTCCTTTCTTCTTCTTGCTTTGGGCTTAGTTTATTCTCCTTTTTTCTTCTCTGTTTTTTGGTGTGGAAGTTTAAGTGTATTGATCCAGATCCAGACCTGTTATTGTTGAATTGTCGATTTCTCCTTTTTATTCTGTCAGTTTTTGCTTTCTGTATTTTGGGGCTCTGTTGTTAAATATGTAGACATTTATAATTGTTATAGCTTCCTGACAAACTGATTCTTTTAGCATAATAAAATGTTTATTTTTGTCTCTAATGACATTATATATAGATAGATATAGATATTGATATTAATGTAGCCACTCCAACTCTTAAGGTTACTGTTTGCATAGTAGATGGTGTCTTTATACTTTTACTCACTTGTGTCTTTGAATCTAAAGTGTTTTTCTTAAAGACTTAAGACCCAGTCTCCACAAAATTAAAAAAGTTAGCCAGGTGTGGTGGCACACACCTGTAGTTCCAGCTACTTGGGAGGCGAGGTAGGAGTGACAGGCATTTTGTTTGTTTTTATAAATTTTTAGTTATTATTTTTGAGACAGGATCTCACTCTGTCACTCAGGCTGGAGTGCAGTGGTGTGATTTAGGCTCACTGCAGCCTCAGCCTCCAGGGCTTGAGTGATTGTCCCACCTCAGCCTCCCGAGTAGCCGGGACTACAGGTGCATGCCACCATGCCTGGCTAATTTTTTATATTTTAATTTTTTTGTAGAGATGAGGTCTCCCTATGTTGCCCAGGCTGGTCTCAAACTCCTGGACTCAAGCAATCTGCCTGTCTCAGCCTCCCAAAGTGCTGGGATTACAGCCAAGAGCCACCACACCCAGCCTAGATTTTTTCACCTGTTCTGACAGTCTATCTTTTGATTGGAGTGTTTAGTCCTTTGAAATTTAATGTAATTATTGATAAGGGTTTTGTTAATTTGTTTTTCCTTTACTGCTTGCTTTTGTGTATTTTATAGACAAGGTCTCACTCTCTCCTGCAGGCTGGAGAGCAGTGATGCGATCACAGCTCACTGCAGCCTTGAACTCCTGGGCTCAAGAGATGCTCCTGCCTCAGCCTCCTGAGTAGCTGGGACTACAGGTATGTGCCACCATGCCTGGCTATTTTTTTTTTAATTTTTATTTTTGTGGAGACTGGGTCTCACTTTGTTACTCAGGCTGGTCTCAAACTTCTGGCTTCAAGAACGCTGAGGTTACAGGTGTGTGCCACCACACCCAGCCCCAGTGTTGTTTTTAATATATATATTTACATAGATACATGTTAAAGTGTGGCTAAAAAAACATAAAACTTACCATCTTAACCATGTTTAAGTGTACAACGCAATAGTGTTAAGTATATTTACATTGTCATGCAACAGATTTCCAAAAATTCTTACCCCACAAAACTGAAACTTTATACCCATTTAACAATTCCCAATTTACCCCTCACTCCAACCCCTGGCAACCACCATTCTTCTTTCAGTTTCTATGAATTTGACTACTTTATTTATTTTTTTGTTTTTTGTTTTGAGACAGAGTCTCGCTTTGTCGCCCAGGCTGGAGTGCAGTGGTATGACCTCGGCTCACTGCAACCTCCGCGTCCCAGGTTCAAGCGATTCTCCTGCCTCAGCCTCCCAAGTAGCTGGGACTGACAGGTGTGCACCACCATGCTCAGCTAACATTTGTATTTTTAGTAGAGATGGGGTTTCACCATGTTGGCCAGACTGGTCTTGAACTCCTGACCTCAAGTGATCCACCCGCCTTGGCTGCCCAAAGTGCTGGGATTACAGGCATGAGCCACCACGCACAGCAGAATTTGACTATTTAAATACCTCATATAAGTGGAATCCTACAGTATTTGTCTTTTTGCAACTGACTTATTCCACTTAACAGAATGTCCTCAAGGTTCATTCCTGTTACAGCATGGGGTTGGGTTGCTTTCCTTGTTAAGGCTGTGTAACATTCCATCGTAAGTACAGACCACATTTGGTTTATCCATTTATTCTTTGATGGACATTTGGATGGCTTTCACCTCTTGGCAATTGTGAATAATGCTGCTATGAACATGGATGTGCAAATATCTATTCAAGGCCCTGCTTTCAATTCTTTTGGATATCTGCCCAGAAGTGAGATTGCTGGATCATATGTAGTGCTTTGCTTTCTTTTTTGAGACAGGGTCTCACTCTGTTGCCCAGGCTAGAGCATAGTGACTTGATTATAGCTCACTACAACTTCGAACTCCTGGGCTTAAGCCGTCCTCCCACCTCAGCCTCCTATTTTTCATTTTTGTTTTGTTTTTGTTTTTTTTTTTTTGGCAGAGTCTCCTCACTATGTTGCCCATGCTCAAGCAGTCCTCTCCTCTCAGCCTCCCAAGTAGCTGGGACTACAGACGTGTGCCACCACCCAGCTAATTTTTTATTTTTTGATTTTTTGTACAGATGGGCATCTCACTGTGTTGCCCAGGCTGGTCTTGAACTCCTGGGCACCTTAGCCTCTCAGTGTTGGGATTACAGGTGTGAGCCACCACGCCCGGCCCTACTTTTAATTTTTTGAGGAACCATTTTTCCATAGCAGCTACACCATTTTCTATTCCTGCCAACAGTGCACAAGGGTTCTAATTTTTCCACGTTGTCTCCAACATGTTATTTTCTGTTTGATTTTTATAGTAGACATCCTAATGGGTATGAGGTGTTGTCTCATTGTGGTTTTAATGTACATTTCCCCAACAGTTAATGATGCTGAGCTGGGATTACAGGCGTGAGCCACCGCGCCTGGCCCATTTTAACAGTTTTTAAGTGTATAGTTCAGTGACATTAAGGACATTCACATTGTTGTGCAACCATCACCACCATCCACCTCCAGAACATTTCATCATCCCATAGTGAAACTCTGTACTCATTCAACAATAACTCGCAGCTGCTACAGTGGCTCATGCCTATAATTCCAGTGCTTTGGGAGGCTGAGGCAGGACAATCGCTTGAGCCCAGGAGTTCAAGATCAGCTTGGGCAACACAGTGAGACTCTGCCTCTACAAAAAAAAAATTTTTTTTACCTGGGTGTGGTGGCTTGTACCTGTAGTCCCAGCTATTCAGGAGGCTGAGGTGGGAGGATTGCTTGAGCCCAGAAGTTAGAGGCTGTAGTGAGCTATGATCATACCACTGTACTCCAGCCTGGGCAATAGAGCGAGACCCTGTCTCTAAACACGAAAACAGTAATTCCCAAGTTCCTCTCCCCACAACCCCTGGTAACCACTGTTCTACTTTCTGTCTCTGTGAATTTGATAATTTCTGATACCTCATATAAGTGGAATCAAACTATCTTTTTTTGGTGTCTGGCTTATTTCACTTAGCATAATGTCTTCAAGGTTCATCCATGTTGCAGCATGTATCAGAATTTTATTCAGAATGTGCTTTTTTTTGTTTTGTTTTGAGACAGGGTCTTGCTCTGTCACCCAGGCTGGAGTGCAGTGGCATGATTACAGTTCACTGCAGCCTCTAACTCCCTGGGCTCAGGTCATCCTTCCACCTCAGCCTCCCAAGTAGCTGGGATGACAAGCGTGTGCCACCACACCTGGTTTTTTTTTTTTTTTTTTTTTTTTGCATTTTTTTTAGAGATGGAGTTTTGTCATGTTGCCTGGGCTGGTCTTGAACTCTTGGACTCAAGTGAACTGCCCACCTTGGCCTCCCAAATTGCTGGGGATTACAAGTGTGAGCCGCCATGCCTGGCCAATTCTTTTTTTTTTTTTAAAGAAGGGCCCAAGGTTGTCCTACCTGACCCTTTATTTCTGTAAATGTGTGTGTTTCAAGTTTCTGCCCAGTTGTTTTTTGTTTGTTTTTTGAGATGGGATCTCATTCTGTCGCCCAGGCTGGAGTGCAGTGGCACGATCTTGGCTCACTGCAAACTCTACCTCCCGGGTTCAAGTGAATTCTCCTGCCTCAGCCTCCCAAGTAGCTGGGATTACAGGCACACACCACCACACCCAGCTAATTTTTGTATTTTTAGTAGAGACGGGGTTTCACCATGTTGGCCAGGCTGGTCTTGAACTCCTGACCTCAAGTGATCCACCCGCCTCAGCCTCCCCAAGTGCAGGGATTGAGCCACCACACCCAGCCTCTGCTCAGTTTTTCTTTTTAAAAATTCTTATTTTTTAAGCCTAGCTTCACAGGGGCCACCCTTGTGCCTAATGGTCAGCCAATGATTTAGGCAGATGTATCTTGAGCCAGCAAGGCTTCTATTTTCTGCTGATAAGTCGATGTGTGTGTGCGTGTGCGGGGGCTGCATATTAAAAAATTTCAGCAGTTTTGAAATCTGCACTGGCTTTTACTTTCTGCTGGACCCTCTGGCATTTCCTCTTCATGTGCCCACAGGTTCTCTCGGTTGGGGCTGTGTGACTAGCTTGGGCCTTCTCTGGTCTCGCCTGTGTGGATGTGCCGGGAGCTTATCAGGCCCCTTGTGGCTGTCACATTTCCTGCTTCTGTTAAAGCTCTAGCTAGGCTGCTGGTCTATTGCTTGAGCCAAGCTGAGCCACTGGTCTTCCCTGTATGTTTGCTACTGAGTTATTGCTGTTGCTGACAATGCCAGTGGGCATGGAGTATTTTTATCCAGACTTCAGCATTACCCATGATCCCAGATGAAAATCTTCCTAGAGCTGGAAGGGATCTTAGGGATCTTCTCGTTCCACACTCTACTTTCACATCCCAGGGAAGGCAGGACTTCAGAACGCCCTTGCGCTGCTCAAGGCCTGCCCTAAGTGAGGGCAGCCAGGCTTGGAGATCGGCCTTCAGGCTCCGCTGCACAGCTCCTCAGTGGCACTTCAGCTTAGTGTCCATGTCACCCAACACCTAGAGACAATCCCTAGACCCTGCCCTCACCAGGGGGACGGTTCTCCACCAATACCCTATGAGGAGGGTGCCCCTGAGTGATGACAGGCCCCTGGTCTTGGGAGCGAAAGAGACAGGGCATGGAGAAACATGACTTGCATTGAGAATTTGCTGCTCATGCCCTGCACTTGATTCACATTAACTAATTTAATGTCATTTTTCAAAATGCCCCATTGAGGTCCACGTTTCACAGATGAGGAGGCAGGAACTTGCCCAAGGACAAGAGTGAGGGGCTGGATACTGGAAATCAGCTCAGGCTTATTCCGAAGTCCCTGTTCTTGTAAGTGGCTGTGAAAGGAGCTGTTTGCATGGGCAGGAATGCTCTGCGAGCTCTTTCCTGCTGCAGAGCCTGGACTTGTACAGTGGGTTCTGCCTCTCCCACCCCAGCCCTCCCTGATTACTGTAGGCCAGTCATGACAGAATGTTGGCCATCAGACTCAGCGCCTTCTGAGCTATTCTGTCCTGTCTCCATGTGGTTCCTAGTGGGCTGAGCCTACTGTGTGGCTCCAAGTCTCCTAAGGTCTGAGGCTCTGTTATCATCTGCCCTTCACCAACCACAGGATATCCCATGCTTTGGAAGAGTTTGCTTATTACCAAGATACTGCATTTCTAAAGATGTCCTACCCCCATCACTTATTATCAACACCCATTAGAGCCACTGGCCAGCAGGAGGTGACCAGGACTGCACTTCCTGGATAAAACTCCAGTCAACACAAAGACAACAGCATGGGAAGACTGCCGCCTGAGGCACAGCAGGATTCCTAGAGCACTGGAAATAGCCAATCATTCCCCACTCCTGTGGGTGCCCCTCCAGCTTGGGGACTGCACACGATCGAGCTGAGCTTGGACCCAGGTTTCTTGGCACTCAAGCCTGTGCTCTTTTCATTCAATTGGGCTGCATTTGAAAGCTTTATACACAGCCTTCCCGTGCCCACAAACCATCAAAGGACAAAGCCTTACTCCTTGGCCTGGCATTTAAGGATCTTTATATCTGATGCCAGCTTATTTTTTGGGAGTTCATTGTCTATTACTCCCCCAAGTGACTGCTCTACTCCCCTTCAACCTTCCCAGTGCCCCCCGAATAACTTTGTAGATCCCAGTGTCCCGGCCTGGAATGCCCTGGCTTCCACCCTCCCGCAGCTGGTAGCCTCTCTCTGCCAGTAGGCTTCATTTGTCCACACCACTCCCTCTGGCCCATGGTGTTTTCTGTCTCACCATGTGGAACAGGGCAGGCCCAGGTGTGCCCAGGGCCTGAGGAGCCAGTGGTTTGAAGGAAGGTTTGCCTTTCAGTTCCGTGCCTGTCTGCAGACCTTTCCCTGCTGTCCAGCACCGAGAGCTGTGTACTAGGGGTGAACAGTCCTCCCCATGGTCCTTAAGCATTTGCTTAATCACTGTGTTCTTACTGTTCAGCCAGGGAAAGAGAGGTGGGTCTAGGTCTGGATCCTAGAACCCTCGCTGTGCAGTCTTTTCCTCACTACCCCAAAGTAAGACCAGTGGGGATTTCTTTCCTTTTGTTGAGAAGAGTGAAGGAAATGTAGCGCCCCAGCGGAAGGAAACACTGTATCGGACAAGCTTCCAGAGGCAGCAGCAGAATCCCTCCCCAGAACCACCAACAGGTGCTGGCTGAGTGCTTACACCTGCCGCCTGTCCTCGGCTGCCTGCTTAGGGAGGAGTGAAGAAGGAAGAGGCCCAGGCCGCCATGCAGCCCGGGCTTCCTTGCTCATGAAGAGCAGCAGTGGGAGGCAAACAGTAGCATCTTCCCCCGATCCTTTATCCTGTATCTCCCTTCTGACCCCCCTTTCTGGAACATCTGGCTTAGGGGGAATCAAATTGATTTTTTTTTTTTTGAGGCGGAGTCTCGCTCTGTCGCCCGGACTGGAGTGCAGTGGCCGGATCTCAGCTCACTGCAAGCTCCGCCTCCTGGGTTTACGCCATTCTCCTGCCTCAGCCTCCCGAGTAGCTGGGACTACAGGCGCCCGCCACCTCACCCGGCTAGTTTTGTATTTTAGTAGAGACGGGGTTTCACCGTGTTAGCCAGGATGGTCTCGATCTCCTGACCTCGTGATCCGCCTGTCTCGGCCTCCCAAAGTGCTGGGATTACAGGCTTGAGCCACCGCGCCCGGCCTTTGATATTTTCTTAACATTCTATTTCATTTTAGAAAAAGCAACCTTTTGCTTTGCAATATATCCCAAAGAGAGAGACAGATACAACATTGAGTTTAATAATCAGCAAAGGGCAGGGATTCGCCTCCTGTGACCTGTATCTTTCTTTGCAGACATTCAGGAATTGGTGCTCATTCCTGCCTTAATTACAGGGGTTTATAGAAAAAAAAATTTTTTTTTTTGAGACGGAGTCTCACTTTGTCACCAGGCTGGAGTGCAGTGGCACAATCTCAGTTCACTGCAACCCCCGCCTCCCAGGTTCAAGGGATTCTCCTGCCTCAGCTCCCGAGTAGCTGGGATTACGGGCGCATGCCACTGTGCCCACCTAATTTTTTATATGTTTTTTAGTAGAGACGGGGTTTCACCGTGTTAGCCAGAATGGTTTCGATCTCCTGATCTCATGATACGCCTGCCTCGGCCTCCCAAAGTGCTAGGTTTATAGTCGTGAGCTACCGTGCCTGGCCCATAGAAAGCTTTTTTAGAGAGAGAAACTGAGGCAGAGGGTTGAAGTCACGCAATCATGAGCTCCCTGCCCAGAGTTAAAAAATCCATGAATAGCTAAATGATTAAGAAAATCCAAAACCTCCCTCTCAATTCTCTAACAAGGGCCCTGCGGCCCCAGTGTTTACACTGAGTTGTCAGCACTCTCGACTTCTGTGCGCTGAGAAGCTCCAGGCTTCGAAGGCTTGGAGCTGTTATCCTCACTAAACAGCTGCGGTCTTTCTTGTTCCTGCTCTAAAGACATTCTTTTTGGGAGGGGACATTCCTGCCAGGACTCCCATCCAGCTTTCAGCAGCAAGAAGTTTCCCATCCTGAAAAACTCAACAGAAACTAAAAACTGACTCTGTGCCATGGGGTTCCCAAGCATTTGTAGCCTTTCAGAATTTGACCTTGATTCAGCCAGTAAGACAGGGCTGGCCAAGGCCAGCTTTTTACTGCCTAGCCATCATCTTTATGCACGTTCAGGAGACAAAGGGTGTTAGGTGTTACAGGGCCATGGCGGGGCTTGCCGCACACTGAGCCCCTGCTGAAAGCAGAACAAGAGATGAGGTGGCTGGGCCTGGATTGAAATGACAAACTGTAACTCTTCTACAAATGTAGAGGTTTATTTCAACAAAATGTGTAAAGAGTGCATCTGAAGCTCCTGCTCATCACGGTATGCGTCCATCGAATTCTGAGACAAATGAAGGCTGTTGTGTGAACAAAGAGAACAGATAATATGGCAGTCCCCGTCCAAGCAGGTCTTGGTCAATATCCATCATTTATACTCCTCCTGCCTGAGTAGCTTTGCATGTGTGAGGGGCTGTGGGACTGTCAGATTGCTCATGTTCTGTGGCTCTGACTTAAAAAATCCTTGTCCAGGGTAAGACCGACAGTGAGGAGCTCTGGGGATCGGGGAGGAGGCATTACAGGGTTCTAGAGAGGAAACATACTCATTTGTGTCATAATTTGGTGGGGAGAGGGGAGGTAAAGGAGTGTAACCCACCCTGCCTCTGAAGAGATGCCTGGACAGGCCTCCTGGGAGGTGCAGGACTTCATACCACTTGTAGATATGTGGGATTTGATTTATTGCAAAAAAGCGTAGAAGAATAATCTGGTCAAAAATGAATCCAATTCTTAGTAGGCAAGCAAATAGCCAGCAATGGTCAATGCATTTTCCTGGACTGAGAATCGTCCCCCACCACTTTATGCCCTTCTCTGAAGGTGTTGAACACCCACACCTTCCACCAGGGCAGCCAGGCTGAGGCTCTGACTCCTGGGGGCAGTCCGCTCCATACCCAGCCATACAGTACCCACCTGCAACCCAGAACCATTAAGTTCAGCCAATCCATCTGCACAGATTCCTCCCGAAGAAGGGGAGGTGGAGCTCCACTCTTGTGTGCGAAATACAGGGTTAAGGCTCAGAACTGTAGCTCGTCCAAGAGCGTTCATACCCTTAGTGCTTCTCAAACGCCTTAGTGATTTCCTCCTTGGCCGTCAGTGACAAATGCAATTAGCTGCTCTAAAGGAACCGGATGCTACATCAGCCCTGATCACCTGCCACTCTTGCTTTAGGAACAGGGGAATCAGTAAGTTCTTTTCTTGAATAAACTAGTTGTTGAAAGTAAACTCTCTCCACCACCTGAGGAAGCCCCCGATGCCGGTCAGGAGGGGCCAGTAAGCCTGGAGGACAGCAGCACCATGACTGAGTTGTAAAGAATCTTAAGGTCATGTGGATTCTGTGTTTCCTGGAAGCCTCCCTCATCGGGAAGGCCAGCTCCTGGTGCTGAGGGCGTAGCTGTCACCAGGGTCCTTTCAGAACTGTGGGGAGACCTGCTACATCTGCTGCCTGTCTACATTCTGGGGAAGAGAGTAGAAACGTTAGCTGCTAGGATGGTAATCCTGGAACTAGGGAAGAGTGACTGTGGAGGCACCATTAACCTCTCAAAACCATCCAAGCTCCAGGCTTCATAGCAACAACTTTCCAAGTCCTCAAAACAGACTATGTGGCTGGCCCTCCACATGACGTAAGTACCTAGTTTCCACCAGTGCAGAAAGAGTTCTCTCTGGCTCCTCCTCTGCCAACTCAGGCTTCACCGCCTGTGGAACTGCTGGGGGCCCCTCACGCACTGGGGCCTTGCAGCTCCCAGCCACATGCAACAGCTAGTCCAGCAGTAACATGCAGGTGAGAGGCCAACTACCTTTCCCTCTGTCCTCAGAGACTGAACCCAAGGTTGGAGTCCCCTAAATCAAGAATAACTGGGTCTATTTTCTTTCTCTGCTTCTTGGCTCACAGTTTTGCCCTCATCTTTGAGTTCCTATGGAGCTTGTGGTAGACTTCATGCTCTAATTTTTCGTCATAAAAGGTACCATGGTGTGGTTAAACTGGGACTCATTCCTCTCCAGTGCCTACTGTGTGCTGGGCTAAGAGTCAGGGTAATAAACAATGGACGTGAGGCTTCCCCCTCTCCTTAGCCCTCCTCTGCTGCCTGTGGCTGTGGCTCATGGGGCCAGGGGTGAGAGGGGCTGCTGCCTGGCAACTCCAGCTCCTCATGCTTCCCCATGCTGGGGGCCAAGGGGCTGTCAGGACAGGAGGGGCAGCCCTGCTTAGGGTAGTAAGACCTCATGGTACATGTTTGTACCTTTCATTGCCTTCTCAGTCCTGTGCAGGGAGTGGAGGACTAGGCCTGGCTGGGGTAATAAATACTGAATGGGGTAGGTATGACTGGTGGGCTGGAGGGGTTCTGTGATCTTACATCCCAGGATGTCATGCGTAACCTGAAACACTTGGGAGGAAGTAAAATGCCACTTTGACTCCAGTGCTGGGTCTCCTGTGCCTTCTCATTACAGTGGTTGCAGTTGTAAAAGGCAGCTCTAGCCCTTTTCTCCAGAGACAGGGCAGGGACAGGCAGGAAGCTCTTCCTACGTGGAAGGGGAGTCCATTGTGGAGAGGATCCGTACAACTTCTGCTCGCTGAGTAGGTGATATATGCTGGGTCATATGGATGATGGAATCCATGGCAACCTCTGGATTGGCCTGGACCAAGCTGGAAAGGAAGATTGGGAATGGTGAAGAAAAGAGAGGCAGAGGTGTCTAGATCAGGACAGCTAAAGAACTGCACAGTAAACGTGTGTGCACCATCCACTGCAGACATTTTAGTCACTGCCTCACCTTATTTGTTTCCCTACATTACAAATATCCAGCCAAGGTAGTGCAAGACAAACCCAAAACATTTTGTTATGTTGAAAAAGGAATTAAACCCAAAACAAAAACAATGGGGGCATGTCACAAAGACAGCAACTGGGGCATCAAAATAAGCCCAGTAATGAATTATAAATCAGTAAAAAATAGAACTTCATGAGTCCATACCAATAAGGAATATATAAATGAATCAGCAGGAGTGAGGACTGAGTGGTGACTGGTAATTGTGGAGGGTGTACTGGAGTTGGAAAGTTATCATTTTGCAAGCTCATTGTAAAGACCATACCAGGCAAGACTCTCCAGAGGGAAATTTTGATGAAAGCAAGATACTTGCATGGCCTTAAAATGTCTTCCCACAGACTACTTATTAGGTGCAAGGGGGGAAATCAGTAATTATACAGTAGAGAAATCGAGCAACGTCTTGACCAGGGGATGAAATTAACATGAGATGAAATTAACATGAGGAGGAGCAGATGAACAGCACGTGCTCCCATATGTGGTGCCCTGTGAAGGTGCTGGCCAGAGCGCCTCACCTGCATCTCATCGTGGGGAGAGAGCAGACAAACTCAAAATGAGCAATGTTCTACAGATGGTAGATATAAGCTAAAAGTTTTTCATCAATGTTAAATTTATAAAAGTGGATCATTTTATGATGGTTATGTAAAAGTATCCCTATTCTCAGCAAATGCACACTGAAATGTTTGGGGGTAAAGGCCATGATATATGTAACACCCTTAAGTAGTTCAGAAAGAGGAAAAATGTCTACGCATAGGGGAGAGAGGACAGGCACACTCACAAGTGATACAGCAAGGAGAAGAAAATGTGAACAGGTAAATCTGAGTGCAGATATTATACGTAGGCGTGTAAGTGAAATGTTTCCAAATACAGTTTTATAAAAATGCCCCTGCAGTCTCTACCACCCATCCTGTGGAGCAGACGGAAGCCTCTAGAAGAATGCAGCTGACTCTTGGCTGGAGGAGGCTTTCCTCCCAGAGTCATTCGTCCGGTTTGAGTATCAGCATTCAGAGCTAAGAGGTGGGCATAGTGAACTAAGCCTTCATCTAGCCGAGTTTATTAAGTGCCCCTGGGGAGCAGTAGCTGAAAAAGAATTGGGCTTTGGGGCCATATCTGTACCTGTGGGTCAACTACAGCTGTCTCAAACAGCAAGAGACTGCAGAGAGCGCAAGGTTTCTGCGATCATCTCATTATTTGTTCGGAAACTTTTTATTCCAAAGAAATTAGCCCTCCTTCTCTAGTGGAGTTCCCCACATTGGTCTCACCTGCGGATTTGCTTGAGGACGTAGTCTCTGCTGATGCATTTGATGTTTTCCTCTATTACCGAGTGAACGCCATCCTCCTCTGTCAGCTGTTTTTCTAGCCACTCCGCCAGATCCTTATTATTGTCCCAAACATAGGCCTGCAAACAGATGACTCTTGGTCAAACACCAGGGCTCAGGCCAGGCCTGGACATCCTGACTGTTCAGGATCTGGAGTGCTTACTCCAAAAGTGTGCTCTGTGTCCATGATTCTCCTTCACTGTCAGCACCGTGCAGGAGGAGGAAGTAGGCCTCAAGGCAGGAGCTGTGCCCCTTCTCCTTCTCTTCGTTTATGGACACAGGTGTACACCTGAAGCTTCCACGGGGCTCTCCCGAGCACTCCGGTGCTCACACCCTGACTGTCCTGTCAGACTCTGGGGACCGACCTATTTGACAAAGGCTAAGCGAATTCAATAACCTGACAGATTTGAGAGAACCAGTTAAAAGCCCAAACTACTTAGTAAAGTGCGATTGAGAAGGTGAGGCTGTTTATTTAGTGTTTTGCTTTCAGAGGAGCTGAGACACAATGCCTAAAGTATAAGTCTTTAGCCCCAGTGAGGCCTGGCAGTCACTGGATGGATGAAGTCTCCTGAAATAGAGCCCACTGTCTTTCAACGAGGCACGGACGCAGGACTGATGGGAGGGGAAGTCTTGTTGCCAGGGTAGAGCGACCAGGTCAGAAACCTAAGCCCCATTTTATTACCTAAGAGAGTATTCAAAAGGATCAAGATGTCCCTAACCCTGAAAATCTCAACAAACCACCTCTCACCTCCTTTTCAAGATCATTTAGCTGAGTATTTCCTAGGTGGTTGACTACATAATAATTCAGGAGTGTGTTAGAAGCCTAATAGCCTTCTCCTTGCTCTCTTCTCCTCTCATTTTCTTTACAAATCATTTAGGAATCGTTTTGTTAATGGTTTCCGGAAAACCAAGTACCACAATTAGGGCTCATTCATATTTATGTCATTTTGTTTGGGTAATTAAACACAAAGCTCGTCATTTAAAGGTGCGCTATCCTTCTCTGTTATCACTAACGAAGTCAAAGTCAGAATGACAATGAGTTTGGTGCTGTAATTTAATAGGTGGGTGCGCTAGGGACTCTGAGGCTTTGAGGCTTGAGACGTGGCTACAGGAAGTCTGTATACAGGCAAGGTCACCAAAGCCACAGCTGTGACTACTGGGCTGCAGAGGAAATGTTTGCATCACAAGAGGCCTCAAGCAGTACAAAACTGAGCGCTAGCCTATGTTCTAACTATCTCGTGCCTTCAAATATAATGGTTTCTTTTCAGACTCTCACTTCCTGTCTCTAACTTAGCTGCCGACTTAGTTGTGACTGGTTATTTGATGTATGTCATTTCATTGACTTCTCTGTTTCTAAAAATTAAGTTCTTTACATTGGAAGGACAAAGGCTTCCCGGGACTAAAGACCAGCAGTACGTCTCTTCTAGTTCTTTGTCCGTTTCTTTTTCTGACTCAAATGTGCCCAGTTCTGTTTGTAATCACTGATAAGCAGATCAGCAATTCTTCTGCTGGAGTGTGTGGCCCTGTCAGTGCAAACCTGAGCGAGCCTCTCCTCTCTGTGCCTGGGTTAGGACTCCCAGCGTCTCTCAAGGCCGCGCTGCCTTGAGAAAGTGTTTTCCGCCTAAGGAAAGGAAGCGTCATGCCAGCCCCTACCCACGAGGGAGAAGGCGGCACTGCGTTTCCCATAACATGCTTTTAACCCACTCTTGCGACCCAGCTTGCTGCACGCCCCACATATGGATGGGTCTCCCTGGACTCCTAAACGTCGCCACCTAAATTTCAACATTTCCATTTCCATCATTGGCAATCTACTCTTCTGCGCCATGGTTTCAGGACTTCTACACATTCCCCTACTTATGAAGATTGCGGTGGCAGGGAGGAAAAGATAAAACAATAAATGCTTCTTGGATTTCAGAATGAAAAAAAAAAACCCAAGATTTTTAGATTTACCCAAGAATCCCAAAGCCTTTAGTTTAGGAGAATATTTAATACTCTTATTAATCATTTTTAATCCGTTTGCTTTTAATTAAGAAACAGCATGATGCTTTCCTATCAACATATGCCAGGGAGCAGATTAATTGTGGCTTAAGATAACTCTCCTTGATTGGTGTAATGTATTAGCTAACGAGATGCCTGCTTCCAACGATGCTCAGACACTACGCTGGAAAGCCAGCTACCCTCCAGAGAAAACTCCTCTGCCTTTTCCTCCTGCAGCCACAGAGTAGCCTAGGTGTTTAAGTTAAACATTTTGAAAAGTTCCCAGACAGGATTAGGCCAACGCATTCCAAGTTTTACAGTTGCTTGAAAATATGGGCCCTATATAAAACACCTGCTGTCTGTGCCAAGTACCACTGGATGACAGTGACCAAGCCAAGCCCCAGCACGTGACAGCCTAGAGTACACGAAGCAAAGGGACCTCAAGTTCTAATCAACTGCATGTTTAGCAAAAATAAACAAACTTCAGTATGCAGAGTGCCACTGGATTTTCTCAACAGACCTGAGAGGGTTACTATACTGTTGTCAGCTAATTTGCTATAACTGGGAAAAGTAAGCTCCCACTGGATTATGGAGTTTACAGGTTTTGTTTTGTTTTGTTTCCAGACAGGGTCTCCCCTTCTGTTGCCAGGGCTGGAGTACAGTGGCATGATCACAGCTCATTGCAGCCCGAAACTCCTGGCTCCTGGGCTCACGTGATTCTCCTGCATCAGCATCCTGAATAGCTAGGATTACAGGCATGCCCCACCATGCCCCGCAAAACTTTTTTTGGTAGAAACAGGGTCTCATTATGTTGCCCAGGCTGGTCTTGAACTCCTGGGCTCAAGCAGTTCCCCTGCCTTGGCCTCCCAAAGTGCTAGGATTACAGGCATGTGCCACCGTGCCCAGCCAGAGCCTACAGTTGCCACCGTGCCCAGCCAGAGCCTGCAGTTTCTTGTTTGCTCTTTTAGAACAGTTGTAAGACTCATTAATTCCAGTCATCCAGAAGGATAAGCCACCCTTATTCCCAGGAAGAAGCCATTATTATTTCCCTCCTTAAAATTATGAAAATGGGCCCAGCACAGTGGCTTACACCTGTTATCCCAGCAATTTGGGATGCTGAGGTAGGGAATTGCTTGAGTCCAGGAGATTCAGACTAGCCTGGGCAACATGGCAAAACCCCATCTCTACAAAAAATCAGCCAGGTGGGGTGGTGTGTGCCTATAGTCCCAGCTACTTGGGAGGCTGAGGTGGGAGGGGAGGATCACCTGAGCCCAGGAGGTTGAGGCTGAAAGTGAGTCATCATATACCAGTACACTCCAGCAGCCTGGGCAACAAAGTGAGACCAAAAAAAAAAAAAAAAAAAAAAGGAAAGAAGGTGTGGCCAGTCATTCCTAGTGTTCCAGCATGGACTTTAAACAAGTGTGATATGCTAGGCTGCTAACATTATGACAGGCCTGGGCCCATATGCCACCTGTCTGCATATCCATCTGTATCAGAACATTTTACCAATAAAATATCAATAATTCTGTATCACAACAGTGGCCTGTCCTCCAATGAATGTTCAACAGACACTTTCTCTCTGCATCAGCGGATAAGTATCTCAGGCACTAGTCAGCCTCACTAATTTTATGTAGTAATTAGTCTATTTCACAACATCTAAATGACCTGTTTGGAAAGTTTGATTTCTAACATATTGGATAGCTGTTAAGTCCTCCTTAGACAATGGTTCAGCAGGGCCAGGGAGTGACCAGGGCACAACCTGATGGATGTAAGCCCTGATTACTATGCCCTACTAATAACTCACCTTGGGAGCTGCTTGGAGACACCTCCAGCTAGGGAGGCTCCTCCCACTTCTGGGAAACATGCAGCCTGATGGGAGTAGGGATGGCATACACATCCCAAGGAATATGCATATTTTGGAAAGACATTTTTCAATACACCTATACTTACGAGGCTAAGCCCTATCCAACAGAAGCCCAAGAAAGGATGTGATTTTTTTTCCAGAGGCTTTAGAGTACAATAGCCAAAGGACATGTGGGCTAGGGTGGCCACCAGACCCCTGTGAACCAAGTTCCTGTGAGCCAATCCCATCTCAGCTCCAGGCCCATAGCAGGGCCAAGCAATGCTTTCCAGGTTCTACCTTACCTCCTCCCTGCCTGGCCCTGTGTGAGAAGTTTGGTGTATGAGACTTATTCATCAGTAGCCTGAGGCCAGGTTTTGAGGTCAGTGGAAATAAGCGACCCTATCAATAGTGCTTTTTCCTCTATGATCCTCACAGGGGCCTCTGTTGAGCATTCGTTTCACTTGGAAATCCAGAATAGGAGCGATGGGTAGCTGTGTGAACAATAAGAATGCATCATGGCATCAGGCTGTGGGAACATGAGAGCATGCCAAACCAAAGAGCGTCTGAGCACCCACTGTGCCCCGGAGTCAGCCCCCTTTCCACTGAGGTCAATCAGCTGTACATCTTTGACTTGGTCTGTGTTGCTATTATTATTTTTTTACCTTCTAACATGGAGGAGGGGAAACTAGCATATTTTGAATGTCTACTGAGCCAGACATTGTGTTCCATACTTTCTCTTTTTGGAGACAGGGTCTCACTCTCTTGCCCAGGCTGGGGTGCAGTGGCGCCATCAAAGCTCACTATAACCTCAAACTCCTTTGCCCAAGCGATGCTCCTGCCTCAGCCCCCTGAGGAGCTAGGACTACAGGTGTGTGCCAGGACACCGAGCAAATTTTAAAATTTTTTTGTGAAGACAGGGTCTTACTTTGTTATCCAGGCTGGTCTCAAACTCCTGGCCTCAAGTGATCCTCCCTCCCACTTCAGCTTCCCAAAGCACTGGGATTACAGGCGTGAGTCACCACATCTGACTTAATGCTCCATACTTTACTCATCATGTTATTTAAAATCACTGAACCCCATGACATAAACATCACCCCCATTTTACAGATGAGGAAATGGAGACTTATATAATATGCTCATGTCAGTAAATGACAAAGCTGGGATCCCAAAGTTTATGAGATTTCAAAACCCACATTCTCATTGTTCCATGCAGAGTCCTAATTTCAATTTCTACTGGTGGGGTTTGGGAAAAAATAAATCAATCAGCCTGTTTGAAAAACCACATACTTCAAATTTTGGATCTAAGAATCAAGTGAGAAACCATGCCCAGGATATAAATGTGTGCCATGTTCTTATGACCCAATTTAAACTACTATTCTTGTTATTTTCATCAAGGAGCTGTAGTGATGCTTTGCTTCTGCCTGCAGTGAAACTATGAACCATAAATCCTACTATTTCCTAGAGTAGGATCGTCCCAGTGGATTCAGACAGTCTCCCATAACTCATGGTAACAGATATCTCGAAGGGAAACAGAAGAATTATAGTGCTCAGTTATATAACATCACCGTGTCTTCAATGTTCTGTCCCAGAATCTGTTTTCAGGATTAAGATTAAGAAAACAAATTCTCCGGGAACAAAAAGAACACACGGCATGGCTAATAGATGCTTATCATGAAATGTCTTTTCTTACAGTAACCAACCACAACAAGGATTAGAGGGTCACTTCCTGGTGCAAAGCCAGGGTCTAGAGTCAGCCAGTCTTTGCGCTTGAGAAACACAACACACAGTATCTATCATTGTTTGAAGAACCAAAAACAACAACAACAACAACAACAACAACAACAAAAACCATTTCCAAACAGCAAGCAGATTCTGTATCACCCCTTCAGAGGCACACAGATGGCTTTTGAACACTGCAACCCTTTCTTCTCTCAAGGGCGCTGCAGATTTTATCACCCACCCCACACTCAACTAGGTTCTGCTGAGCCTGCAGAATATAGAAGGAGGTTTCAAAGCCACATGCCCTGACATCATAGGATCACCCGTCCTCACGTTCAGTCCTCAGCTTTCCTCTCAGAGCGCTCAGGAGAATGCTGCCTTTTGTACACGGGCACAAGGGAAATGGCCTCAATGCTCGGCATAGTTGGCTCCCAGTGCCTAGGCAGCCTCTTCCTGAGCTATGGGGCTGGGGTTCTCTTCTGTACTTCAGTTCCAGCCAGGAGCTTGTACACACGTGGTCAACTGTTCTCTCCACTGAGATGGCAATGACCTATTTCTTCAGACGCTCTGTCCCCTTGGGAGCAGGATGCTAGGGAAAAGCTGAAGGGCCTATCTACTTGCTTCATGCTTGGAAGGAAACTATTCCTTCTCCTCATCCTTGTGCCTACTGAGGCTGGACACGTCCATTAGTGACTAATGTGGTAGGGAGGCAGTGCAGACCTCTCCTGGCCACACACACACACACTCCATTTACCTAGCCGGCCACTCTTAACTGGAGAACAACCTCTTATTTTACACTTGCCTGACTTTCAATGCCAACTTCCACTAGAAGCTGCCAGTAGCCACTGACAAAATTGTCTCACTCAATTATGATGCCACAGACTGACCTTAACCTGAACCAAATGTCAGAGAAGGCTGTGCTCCCCCACTGCACATTTGAAATATTTATCCAAAGAAGGTTTTCGGTCGTAAAAAAATGGGCAGACTTAATACAAAGGTGAATCCTAGAAGCACCCCAATTCACTGACTTTAAAACTGACAGCAAATCTTGGAGTTCCTCCTTAAGAACGATGAGCAGAGGCTTCAAGCAACACTTTCTAGGCGGAGGCCAGAGTGCCCCTCTTTGTGGGCCAGGACCCTTCAAGCCACCACCAGCCACCTGGCCCTCCATCAGTGCTCTAACCTGGTAGTCACCGAGCGTTTGTGATCACATATAGCGACGAGACAGACAGATATATTTTGAGCACATACTACCAATTTTCTGATAAAAATGCATATATGATGTAAATGACTAATCCATATATTAATTACTAATAAAGGTTAATTTCTTTTTGTTAGTAAAAATAAACAGAAATAAAAGTTCCAACTTTTTCTTCCCATCCTCTCCCATGGACTGTCTTATGCAGCCCACTATTCCCGGGGCAAACACTGGTGCTCTTGCTAGGTCATCCTGGCCTGAGACCCACCCCATCCCCAACACGGAGGCTAGAGCACCAGGGACACCACCTCAGCGGGGTTACTGCTCTAGGTCACGAGCCCTCTCTGTGAGATCACCCCAAGAAAATGCCAGCTTCATAGATCCCTTTCCCTGCATAAGGGTGGACACTTCCTTCCACCTCTGATTGGAAATAGGCAACTCTTCAGTTCCAGTCATTGCATCTCCTGCCGATCACATCCTGTTGGGCTTCTGCTCTTGGCCCCTCCAGTTCCCTCCTCCACACAGCCCCCTGAGTGGTCTTTCTAAAACAGAATTCAGAGCATGTCACTCCACTGCTTAAAATACCTGAGTGGTTTCCCACAGGCCTCAGGACGAAGTCCAAACTCCCTGACAGCTTACATGGCCCTGTGTGATCATGCCCCTGCCCCTTCTTCCTACCAAGCACCCAGTCTCTGAGCTGCCCTGAAACAGCTGCAGGATGTTCCTTCGATGCATGTTACTCTTACTCGTGGCTTAGATGACCAGGTCCTCCAGCAGGAGATGCTATTCCTTCTGCAGGAATATTCCTCCTAAGCCCTGACAGCCCCCAAATCCAGCCTTTTCCTCTGGTTCATTTCTGCTTTGTTTTCCAGCCTCTGCTGAGATATCACTTACTCCACAAGGCTTCTTAGACCTCCCCCATCCTTCCCAGAGAGGGTCAAGTGTCCTCTCGTTGTGCCCTGACTGTGCCCTTTGCTGTGTTTAGCATGGGCCTCACTGTTGTGCATGACCTCTTATCTGTCTCCCCCTCTAGATGGTGAGTTCTGTGTGGATAGGAACATCTGCCTCTTTCACTGCCATGCCCCCAGAACCAAATACAGTGTCTAGTACACGGCAAGTGTTCAAAAAGGTCTGCTGAGTGATTGCATAAGCTGCAACATATGCCCTACCACCTCTTCTAACAAGATGTCATGACATGACATGTTACGGGGAGTAGCTAGGGGAGGAAACAGCTTGGATCTCTATGCTTCCCTTCCACTCCTGCCCTTAGAGGACTGTGGACTCTTTGGTGGCCAGCCTTGCAGCCCTCAGGTGGTGTGAGGAACTCAGCAAAAAGGCTTCTCTTTGAGTGTCCCACCTACCTTCACTGTTCCTTCCACTTCCACAAACCAGCGCCTTAACATGGCTTGAATCTGGCCGTCAGTCAGCTCAGGGTTGGCATTGTGGATTTTCTTTTTGACCAGGTCCTCCAGCAGGAGACGCCTCAGCCGCCAGTAGAAGAAGGTACGGGATGTTTTCCAATCCAGGATATCCTACATGCAGAGAAGAATAAGCTTAGTCAGCCCGGTCCTAATTCCTGCTTAATGCTCAGTCTGGAGGGAAACCCACAGGCATAAAAACTGATTCTCCAGGCAAGCCCTTCACAGACCCAAGAGCTGGCTGTAAACTCCTAGCACTCCCAGATGTTCCCCAGGGCAGAACTGCAGCCCACATGCCCTGCTGTCTGCAGCACTGTGCACAGCCATGGGCCCGGCTAATGCTGATCCCACACATGGCTGAGATGTTCTGGGGAAGAGGCTGTGAGTTCCCAGATAACCAGACAAGGAGAAATTGGTTTTGAGAAGATGGATCAAACAACTTGCAGATCAATTATGAATTAGCTGCTGCAGGAACCTTAACCCTATAGTAACCCACATCCTGAGGACCCATCACAAATGAAGGCACATGTGACTCAGTTTTCCACCAGTAAAATGCAGCTTGCCTCCTGAGGAATTAATGGAAACCTAAATTATACATTGTTTTAGGATGATAACAGTTACAGAAAAAGCGAAAATCTAAAAAATATTGAAAATGTTTTGATCTGCAGGAGTTGTTTTAATTTGGTCCTCATAGCTCCCTGCTTGTGAGCCTGTGTGCAACACACACACATACTTGCTAACATGTGGGTCTCTGACAAGTCAGGAGAAGTGGCAACCATTGTACTTACGCTAATAACACCCTTCTCCTGCATCCGGCCTGGTGTGTCGTGCAAGTCAGCAAACTGCACGGCTACCTGATGGTAAATGGGAATTAGGAATTCCTCCCGCTCCTTCAACTTGTTCTCCAACTCCTTCCGTTCAGCTGTGCTTAGCTCCGGGGTCCCTGCAATTAGATAAACATGCCTGTCACACTCTGTAGTGACCAGGAATCTCTCTGCACAGAAGCAGCCACAATCACAGGAAGCTCATGAGCCTGCCCCCTATTCCCTCTGTGGCCTGGCTCCCCATCGTCTTCTCTGCTCTTTGCTGATTAACAGGGCCCTACAAGATGCCAGACCTGTCTTTATCTTGCCACAGGAAGCCCACATGCCCTCTTTTCCCTGTGGCAGTCACAAGTGTGAAGGCAGATGGCAGTCCCTCTCCCATGCCTGTCCCTGAGAAGGTGCAAGTAGCAACCTAGAGGCCTGCAGCATCTTGCTGACACCACCCAGACTCCTCCCTTCCTGAGGCCAGTACTTGCACGCTGACACCATGCCCATCCCTGCTGACCAACATAAAGCAGCTGGGCTACTCCATAAGTGGGATGTGGTGAGAGCACCCCTAAGCTCCAAGCACAAACTAGTAGCTCAGCTCCTGTTTCCCTGTGGACATGCAAGTTATCTGCCAAACTTGGCAAGGACCTGAATACCTCCTAAAGTTACAAGCCATAGTACTTCATGGCTTCTAATCTCAGGTTTATATACTCTTAACCTCTAATTAGCAGAACTCAATCTAATCAGAGCCAGATCCTCATGTCTTGTGTCAGCTCAGTGGGTTAACCTGTGGTCTCCCGCCTGGGCTGCTACTGCCAGAGCCAATCCCTGACCAGAGTGACAAAGACATTCTACTTCTTGGGCTAAAGGAGAAGGAGGATGTAAAAAGAGAAAGGCAGTCAGCAAACCTCATTTGGATCACTGCACACGGTACTCTGACTCAACAGACAGGAGACTTTGGAATTCCTTGTAACAAGGAGGGACCCCTCCCCCAATCAATAGCGTCCCAGTAGAGGTGTTGCTATGGTGTGCTTTTCTTCCTAATTACTTTCAGAATGGGATCTGCAATCAATACTGAAAATTTAGCTGCCTGCCTAGTAAGAAGGAGTAAGTCTAGCTGAAGGAGCAATAGGTGACAGCCTCTGGTGTTAGGGACAACCTGAAGTGCTTTGTCACCAAAGCTGACAAATAAATACATGAGCACAGGTGATAGGATGCAGAAGACGAAGGTCTATTTCAAGCATGCCTGTCTGGGAACAGGCCTTGTTTTATACACCACTATGAATCATATGCCATAAACAGCCTTGGGCTGCTGACTGAGCAGTAAGTATTATACATAAACACAGGTTAACAGAGGAGGGATGTAACTATAGTACTTAAGTTCCATTTTTATAAGTTTTTTGGATGCCCAACTCTACCTCTTTTTTTAAGCTCATCACCATTTTAAAACTGTGACGAAGGTGCCACTGATGTGCTGCTGTAGGCCCCGGCGCCTCAGCAGCGTTCCCTACAAAACATCTGAACAGCATGAACGCACAGGGCCCCATACTAACGGATGACATTCTAGTGTAGATCTGCCTGGAGGGCTGATGGCAGGAGGGCTGAGGGATCGAGGGCTGGCTGGTGTCTTTGGAGATGAGACATTCTCAGAACACCCTTGGCAGGGAAGCAAATGTTTTCCCTTCTCCATAGAAAGAAACCAAGATTCCCTGGAGAAATAGCTGATTCTAGGGTTGAGGCAGGGAAAACATCAGATGAACCTGGGCTATATTGTGACAAAAAACAAGGAAGCCCTCAAAAAATGATTGAGACATGTTAGAAAAATGCAGGAGCCAGTTTTGAATGTGTTCCCACTGGCCAGATCTGGGACAATGAGCACTAAAATAAATAATGATATTTATCACCAGGCAGGGTATTTGTGGAATGAAACTAGAATCTACCAGTTCACCCTCCTATAAGTAATTACATGAGGGAGAAGGGAAAGGGAACACTCTGTCTTCCAGCAGAAGAACAGTAAGTGTAGAGGAAATGATGGAATTAGAAAAATCACTGTTTTGCAAGCATCACAGTAAATTACTCTGCCAAGAATCATCAATGGATGTCAAAGCCAGTGGGTGAAAGTTTGATAAGAAACAGAATATTCACAAAGTCTTAAAATATTCCTTACAAATCACTTATTAATTACAAAGGGGAAAATGGTAACTTTATAGTGGATTAACCTAGTGAACAACACCTTAAACAAGTAATTAAATTACCATCAATAGGACAGACTGATACTGTGACTCCTGACGACATCCTGAGAAGGACAGAACGTGACTTCCACAACAGTCCTGCCCAAAAAACAGAATTGGAATCTAACCACAAACCCAAACTGAGGAAACGTGCTACCAAAAAGTGGCTCACTCTTCAAAATGTGAAAACAAAGAAAGGCCGAAGAATCAGTTCAGATTAAAGGAGATTAAAATACTTGAC
>NW_016804151.1:5622949-5677775 GCF_001698545.2 Rhinopithecus bieti
CCGCCTCGGCCTCCCAAAGTGCTGGGATTACAGGCTTGAGCCACCGCGCCCGGCCCGTGAAATTCTTATCAAATGAAAAGTTTTAAAAATTAGGCAAGCTGGAAAAGAAAATTTATTCCTGGCTATCCAATGCATATAATCAATAACCAAAGCTAATATTTATAGGGTACTGGGCACCATTCTAAGTGCTTTATATCTGTTAATTTATTATCACAATAACCTTAGGAGACTGGTATTCTTATTATTCCCATTTTACAGGTGAGGAGACTGAGGCACTGAGAATTTGCGTGACTTACCAAGGTCACAAAGCTTTTGAAGACTGTTAGCTGTCCTTTCTTGCTTACTTGGGCAGAAGACAAGTGCTTCAGTAGTAGTGTCCCTTTAATTTCTGAAAGGCTAAGTGATGGTGGGCTCCTGGCTGATAAAGGTTCTATCTTAGTCCCAATTCCATAACTAAGACCAGGACAATGTCTCCAATAGCTCCCATTCAGATGCAATTTCCTTAGGCAGGCCTAAGATGTAAGAATTGCTTCTCTTGTTACTGTGAGTTCAAGAACTAATGCAACAATAGGTAAAGTCACAGCCCTGCTGGGAGCAAAGGGATGGCAAGATCACTGACAGGACTGAATGCACATATACATGGACCATATCTAACACACCATTTATTGAGCATTTACTGTGTACCAGGCATTGTACTCAAATCTTTCAGGATCACATAGCTCATAATCACCAAGCACAATTCAGATTTACACACCTACATCTGGTCAGCTGTTAACATTGCTGCCAAGCTGAATACTTCAGTGTTACTGCTTTCCCAGTTGCTTCAGGTATGTGATCTCTAATCCTTATGACAACTCAACTTTATGCCAGGTATGTGATCTCTAATCCTTATGACAACTCAACTTTATGCCAGGGTATCTATTTTACAGGTAAGAAAACCACAGCTCTGAAATGTAAAGGGACTTCCCCAATGGCATCCAGCTCTCTCTTTTTTTTTTTTTTTTGAGATGGAGTCTTGCTCTGTCGCTCAGGTTGGAGTGCAGTGGCGCGATCTCGGCTCACTACAACCTCCGCCCCCTGAGTTCCAGTGATTCTTCTGCCTCAGCTTCCCAAGTAGCTGGGATTACAAGTGCCCATCACCACGCCCGGCTAATTTTTGTATTGTTAGTAGAGATGTGGTTTCACCACGTTGGCCAGACTGGTCTCAAACTGACCTCGGGTGATCTGCTTGCCTTGGCCTCCAAAAGTGCTGGGATTACAGGCGTGAGCCACCGCACCTGGCTGCATCCAGCTCTTAAGTGGGAAAGTCAGGATTTACACTTGGGTCTGGCTCTCTCCAAAGCCCGTGTTCTTCTACGTTAAATGGTACTGAAGGCTGGTAAGTAGATATCCTGCAGTGGCCACTATAGGGAAACCAGCTGGAGAGTTGGTTTGTTGTTCGCAAGGAGTTAAGAACTGGCTGCAGAAGAGGGAGTAGCTATGGGCTGAGAACAGTGTTTCAGAAACCAGGCTTTGGCTTCGCCAGGTTGGAAGGATGGAGGATGCTGGCTTCTGGGTCTTACCCTCTCAATCAAGCTACTCTAGAGCTTTGAAAGAACAACAAAATAAACGCCTGTAATGCTTTGGCCCTCCTGAGACTAGGAAGATCACAGGGCATTCCTCCAAAGCCTGCCTTGTTTGATTCCTTCAGTAATGCCTCTGATTATGGTTCAAGACCCACCTCAAAAAAGCATCAAAGCAAGGAAAAGACTGAAGTGGAAAATATATGTGTTTTTAAATGCTCATGTGCAGGTCAAAGATTTGTGTGCTTTGTTTTAGGGGAAAAAAATACTTTTAAATTTTATTTTCTAAAAATAAAAGGCTGTTGTTAAGCCAGTTATATCCATGTGTTGCACACTGAGGGCCCCTCTCCCCTTGTACAGCAAAGCAGCCAGCCCTGGTAATGATTTAGAGGAGATTAACAAATATGTCAATGTCTATTTTCTGCTTAATTTAAAAGCGGCGTCTATAAAGATTTTTGACTTCTGAACCCTGTTCTCCTGAAAGAAAGAAGGTAAGAATGAGGAGGGGGATAAAGAGTGATTATCCTATCACTGATCGTTTGTCAGGAGCATTTCTTATTCACTGGACTATTGTAAAAAGCTAAGCTCTCGATCAATCCTGTAAGCTCCCTGTACAATTAAATATCTTGAAATGGTTTTCTTTCTTTTCTAGCCAGATTGCAGGGCCTCGGGGTTTTTAGGAAAGCAAGTTGGTGTGTACACGTGTGTGAGTGTGTTTAAGAATATGCTACAGAGAGAAAAGTCATTCTTTTCTAGAATTCTACATTAGGAAATGGCTGGGATGGAGTAAAAAGGTAGGTGCTCCCATCCTTTCCTATCCAAAATAAAAAGTCCCTATGCAAGTTGGGAGCACTGCCTGAAGCCAGGAGTTCAAGATCAGCCTCGACAACAAAGCAAGACCCTGTCTCTACAAACACACACACACACATGCCAAGTGTGGTAGCTCACACCTGTAATACCAGAACTTTGGGAGGCCAAGGTAGGAGGATGGCTTGAGCCCAGGGTGCCAGCCTGGGCAACAAAGCGAGACTCTGTCTTTCCTCCCCCATGCCCCCAGAATTAGCCAGGCATGGTGAAGCGTGCCTGTAGTCCCAGAGATGCCCTGGCCGCTGAGAGAGGAGGATCGCTGGAGCCTGGGAGTTCAAGGCTGTGGTGAACCATGATTGTGCTGCTGTGCTCCAGCCTAGGTCAGGAGTGTCCAACATTTTGGCTTCCTTGGGCCACATTGGAAGAAGAATTATTATCTTGGGCCACACATAAAATACACTAACACTAATGATAGCCAATGAACTAGGGAAAAAAACTGTAAAAAAATCTCATAATTTTTTTTTTTTTTTTTTGAGACGGAGTCTTGCTCCAGGCTGGAGTGCAGTGGCCGGCTCTCAGCTCCACTGCAAGCTCCGCCTCCCGGGTTCAGCACCATTCTCCTGTCTCAGCCTCCCGAGTAGCTGAGGGACTACAGGGCGCACCGCCTCATCGCACCGGCTTAGTTTTTTGTTATTTCTTTAGTAGAGGACGGTTTCACCGTATTAGCAGGATGGTCTCGATCTCCTGACACCTCATGATCCGCCACGTCTCGGCCTCCCCAAAGTGCTGGGATTACAGGCTTGAGCCACCGCGCCCGGCCAAATCTCATAATGTTTTAAGAAAGCTTACAAATTTGTGTTGGGCCACACGTGGCCTACAGGCCACAGGCTGGACAAGTTTGGCTTAGGTGAAAGAGGGTGACCTTGTCTCTTAAAAAATAAGTCCCCATGAAATCCTAAAAATGCACACTTCTAATTAAAAATTTTAAAGAGTTAAACAGAGATGAAATATCACTGATCAAATAAGAAGAGCTAACAGTATTGAGATGTTACTGTGTGCTGGTACTGTTAAAGTACTTTTCATCTCATTTAATCCTTACAACAATCCTAAAAGACAAGATGAGGAAACTGAGGCACAAAAAAGTAACTCACCTAAGACCACAAAGCTAGGAAATAGTGGAGTTGTGATTTTGGACTAGGTAATCTGGTTTAAGAGCCCATGCTCCTTAAACAAAGCAGTTCAAATTGACTTGAAAGTATCCACAGCTATCAGATGTTCCCTGGAGCCAGGATACAATGAAAAGCCACATTTCTCCTCCATGGTATCAAAGGTGAAGAGAGGCTGGACACGGTGGGTCATGCCTGTAATGTCAGTACTTTGAGAGGCCAAGGTGGGAAGGATTGCTTGAGGCCAGGAGTTTGAGACCAGCCCAGGCAACACAGGGAAATTCTATCTCTATAAATATTTAAAAATTAGCTGAATGTGGTGGTGCATACCTGTAGTCCTAGCTACTTGGGAGGCTGAGGTAGGAGAATTGCTTGAGCCTGGCAGGTCGAGGTGTAATGAGCTATGATGATGACACTGAACTCCAGGCTGGCGGACAGAGTGAGAATCTGTCTCTGACCAAAAAAAAAAAAAAAAAAAAGGCTAAAGAGAAACTCCCAGAGGAAATAGCTGATTTCTGCAGCAGGAGGTATTTTTTTTGCCCAGCCATACCACTTAAATAGGCCAGGAGAAGGCCAGTCCTAGTCTGTGTATGAACAAACTACATCATAAAAGCAGGATTTGGGGGAGGTGACATCTTCAAAGCTTGGAATAAAAATCAGACTCGTAGACTAAAATTCTCGCTCAGCCAAAGGCTCTAGGTGACCTTGCAGAAATCTTTTTCCTTTTCTGAGTTGCGTTCCTCATTTATGTAACAACAATCCCAGTCTGGCAAATAGGGAAAATGTTTTATGAAAGAATGTGATATTAAAGGGTTTTAAAAAACATTCTCAACTTTCAAAAAAGCTATATTTGGTGGCAGGTGCCTGTAATCTCAGCTACTTGGGAGGCTGAGGCAGGAGAATCGCTTGAACCTGGGAGGCAGAGGTTGCAGTGAGCCAAGATCGCACCACTGCACTCCAGCCCAGGCGACAGTGTGAGGCTCCATCTCAAAAAACAAAATGAAAACAAAAACAAACAGTTATACTAAGAAGTCTATGTAAATTTAAATCCAATTTTAACGTTGATGGGCCCTTCTTTCTTTACTTAAGAAAGCAATTTGCGCTGGGTGTGGTGGCTCACGCCTGTAATCCCAACACTTCAGGAAGCCAGGCAGGCAGATCACCTGAAGTCGGGACTTCAAGACCAGCATGACCAACATGAAGGAACCACGTCTCTGCTAAAAATACAAAATTAGCCGGGCGTGGTGGTGCATGCCTGTAATCCCAGCTCCTCAGGAGGCTGAGGCAGGAGAACCACTTGAACCCAGGAGGCAGAGGTTGTGGTGAGCCGTGATTGTGCCGCTGTGCTCCAGCCTGGGCAACAAGAGCAAAACTCTGTCTGAAAAGAAAGAGAGAAAGAAAGGAAGGAAGGGAGGAAGGGAGGAAGGGAGGAAGGAAAAAGAGAGAAAGAGAGAAAGAAAAAAAGAAAGAAAGAGAGAGAGAGAAAAAAGAAAGAAAGAAAGAAAAAGAAAGAAAGAAAGAAAGAAAGAAAGAAAGAAAGAAAGAAAGAAAGAAAGAAAGAAAGAAAGAAAGAAAGAAAGAAAGGGAAAGGAAAGAAAGGAAGGAAAGAAAGAAAGAAAAGGAAGGGAGGGAGGGAAACAAACTTGCTTTGATTGGTTCAATACTTCTGATGCTAGAGATAAGAACCAGACCACCCTCCCCAGAGAGCTCCTGAATATCTCAGATATTAAAACATACTCCCATCCCTCAACCTTGAGACTGAAAAATCAGCATAAAAAAGACTGGAATCTTATTAAGATTCAGAAGTACAAACACAAGTAGTTGTTTAAAAGATCTATGTAATCACATTTTCTATGTTGAAAGAAATTTTCTATAAAGATACTAAGATAGGGTAAAAAAAAAAAATCCTGCAAAACTATTTCTATATCCATAACAGGTGTGCCTTTCTTTACACAAAAGCATTCTTGAAAAACTGCGTATATCAGATCCTGTTTTAAATGCCTTAAGGGAGCTATTTTATGAGGAACCCTGCAGTGAATCCTTTGGTAAGGCAAATAATCCTTTTGTAATGGGAATAATTTCTCCCAATGTATCTAGCTTTTTTTAAAATCCCATTTTCATATATCTGCTTTTCTTCAAAGGGGGCCATACCTCTCTAAATACACCCACATTTGCATATTGATTTTAACAGCAATCCTCTCAGGGGATGTTTAACCCTAAAGTTCCTTGCAACAGTGTTAGTGCTCTACTGTTCATATTTTAAAAAATCATTATATTAATAGAAAACCCAGAGATTTCCAAACAGGAATAAAAAAAAAAAATACTGCTCCCCGATCAGCCCTGTCCCTGTGTTTCCAGGCAGACATATCCATATAAAAAAGGTCAGGAAACAGCATATAATTCTCTGAATTTTTCTGCTAGAAATATGCCTCTGCAGTCTTCATTATTTTCCTTCCCCAATTTGCTCTCCCTATGTCTGGCAGGTCAGGATACAGGGATCTGGTCATTTGGGACCAAGATACATTCTGATGACAGCTTTCTCTTGGGGAATCCCTTTAACTAAATGCCTGCCAGGTCCCTCTGGCCAAACAGAATTGTGAATCACTGCTTCCTTAGGGGAGGCAAGGCCAGGTGCTTTTATAAATACAATGAGATTAAAGGATCAAACTAAAATGACCCCTTTCTCTTCTCAGAAAATGTTGTCACTATTGCACTAAACTTCAAGTCAAATAGCTTCTGAATCAGTGTGAGGGGTAGGTTTTCAGCTACTGCTAACAGGAGAGGAGGCAAGATCCCATATCTACCTTCGTGATAGAAAGCCTCGTGTTATTTCTCATCAGCCTCCTTACTGCAAAGGACACAGTGGCCGTAGTGTCAGTGAGGACGCTCCAAGTTCAACAGGTGAGAGGTGAAAGGCCACTCACTAAGGCATGCGTATCAGAACTTCTTTCTTTCCTAGTCTTTTTTTTTTTTTTTGAGACGGAGTCTCGCTCTGTCGCCCGGGCTGGAGGGCAGTGGCCGGATCTCAGCTCACTGCAAGCTCCGCTTCCCGGGTTTACGCCATTCTTCTGCCTCAGCCTCCCGAGTAGCTGGGACTACAGGCACCCGCCACCTCGCCTGGCTAGTTTTTTTATTTTTTAGTAGAGACGGGGTTTCACCGTGTTAGCCAGGATGGTCTCAATCTCCTGACCTCGTGATCCGCCCGTCTCGGCCTCCCAAAGTGCTGGGATTACAGGCTTGAGCCATCGCGCCCGGCTCTTTCCTAGTCTTAACTTTCCAGGCAAAGACATACTTTCTGCCTCAATCAACTCTGTCTCTTTTCAGCTTTCAGCCTCCTGAAGATAGACACAAGAGTTGGAAAAACACAACTCAGATACTCTGATCACCTCTGCCAGAAAAGCAGCTTAACCCTTAAGTCCCCTTAGCCCAGGGAACAGTCCTTTTCCTGTCATTCTGGCTGCTAAAGAGAAGGCTTGGGAGGAAGGCATTCCTGAAGATTTTTACAGACGGGAGTTTATCCTCACCCTCACCACAATGCTCCATATCTGCACCTGGGGCAACCTTGACCCTGAAGGCATGGTGGGTGTGGGCAGGCCTAGAAGGACTAGGCAAGGGCCAGCAGCAGTGCTCAGTCCATGCTGCTGCTCCCTGTGGCAGGCAGGCAGACTGTGGCAAGCAGGCAGGGCATGTTCTGTGTGGGCGGCGGTGCTGTGTAGCTGGCTGCCAGCTGCCTGGGAACAGGGCCACGACCAAGAACAAGTTCCCCTAAGTGGCTCCTTTGCCCAGGTGCTCTTCGTATTGAGAGAGAGGGACAGTGGGGAACTTACAATTGCTTCACACTTGGGCTGGACAGTTCTCTCTCCATCTAAATTGATTTCTCTCTGAACACAAAAGGAGGGGAAGGATCCAGGAGAGGACCTCAGGTCACAGCACTCAAGAGGCCAGGCTAGCAAGGCCATCCCGCTCCACAGCCACTCTCCCTGCTCCTGGCCTTGTGAGGCAGTAGAAGGATATCAGAGAGAGACAAAAAGGCCTGGGAGGGCTGCGGCTCCATTTCCAGAGAAGAAATTTAATTTCCTTAAGGCAACCAAATGGTAGGAAGTAATTCTTGAAATGACTATACCAAGCCCTGGTTGTGAATCAGGGTCAGAACAGATTCAGCCATGCAAGACTGCAGCATGGGCTTTGTTCACTTTTCTTTCTGAGGTAATTCTTCCCTTTACTTCTATTAGGAATCAGTGTAGGTACTATTTACATATTTTCTGTTATAATCACAGACCTGCAAACTAGTAATTCACCATCTTTCCACCCAAACTAACCATGTAAGATGACAAAAGGCCATTAAAAAAAATGAAAGTTCTAGAAGAGATGAAGTTAGCTGCTCCAAGTTAAATATTACTCATTCTTAGAAAATAAATAGTAATTATGATTTTTTTTTTGACAGGGTTTTGTTCTTCTTGCCCAGGCTGGAGTGCAATGGTGCAATCTCGGCTCACTGCAACCTCCACCTCCCGGGTTCAAGTGATTCTCCTGCCTCAGCCTCCTGAGTAGCTGGGACTACAGACATGCACCACCATGCTCGGCTAATTTTGTATTTTTAGTAGAGATGGGGTTTCTCCATGTTGGTCAGGCTGGTCTCGAACTCCCAACCTCAGGTGATCTGCCCGCCTTGTCCTCCCAAAGTGCTGGGATTACAGGCGTGTGCCACCGCGCCTGGAATAATTATGTTTTTGAACACAGTCGATCAGTTGTGCGCTGCTTTGTCTGAGTGATCTGTGAGTGAGCTCCCCAGTAAAGAGGCAGATTTGGGGAGAGAACGGGAACACAAGATAACATCCACTCCTACAGGCTTTCTCCTAAATCAGATTTTCTCTGTGGAATTGGCTTTAGATTACAATGGGAAAGAATTCTTGTTTAATTTATTTTAGGCTCAGTATTCAGCTGAGGAAAAATCTGAAGAAATCCTGAGAAATGGAGAACACAGGGAATGAGAATTCCATTCTGGGCTCTGGTGTACTTTTATTTATTTTGTATGTTAGATTATTCACTTTTTTGACCTCAATTTCCCAATCTGAAAAAAGAGACAATTTTCACCTACTTTGTGAAAAAGAATTTTGGTAGTTTCGTTCTAGGCATTGCTAAAAGAGCTAGAATCATTATGAACCCCAAAGGAACCAGGTTCATAATATGTCCCATTATATCCAGGCTGACCCGTTTTGTCGCAGAGACAGCTGCCCGTGTCGGATATCCCTGAGAGACAGGACTATACTTCTGTTTCTTTCCTATTTCCA
Source organism: Rhinopithecus bieti (assembly GCF_001698545.2). Classification (NCBI taxonomy): domain Eukaryota; kingdom Metazoa; phylum Chordata; class Mammalia; order Primates; family Cercopithecidae; genus Rhinopithecus; species Rhinopithecus bieti. The sequence goes on from NW_016804151.1 coordinate 5,631,776, forward strand.
CATGTGGGACTGAGCCACAGAGAATGCTGGATACCAAACATGGCCATCTGCTTTTTCTAATGATTAAGACGGAAAGATAATGATGCAACGAAGTTAATGCGTACTCATCTGCTCCTCATATTAGCGAGGCAGAGGTGTGAACTCCACTTTATGGTTGGAAAAAACTGATGTTCGGAGAAGTTAAATAATTTACAAGACTCGCAGTTAGTTATTCTTCTTCCAAGTCCACTGCTCATGTCCCCAAGCTGCCCTAGGACAGAGCCTGCTTCACATTTAGCAGACTAAGGGTCCTTCTTCAAGTGCCATCTTGGTCAAGGTTAAATAAATATGGTTTTCTCCAATGCAGATAGGAAATTGATAATGAGATGATTTGTAACAAATGATTAAATGGCTATCACTTGGGAGTCTCCTCCCTCTCCATGTGCTTCAAAAGTTAAAAGGTGCTGGCTGAAGGTGGGAGCGACATCACTTTCCCTGAAGAGAAAGAAGCTTCATCCCCACACCCCTAACCATCCAGTCCTTCTGCAAACGGAGAGAGGATCCCTCTCCCTACCACCCAGTTACTCTGAAGGGATAACAGCCATTGGGGGGTTAAAAAGAGGCAGTGAACCCCTAGTTAATGAGTAGGAATTCAGCAGGCAGTGTAAGATAAATGGAGCTCTCTCTGCTTCTGCTAGAGTCAGCATGAACTGCGGCCCTGCGGCTTGTTTGTGGCAAATGGAGTGCGCGAAATATCAAAGGGCAGTGATCCAGAAGAAGACCGACTTTGACAAATTTTAAATTGGCCAGAAAGAAAACCAGCAAAAGAAAAAAAAAAAAAAAAAAAAAAAAGAAGAGAGAAAAGAAAAGAAAAAAAAAGGAAAAGAAAAAGGAAGAAAAAAAGGAAAAAAAGAAAAAGGAAAATGATGCAATTTGCTGTGCCCTGCAATTGCAGCATTGCTGCCTTTGTATGGAATTAGTGGTAAACACAATCGAGGGATGCTGGCAGCAATTATGAGCCATCTAAGTGAGATGCTTATCAGTGGCTGAAGCTTTTAGAGCTCTTTCTATGTACAGTTGTAAGTAACTTGCTGTTGAGCTGCAGTTACTTTAATTAAAGTGTATGGGGTTGGTCAGAAGTAATTATCCTGTTTGGAAAAGAAAGAGAAAAAAACCACCTCAACAATTCTGGGTGGCAATAGATTTTAGAAACAACTCTCATTTCTTGTATGTGTGCATTCCCCATGAAAGGATCAGACTGTGGTGAGTTAGACTTATTGGCGGCTGTTCCCCAGTGGCAAACAATGGGACACAAACAGGGTTTATTGTAACCCAAGTCACCGTGTTTGGCAGGCAACCTAGCTCAGGGCTCCAAACACCTGAATGTACAGTCTCCACAGTGTAGGCAAACGGGATTTTTCTGTCTCTGGATGGTGGGGATATACAGTCCACAAATGGTACTTTATTAATTAAATTATCATTTGGAACATAAATGAGCTAGCATGTCTTCTCCATTCACTGAGTTTCACTACGTTTTAAAGGCAATCTCTGTTCCTTTAGAAAAAAAAACAAAAACAAGACAAACCAACCGACAAAAGAACCTCGAGCAATTATCTTTACTAACATAGCAAGCGGCTCAATGGGAGACCTGGGCAGAAAATCAGTGTTTTAAAAGAATCTGAAACTCATTTAGACTCTGGACTCAACACAGGACTCCCATGGTTTAGTCCTATGTTCAAATCGCAAGTGGCTTCCAAAAGCTCTGAAAACAAATGAGCAAGAGAGTAATGGCTGGAAGCATTAAGCACGCCTGCTCTCAGGGCTATTCTGGCTGCAGTTACTATTTGGAAGCACACAGTGCGCAATCTTTACTTCTATTTCTCTAGCTCAGGATGACCCCTGGACACCGCCTGGGTAAAGACTCCTGCTTTTCTATCCTATCTCTCAGAAATGAAGTGAGCTGTCCAAAGAAACAAGTAGAAACAGGACATATTTAGATCTAGCATATTCTCTGTCTGGTGAGGCCTGCCCCCAGCAGCAACTCTAGCTACTCATTCTCTACAAGGACATCTTAGAAAGACGGGCTTTCTGCACTCTAAGGAAATATCAGGGAAAAAAATCAGGTGACTTTTGCTTTTTTAGGGCTCACTTTCCCTATTATACACACTATTTCATTCTACCAGGGTTTTTACCATATAGAGGACAGTAAATAAAGATTATCATGAATTGGATCAAATGCTTCAGTGCCTCCTCCCCTGGCCTATGAATGTACTCATTACAAATCAGCTGAATGGCTCATTGATTTGCCAGGAGGACAAGCAGACATACCCAATCGCTCAGCCAAGTGGATGTAGACTGGGTCCACCCGACGCATGGTTTTCACCAGATCCTTTCTGCGGAATTTGATTTCTACTGTCCCTTCTGGCTCCAGAACAGATCCCCTGAATCAGAAAGAAAGAAAACAAAAAAGAAATAGAGGTACTTTAAAGGAAGGAGACAACAGAATGAGGCCAGTTACAATTTGTGGACCAAGAAATAGCTTCATTATGGTTTTGCCCACCTATGGTTAACAGACATCTCCCCAGGGAGAATAGTAGGCACCAGAGAAGTGTCTAAGTGAGGTCTGAGAAAGGCCTGGCAAAAAGCATTTAAAGTAATTCTCATTACCACACCAGTCAACTTCCATTTCAAAGGGAGAAGAATACAGATTCCACCACCTACAGCTGGTAAGAGTAACAGGAATCACATTATTTTCCATGGGGAAAAAAAAATGCTGTAGGCACAGTGACAGGGGAATCACCTCCATCACGTAGGATGTACAGTGATGAAGGGCAATGCTTCATCAATACTATCTGTCTGTCTGTCTGTCTGTCTATCTATCTATCTATCTATCTATCTATCTATCTATCTATCTATCTATCTCACCTATACCACAGCTGTCAGTCTGCTTGTAGGACACTGATCAGACACACTAAGCCAGGCCAAGTAGGAGGTAAAACGTTCTGCCCAGTGATATGGAAATGAGCAGAGTCAAAGGTCTCAGGGTTACTTTTAGTGCATACTAATGATGTTCAATCCCCAGAAACTTTGCCCTAAACATCTTTTAAAAAAAAAACGCCACAGCTTTCTAGTTTAAAAAAATATAGCTAATGTTTACTATGTACATGGCACTGTTCTAATCACTTACATATAAATCCTTACAACAATCCTATGCCCAGTCTCCATCTAATAAGTAGTAAGGTTCTGTGATTATTCCCATTTTACAGATGAGAAAACTATGGTTTAGGAAGTTATGAGACTGGTCCAAATATAACAAGAGGCAGAACTGGATTTGAAACCAGACAGTCTGATTCCAAAGTCTATAGAGGAATTGTCTCTGATCTGGTATCAGATGAGTTTAGGACTTAAAAAATAATAAACCCCTAAGTACAGAATGTAAATAATAAGCCTCTTAGCCTAGAGGTTTGACAGTGAAACTACTGGACTCTCCTAAGCAGCCTTTGACAAAGAAGGCTGAATTTGGGGGGACAAGAGAGAAGCGAGCGGTCCACTAAAACGACTGGAGGTAGGAATTTGCTAGGAAAATGTCAAAGAAATATGTTTTGAAGTTTACTTAGGAAAGCTGAGAACAGACTGTGAAAGGATGCCAGATTAGATCTGTTTTATTTAAGCAGTTTCAGGTACTGCCTCCCAACAAGCCTGAGGTTCTCCCTTGCAGTTTTTTTGGGTGCTACAAACACCATGGTCTTCAGCTTCCTAAAATGCTAGAGTGAGGACCTGGACTCTAATGGAAGGAAAAAGCTTTGGTTTAGAATCACAGGATGTGGTGCTGTAGTGCCATGGCTACAACATTCTCCAGGAGGAAACCAACAGCTACAGTGTCCCTAAAGCTACAGTGAATGGAAATATGGAAGGCACGCTACCTGCTTTCTCGGTCAGCATACATCTCCATGTGCCGGGGATTGATGGAGGAGTCAATCACTACCCAGGAGCCGCCCCGCAGCTCAGCCTGGGGAGGAATGTAAACCAGCACAGGCTGGGAGCACTCCCTCAAGCCGTCCACAATGTAAGCACCAAACTTCAGCACTTGGTCGTACATATCTACGGAGAATGAGACAAATTAGAAATCATGAAATTTCTCTTCCTCAAAGCAGTACTTTTAAACACGGTTCAGGACCTCTGGCCACGAATAGCCTCCTCATACTATGCCTCCTGTTTGGTCACCCTAAAGACTGAAGTGAGTGTCGACCTGTATCCCATTCAAGACTCCAGAGGATCTTCAAAATCTCAAGACAGCAACAGAGAGATGCATTGTCTTTCACAAGATACAGTGTGTAAGTCTTCCAGATTGCCTTTCCATTTCATATCCTCTCTGAATTTCTGTACTCAGGTTTCACCACATTAATTCACATTTGCTCTACAAATGTTGAGTATTTTTCATGTCAATATGTGCTCTCCCACTACATTAAGTTTTCTAAAGGAAGGAACTATTCTACCTCTTTTCAGTTCTTCTCATGAGGCTTAGCATAGGATGAGCTCTTCAAATGTGCAGCTAATGGAAATTGATCCTTTAAAAATTTTATCTTCAAAACTATTTTTCATCTTGGTATCCCAATAGCCCTGCCCAGTGCCTGAACATAGTTAGTGCTCAACAAATATCTGCTGAATGAATGAATGCTGAAAAAATTAATTATATGCTCTGGAAATAATATAATGAGAAAGAAAAACAAATTCTTTAACAGTTGCATTTTTATAGGGTATCAATGACAGAAAATTTTAAAAAATATTTAGGAAATACTACACAGCCACATGAGAAGAAGAGACCCAACCAGGGCAACATAGTGAGAATCCATCTCTACAAATAATAAAAAATTAGCTGGGCATGATGGTACATGCCTGCAGTCCCAGTTACTTGGCTGAGGTGGGAGGATCACTTGAGCCTAAGAGGTCGAGGCTGCAGGGAGTGCCATGATCTTGCCACTGCACTTTAGCATGGGTGACAGAACAAGACTCTGTCTCAAAAACAACATAAAACAAAATAAACAAAAAACAAGAGAAGAGCCACCTCTTCATTCTGCTAAAGAGTACGTTTTGTAGACTGGGCATGGTAGCTCACACCTATAATCACAGCTCTTTGGGAGACTGAGGTGGGAGGACCGCTTGAGCCCAGGAGTTCAAGACCAACAGAGAGAGACCCTATCTCTACAAAAAATAAAAAAAAATTAGCAAAACATGGTGGCACATTCCCATAGTCCCCGCAGCAACCCCAGAGGGTGAGGTGGCAGGATCACTTGAGCCTAGGAGGCCGAGACCCGCAGTGAGCTGTGATCATGCTGCTGTACTCCAGTCTGGGTAACAGAGCGAGACCCTGCCTTAAAAAAAAAAAGAGTACATTTTGTAATCCCTCCAAAGCCAGGAGCAGCCTGAAGAAAAGGACCCATGATGTACACATAAAGTGAGTCCCTGGAAAACTGGATCAGTTATTTATTTCCCAACTTTTTACGGACTTCCCATTTCCCAGCTCATTGAAGTCCATTGCTAAAGTTTTAGGTTTATGAGTCCAGATGTTTAATGAGCACTTCAGTGAAGCCACAATGGATCCTTTCTAAATACCAAATAACAGGTTCAACTGAGTTCAAACTTTCTTATCAAGGAGAGGATCTCAATTTGGAATAAATCAATTCTGGGAATCCAAGGCAAAGAAGCATTTTTCAGGAAGTTAAGAGCAAACCAAATAGAAATTGCTTTCATTGTAGTTACTGGCAAATTAAACTGCCACCTTCTCCAAAGTAAAAATGGCTTAATATACAAACCATCAGTGAGCATAGTTCACTGCGAGGCATATGCTCCACTGCCCCAACCTGGTGTGTCTGTGAATACTTCAGAAATTCCAAGTTGCCCCAGAAAACACTCCCAATTCTATGTGGAATGTGTATGATTATATACTCCATGTATATGATCAGAGTGAAGATATTTATTCCTTTGGGAGAAAAGCTAAGACCAAAAAAATTTACTGCTAATTACACAACTGCTGTATGAAGAGCAGGGAATAAAGGACTTTAAGCGCTTTACGCTAATTCTGTGGTTATGAAAATAATTGCTCAGTTCAAATTATTTTAACTAAATTAATTCTTTAGTGGATATTTCAAACAGTGCTACATAATAAAATAATTGTGTAATTAGCAGTACATTTTTCAGTGCTGCCAAGAGTACAGTCTCAGAACAAGTAACAGAAAAGAGTGTCCCTCAACGATATCATGCAAAGAGAGGAAATGGAAGGTATAGATAAAAGGAGAAAATAAAGCAATAAAAGACAGCACAAAAAGTCATTCTACCTGAAAAAGAAAAAAAGTTAGAGGTAAGTGAAGACAAAGTTTCCAGCTCTTTTACTCACTTCTTCTTGTTAAAGACTTAGCAATAACAAAATCTATCTCTGTATTATAATTAACAGATTGACATCCCAAAAAGAAGGGGAGACTTTATTTAAAATGCATTTTCATTCATCTGTTTTAAAAAATACTAGATTTTGGTATATGCAAACAGTTTTGAATGAAGATGAGTGTGTGTGTGCGATTTTTACTTTTATGAAATGGATGTGGGCTCCTTTTTGTCATTATCATGGCTAGCTTACTGCGTACCAGGGAACATGATTATATATGCACACAAATAAATCATTTAATCATCAGAACATCATCTTATTTATATATCCAAGTTGCAGGTGAGTAAACTGAGGCTTAGTTAAATAAGAGTGAGTGGTGGAGATAAGACTCAAATCTAGATCTTGTTGCCCCTAATGTCCACATTCTACTACTTCATTCTTTTTTTTTTTTTTTTTTTTTTGAGGTGGGGAGCAGGGTGCCAGGGTCTCGCTGTGTTGCCCAGGCTGGAGTGCAGTGGCACAACCTCAGCTCACTGCAACCTCTGCCTCCTGGGTTCAGACGACCCTCCTCCATCAGCACCCCAAGTAGCTAAGACTACATGTGTGTGCCACCATGCGCATCTAATTTTTATATTTTTTGTAGAGACGGGGTTTCACCATGTTGCCCAGATTGGTCTCGCTGAGCTCAAGCCATCCACCCACCTTGGCCTTCCAAAGTGTTGGGATTACAGGTGTGAGCCACTGTGCCCAGCCTCTACTACTTCATTCTTACTGCTAGGAGAGACAGCATGAGACTGTTGGAAAGTACTCTGCTTTCCAACATCTAATATGATGAGTAAAAAAAAACCAGAAAAAGAGACTTGAATACACGATTGAATATTCCCAACGGTTGCTGGATTTCCTGTGTTCAGAAACGTTCAAAACTATACTGATAACACTACCAGCCTGTGTGAGGCTTGGATCTGACTGCCAAACAAATATTTTTCGGCCCCAAGACTGTGAGTAGGAAAGGAGCATCGGGGTTTGTTAAAGCTCACATGTTTGGGACTAATATATTGCCTCCATCTAACTTGGAACACCTACAGACCCACAGCCCAACCATCAAAACACCCAAAAAGCAGGCTATTAAAATATCAACAAACACACAAATAAACTCTGTAATCAACATGCTCAGACTAACTGCAGCTGCCCCAAACCACGTATTTTGAAAGGCAGGGTGAAACACTTGGCAACAATCTGACACACAATTGTCTGAAATCCCTTCATATTTAAGAGACAGAGCAAAAGCACAGCCAAGAGCAGCAGGGGAGGGGTGATCCCCCAAGGGTTTAGGTTAGAAATCAGTCTACAGAATTTTAAAGCTATGCATATGCTGTCAATTCTCAGGCCCTGAGAAACGCAACTGGGAATGGAAAATACTGATAGGTTCTTCACTGGAGAGGCGGGAGCTTGGAGTTTTCTAGCATGCTGGGCCAAGCACATCTGCATGAATGGTGATCACACACAACCTTTGCAGTGTGCTCTCAGCACCTAGGCACCAACCCTGCCTAGGGCTTTTATTGTTATAAACATGGATAAACTGTGGCAACCATGTGTATCAAACAAGGGAACAGGGTGGCAGAGTGTTTCCACAGTGTCCCACACTCTTGAAAATGAAACAGATCTTATTGGCTTGGGCAAGATTATCTGTTAGAAACTGAAGGTAAACATTAGCCATACACAAGCTACATATACATAATGTCTCTCCTTAGTTCATTATGATTGGCTGACACTGTATTTCAACATCCAAGTAATCAGAGACTTTAAAATAGACTTTCATTCCAGTTAAAGTTTTCAATAAATTTTTTTTATTGTTATTTATAACCTGTCCTGAAAAAAATAATAAGTATAACATGAAAAGCCAACTGAGAGTGACCCTGTAGCACCAGCAGTGAGGCAGCTTAATATCACTGGGATTTGCATCCTATCAAGCTATTCATGCTGAGGCTGGGACCCTGGTGCTAATTTCTAGTAAATTTCACGCTTGATGTCTCCCTGTTGTGGGTCATTGCCGGTTCGTCTAAATAAACTGCTTCCAAATGGCTCTTCCATCTAAATATTCAGCCAGTTTTTATAATTTAATTTTGCATTATGCTGAATAGCCTTCCGGCCAGATAGAGCTCATTGGAAAAAAAGCACCAATACCATCTTGACATGCTTTTATTTATTTATTTATATTTTTACTGCTCGAATTAGACCTCCTAGGCCGACTAGTAAAGAGTTTTTTTTTTTCCCCTCCACTAATGTCAATTTTCAGCATAGCAAGAGCTGTCTCTAATCTTTTCCTACTCATTACACACAATTTTGGAGTCATTTTACCCACAGTGCAGTCAGCTCCTGGCTGTGTGTTTGTGTGCACTGAGGGATGGCATAATTGTTTATTTTCCCTCCCTGCATAATCCCCAGTCAGTACTGAAACCAAAACTGCAAACATCTCCCCAAGGGATGTGAAGAATGACAAGAGGCCCTCAGTTTAGGTCCCTTTACATGAGATAATACGTAGGCAACACCCTGACCTGTATGTAAATATGAAAGTCACTGTTCCTCCCCCTCCTACCTTCACAGGGATCTCTAGCTTCCCTAAATCTTATTTGTCTTATGCGAGGTGTAAAAGGATGCATCAGCACCAAAATTAAGAAGACAGAACTTGCCCTGGTCTATGTATCAGGCCAAAAACTCATTTCAGACCAAGGGCAGCAGGGAGAAAGGAATGGGTACTTACTGTGTAAGGGGTATAGAGTTTATGTTGAGGATGATGAAAAGTTTTGATAGTTACACAACACTGTGAATGTATTTAATGCCACTGAATTGTACACTTACAAATAATTAAAATGATAAATATTATGTATATTTTACCACAATAAAAGATGAACTCATTTCTGAGCTCTTGAAATTTCTTTTTACAATAACCAAGGACATCCCCAAAGTGGAGGGGAAGTAGGTGGGATAATAACTTTTTCAGGAACCTTGACACTCTGTTATAGGGATATTCTAGTAGATCTAGTTCTGGTCTTAGGCTCTAAAATCAGCCAACTGTGTTACAGGGAGTCAGACAGATACACCTTCCTTTCCCAACTCTGCCATTTTTTAGCTGAATGCGCTTGGGAAATTTACTTAACCTAATTTACATAAAACCTAATTTATGTAAAATGTGGATAACAATATAACCTACCCCTTAGAGGAGCTTGTTGTGATGATTATATAAGATAATCCATGTAAAATTGTTAGCACAGGTTTCTGGTGAAAAGAGCTCAATGAACCTTAATTGTTGTTGTTCTTATTGTTACAGCACAGCAGCCAACCTGGGCCTGAGCCAAAATATGCAGCAGAATTGAAGCTTTTCCTAGAATTGCTACATTGGAAACTTTTGAACTCTGAACTTCAGTTAGGATAAAATATCCAGGGTGACACTCCAAAGTAATGTCAGAAAGAGTACATTCTCAACGGGCCCCCCACAAAGAGATAAGTAAGGAGTAATAGCATAGCATTCTCTCCCAGGTCTCGACAAAAATACTAGAGCCAAGGAATGTGGGATCAAGTGAAATCTAATGCTGAATGAACCTCATATATATGAATGAGGGGGTTTCAGGTCCCCCTACCCTTTGTTATACAACTACCATCTTCTTTTGAACATCCTGGTATTTTGTTTATACACTATGGCTTTATCATTTTGCTCAAGACATTTTTCTTGTCTCTGTGAGGTAATGTCTGTTTCTGACTTATTTTGACTTATTTTTGTTCTCTGAAGTGGCTGGCATCTTTCCTAACACACAGAACTCAATAAAAATGTGTAGGATTGACTTAACTGTATACTCTCAATTTCTCATGGTATTTCTGCTAATTTATTATCTTGGTCAAAAAATAATTCACCTTGACAATCTAAAATATATATACAATCATTAATTTGGATGTATAGTCCAAGTCTCCCCCAAGAAAAGTATAAAATATGGTAGTTCTCCAGCAAATATAGGCAAAGGTAAACTTTTCAACCAAAAAAAAAAAAAAAAAAAAAAACCAAACACCCAAACACACACACACACAATCAACCTAGTCTGCATTTTGCCAAGGAGGCCTGGCCATACAGGGCTCTTCCTAGACAAGTAAGGAAAAATTGTCGGCAAAAATTTCGAATCCCTCTTGCCACAAAACTGACCATCTGGTAGTTTCCCCAGGCTTTTCCTCCCTCACAGGCTGGGGGTGCTTCTACCCTAAGCTATTTTTAAGTGCCCTATTGAGAGTTCCTTGTTTCACATTTTGTATGTCCCTAAGCATTTTCTTTTCTTTTCTTTTCTGTGAAATGGAGTCTTCCTCTGTTGCCCAGGCTGGAGCGCAGTGGTGCAATCTCGGCTCACTGCAACCTCCACCTCCCCGGTTCAAGTGATTCTCCTGCCTCAGCCTCCCAAGTAGCTGGGATTATAGGCATGCACCACCACTACTGGCTAATTTTGTATTTTTAGTAGAGACAGGGTTTCACTATGTTGGACAGGCTGGTCTCGAACTCCTGACCTCAGGTGATCCACCATGCCTGGCCCTATCCTATTGCTTTAGAACCCCAAATTCTCCCCAAAACAGATGGAATTTACTTAGCATACTCTCATGCCCTCCAGGTATGTAGTCTCTGGCTTAGCATGGCCATGAATTCTCTGGCCACGAGAGAGAGAGCTTCACTACTGTAAGAGGTAGTGTTTCCTTGGGCTCTCCCTGTAGTGTCCACAGTTGCTCTACACATTAAGGATTCTCTGTAAATGGTGATACTGGCTGCCTAATTACTTAGCAATTCTCATAGCATGGAGTAGAGCCTTTATAATAATGGTCTAATATGCTGGAGCCACAGGCTCAGGGCTGTTGTTAGATAATAATACAACAGCACAAATTGCCACAAAGAACAGCCTCCGGTACTGAATTTGTTCATTTTCAAATTCAGTACCAGGGCTAAATCCACAACAGTAGGTCACCTCAATAACACTAGCAATAGATTATTCTGAAATACTGTATGGAATTATAAATTATAAAATGTACTTTTTTCCATTCAAGTTGCAACTCAAAAGATGTCTCAGAGAGGGCAGAATCTCCAAAAAGCCTAGGCTATTAGGACACCCACAGATTCCGCCGAACCTACACACTCCCTCTGCCGCAGAGTGCCACAAAGAACAGCCTCTGGTACTGAATTTGTTCATTTTCTTCCAGTAAATGCTAATTTCAGTATCATATTTCCCCAGCACGATCAGAATGGTCCAGCATCCACCCATGAGAGCTAAATCCACAACAGTAGGTCACCTCAATAACACTAGTAGTAGATTATTCTGAAATTGTGTATGGAATTATAAATTATAAAGTGTACTTTTTTCCATTCAAGTTGCAACTCAAAAGATGTCTCAGAGAGGGCAGAATCCCCAAAAAGCCTAGGCTATTAGGACACCCACAGATTCCGCTGAACCTACACACTCCTTCTGCCGCAGAGTGCCCAGTAATCAGTGATGCCCCTCCAGCCCACAGGCAGGCCAGTCACCTTTCATTCCACCAGAGAAGCCTCTCCAGTTGGCAAAGACCATCAGAGGCAGCCCTTCCCGGTTGAAGTCCTTGATGGCCTGATACGTCTTAAACGCAGAATCTGGGAACCAAACCTGGCCAGCCTGCTGGATTATCTATTGGGAAAAGTCAAAGAAGACACAATTAACAACACGGCTCTAGGGGTAAATCTCTCCAAGGTGAACAAGATTTTACTTATTTAAAACTGAAAACTAAAATCAGACCAACAAAACTACTGTTCATCAGATCATCATGTTTGGAGTAAAAAAGAAGAAAGGATCCTGGATCTTTGACCTTGTCAAATACTATTCTTTTTAAGTCCTGATTATAACAACTCTGTAGTCAAAAGGGAAGAATGCAGTCCTAAGGACGCTTGTTCTAGGTTTCTCAAAAGCTACTTAAAATGGCCCCATTGTGCTACTCATTAAAGCAAGTCAATTGTACATAGTCTCCCAGTCCTTTCACCTTTGTGCTTAGTATAGCATTTTCCTGTACTGTAGCTAATCAATAGACACTTGATGTCACACTGCTGAATAGCCTCCTCCCTGGCCTCCCTGACCCCTCACTTTCTGAATGGTGTCAGGATGTGAAAATATAATCCATCCTTAAAAAAAAAAAAATGGGACCAGGCACAGTGGCTCATCCCAACACTTTGGGAGGCCAAGGTGGGAGGATCCCTTGAGCACAGGAGGTCGAGGCTGCAATGAGTCAAAATCACACCACTGCACTCCAGCCTGGGCCATGAACCATGTCTCAAAAACAAAAACAAAAACAAAAAAAGGCTGTGGTGTTCCCGCTTTGCATTAGGGCAGACTTCACCATTAACTCATTGTAGCTCTTCCATGTGTATACTCAAAGAATCGGGGACCAAAGAGCCTTCATTATTATCTCAGCTGCCTTTCTGGAAGACCATCTTCCCCAACAAAAGTATACTGTTTTCTAGCATCAAGAAGACTACTGTAAAGACTTATTTAATTTTTGAGGCAGAATTTAGCTTCTAGTCCATCTAGACTCATCTTAAAAGTGAGCACATGATGTTCTAAAATCATTCAAGGCTGCTGATGCCCTTCCCTCTAAAACTGATGGTTTGCAACGCTCCCGATGTATCCACAGGCACTGTGAAGAGAAAAACCCTCCAAGCACAGGCTCACAGTGTACTTGACTGGCCTACCTTGGCTTCAGAATCCAAGTTTGCTGGATCAGCTGGGATACTTAGCTCTACTGTTCGGGTTTCTACAGCAACAACTCCCACAGGTATTCCTCCTAGCCTGATAAAAAATGAGCCACATAAGAACCCAATGTATGTCACCATTATAGCTAGCCATTTGTTTTCCAATTCCACATCAAGCCATTGGGGAAAAAACTAGAAACAAACACAGAGAGCAGGGGGAATCTGATTCTTCTACGAGTTAAATGTGAGATGCTATGGATTTGATATTTACTCTCTAAATATGGTGGGAAACCACCCTCAGAATCACTTCTATTCGGAAATGTCCCAACACAAGATCAATTCAAACCAAGGGCTGTTCTAGGGGAACCTCTGCATTTAGACTCAACAGTCTAGCATATATATGCATCCCTACCTCTGTAGCTGCCAAATGAAACTTCTCAGTTCACTCTAGAGCATCTCCTTGGTGAAGATGGTAGGAAATGGTCTGAAAGGCAGTAGGAATCTGAGACTTTCAGTAACTTTTAATGAGGGCTGACCTTGCTGAAATGGAGTTGTAATTTTCTATGGAATATTAATAATGTGGTTCCAGATAAGATTTGAGGGTACAATAGGTCTTACTATTGGGTGTATGGTTAGGGATATGTAGGCATGTTATGAGAATGATGAAAAATACACGCCAAGAGTAGAGAAGTGGATCAACAAGCCCTTAACTTTCTCCTTTTTTGGAAAAGACCAATGGGACGAGGATAATTTTTAGTAGTAATCCTGGTGAAATCTATATTAGAAGTATACATTTAATCTCAAGGCTATGTTAATTTAAAAAACTGTTTAGGAGCTCAAAGCCTCTGCACCTTATACTCCACTGTGACCTCCCAATTTGGTCCTCATAAAGATTTTTTAGGAAAAATCAGAGAGCAAAACAAAGTATAGGGTGAATCTTTACTCTGGAAAATGTGATTCAGTCTTCATTCTCACTGTTGCATTCCTTGGGGTTGGGGCTGGGATGGGTTATAGTCTCTCATTCCCCACAGCATCTCCATAACAAACTTTTCCATGACGGATGGCCTTTGGTTGTTAAATTGGCTAGTGAAAATGGATTCCTGTCATCACAAGAGGCCTGACAAGGGCCTGAGTGGAGACCACCCACCCCCTTGTCACTTGCCTGCACTGAATCAGAATCAAAAGCCCTCTAGACAACCAGACAACGAGCAGGAGGTACACAGGAGGGTTTAGAAATATTTCTGTTCACAATGATTAATAATCCAACTGGAAACTTGTAATTGCAAAAGCCACCCTAAATCGGTAACTTATAACTTATATATTAGGGCCCATGTGACCTAATAAAGAACATCTTTATCCGAGTATTACAGTTATTTATTGAACTTGAAAACAGCTCAGAACAACTTCTGTTTTCTATTATACTTCATATAAATTTTATCAGGCTAGCACATGAAGATGCTACATCTTGTTTTATAGTGTGTCCCTGGACAAGGTGCCATGGAATAATAAAAGACAATTTACAGCCAATAGCACACATATTCCAAACATACATACCAAAGATGAGTTTTGGCAGCACTTACAGTAACAATCCCAGAAGAATACATTTATATTTATTTCTTGAAATGCCACTGCTTTTGAAAGAAGCTAGAGCTCCATTTGTGTTTTATATACTTGTGAGCATGTGTATGTGTTTGGAGTAAGAAGCCCAGAACTCGTCAGATGGAAAGAAAGGAGGAAGTCAGAGTGAGTGCTGCAATAAACAATGGCAGAGCTAACCAAAGCCAAGCTTGACTGATCTTGGTCACAAAGCAGTCCCTATTCTTCTAATCATAAGTATAAAGTATTATTCTCTTATTTCCCATGGGAGGATCTTAAAGAGCTTAACAAAGGTTTGGCTTTCTGAGACTTAAAATCTGTCATGTTTTTTTCACAGACAGGAAAATTGAAGCAGAATAGATGAGACAAATCTCAAAAAAGTTGGTCTTAGTGTGCCACGAGGAATCTAACAAGCTGATACAGGAGCTGAGTATCAGGGTTCTCGCTCCAGTGCATCTCCTACTTCCAGCTCCCCAGTGGGAATTTTACCAGGCACAGAGAATACTTCTCACTGGGACTGAGAAGCCTGGGGTGAGATAAAAGACTTGAGACTTTAAAGAAAACAGACAGGTAGGCTCTGGGACATTCAGTCTGAGCTGACTCCAGGCCAGAATCCTATTGAGAGTCACAGAGGAAGACCCTGTCTGTGGGATTTGCCCTCTGATGGCTTCTTGTCACAGGCAGCATGGAGGCGTGCTGACCTGCTGTACTGAGAGAACCACAGAGCCTAGAATTATTTTCAAGGCTAGAATCTAAATCTCAACCCAATGTGGCATGTTTGAGAATCTTGAGCAGGTGCCACTTTTCACCAAGATAAGAAAAACGGATTGCCCCCAGAGGAAGGTGAGCTCCAGATGCGGTCCCTCAGCAGCATGTCTCTGCAGTGCAGAAGTAGATTAAGATCAGTCGTGGCAGGTGCTCGTTATAGCTCGTTATAGCAAGCACTACAGATTATTTTGCGCAGAGCTTGCTGTTGAGTGAAGCACTTCTTAGAGTGGGTATTAAAATTTAATAGAAACTTCAATTTCCCACTTGAAAAATATAGGTATTCTGGCAACCTGTTTCAGCTTATTTTACTCCTGTTTCAGGTAAACTTCTTTTTTTTTTTTTTGGCAATTCAAAATCTGATTATAATCTAATATAGTACATTTGTCACTTAAATAATCTCGGTGCCATGAAGAGCCTCTTTCCAGTTACACAGAAAAGCAGATGAGTCTCTGAATCACTTGTCACCTATTCCTGAAAGAAAATTGTCTTTGGGAGAGGGAAGGTCATTGGTGGGCTCTGGCTATTGTAGTTGGGCTTTACGGCTCCTAAAGTGTTTTTCCTGAAACATTATTAAAAGGAAATGTCAAAATTAGCCTTCAGATTAAACGCATCATTAGAGTGACACACAAAATGGCAACTGAGAACCAGCACTCCAATTATTCTGCCTTGGGCATGGCTATAATCCAATATTCTTTTTTTTTTTTTTTTTTTTTTTTGGTGAGACGGAGTCTGGCTCTGTCGCCCAGGCTGGAGTGCAGTGGCCAGATCTCAGCTCACTACAAGCTCCGCCTCCCGGGTTTACGCCATTCTCCTGCCTCAGCCTCCTGAGTAGCTGGGATTACAGGCGCCCGCCACCTCGCCCAGCTAGTTTTTTGTATTTTTTTAGTAGAGACGGGGTTTCACCATGTTCGCCAGGATGGTCTCGATCTCCTGACCTCGTGATCCACCCGTCTCGGTCTCCCAAAGTGCTGGGATTACAGGCTTAAGCCACCGCGCCCAGCCCCAATATTCTTAGACAGTTCAGACAAAGAGATATTACTGGTATATATCTACATAGCCATGGCTCTTTCTTATTTTTAACTGGGAGGAAAAAGAGCTGCCAAAACAAAAGAGCTCTTACCTGGCTCTACCAACCACCACAGTCTGTGCCCAGGGCTGCATAATCTCTGAGAAAGATCCATAGTCAAAAAAGCCACTCAGCCATTGACCTTTTTGGGCTATAGAAGGGAAAGAAAGAAAACAGAGAGTAAGGACAGTGAATCCATTGACAATGCACTGGAACTGACGGATTTAAGGTGGTTTGGGGGATTATTTTGGGGAGTTTGTTGTTTTTAACCAAATTATAATAGATGGAAGCATTAAGCAGCTGAATGTTCATTTGCTTTCAGACATCATCTCCTATTTCATTTGCTAGTCTGCATAAAAAGAATAATTTATCAGCAAAGCATCATTTATTGTTAAACGGCGGGGTTCAGCTAGCAGAGAGAGTTTGCATGCTTTTAAATAAATAACTTGACTTTCTTCAAGACGCTACAAATATTTGTCAAAAGGCAGCCAAGTCATTAAAGACATTTTCAAAATGTCTGTTTCTATTTTAAAACTTGCCTTACAATTTTGTTTGATTCCACTGACTTTCTTTTAACTGAAGGCTGAAAACAACCAAACAATAAGTATTAATGATCAGCTAAGGAGCCAAATTTGGAGGGAAAAATAGGAACTCAGTTTCTCCGCTACAAAAGCAACAAGATCTATCTACTTTATTAAACAGCTGATAAAGTATAATCTTTCTACAAAAAAGGGCCATATATTCTTGACAGGTAGTAAAAATACAATGGTTAAGATGCACATACTTAATGCCATTAATCTTCCTTGCACATGGAATTTCCTTCACTGGCAAGACCCAAAATTTTCAACATATTAGTTTAAGAAAAAAACTTTTGTTCCACAGGTATGAATGTTTGACCAAAGCCCCATAAAAGCTTCTGCAAATAACTGTTTCCTGGTTTGCCCTCTCAGCTCACAGTTTTAGTGATTCTTCTAATTTGAACATGGCCCTCCACCCGCTAAAAACCCAAGTCCAAAACCAATTAAAAGTGGAGATCTGAGCAAGCTAACCTCTGCTGACTTAAACAGGATGGAGAGTGTTTTATCAAGACTAAACTTGTAATTACTGTGTTCTACATTCCTTGCCTCTATGGCCCCAGTGTAAAATGTGATCATCCATTTCAAAATTATCTCTCCATCCGTGAGCCCAAAGCCGATCGTTTAGATTCTGGTCTTGTGTTGGGCGTCAGTTTGAAGAATATCACAGCACTATCTCCTCTAATAAATGACTTTAACTTTTCACCTAGAAGATATCTGCTTTAACTTATCACAGAGAATCATCTGCTTTCTTTAACGCTTCCACTAAATTAAAATCTGAAGTCACTCGATTTGGAGCGAGTGTTAGCTGCACATAGACAGCAGGATGAATTACTAGGGAGTCAATGAAAAAATATTATCCAAAAAACAGAAAACTTAGTTTATCACAAATTTCATTTTATTCTGTGGATCTCATTAATAATGGCCAGGATAATGCCCACCTACACACACATACTTCTGTTCACCCATGAAAGAAGGGCTCAAATTTTGGTGAAAGTTCTAAACCAAATTTCTAGGTTCATCAGAATACTGAATTTTAACTTTATATCCTTGGATCATTTTCTAATTCTTACTTTAATAACAGGGATTTGGAACTACTGAAGTAACTTCAAGATGGAAATGTTTTCTTTGTTTAAAACCCTGCTGCTAGGGGTGGGAGGAGTCACTGACTATTGTAGTTGTGCTTCACAGTCCCCAGAGAGTAGATCCTACCCAGTTCCGATGCAGAACCTTAGAAGCCAGCTAAGATGACTTCCCGTATTTCCCAGGAAAACACTCAGTAAGTCTTGTTCCAAATTCTAGAAGTGAAGAGGCTCACTTCATTCCCAGAAAAGTCCTGCATTTTAAGACTGACAGGTGGTCAGGCGTGGTGGCTTATGCCTATAATCCCAGCACTTTGGGAGGTTGGTGGATCGTGAGGTCAAGAGATGGAGACCATCTTGGCCAACATGGTGAAACCCTGTCTCTACTAAAATTACTAACCCTGTCTCTACTAAAGGCGTGGTGGCGCATGCCTTTAGTCTTAGCTGCTCGGGAGGCTGAAGCAGGAGAATCACTTGAACCTGGGAGGCGGAGGTTGCAGTGAGCTGATATTGCGCCACTGCACTCCAGCCTGATGACAGAGCGAGACTCTGTCTCAAAAAAAAAAAGACTGACACGTAATGTTAGGCTCATAGTTCTTATCATAATCATGGTACAAAAAGAAGGGGTAAGTAGAAGCGGAGGTTACAGTGAGCTGATATCACGCCATTGTCCTCCAGCCTGGAGGACAAGAGCGAAACTCCATTTCAAAAAAAAAAAAAAGGAACAGCAGGGAAAAGATTAGTATGGTGATTTTCCAGGCTATGTAAAATAAACTATTTAGTTTTATTAAAATTAACAAGAAAAGACACTGAAGACAACAGGTAAAGTTATAAATTAAACACTTCTCTCATGTTTTTATACAATAGAAAGCCTAATGTAGATATTTAGAAAAACAATATAATAGCTATGTAATAGCTATGTGACCTTGTATGAATCACTCAACTTCTCTGATTTTTGTAAAATGGTTATCTCTCTTTACCTATGAGAGGTTGTAAGTGCAAATAAGATAACATATATGGAAGTGCTTTACAGTCCCACCTGGCTTACAGTGGGTACCTACAAAGGTTTATTAGATCTTCCTTATGAAGACCTCTCTTTCAGCAAAATCACAATGACTTTTACACTTAATAAAATACCTTCTGCAATCTCTTCTACGTTTATATATAGCCTTTCTTTGCAATCGTTGCAATAAACATGCAAAAAAGAACAAACGCTTCCTCGCATAGTTTGAAAAAATGGTTTCAAAATATAGCAGAGGGGTTTGGTGCTCCACAAAAGAACCTCCTGATAAGTGAGGTTTGCTAGAACAGCCAAATGGACTGACAGATGAGAATGTACACAGAGTTACTTCTTTTTCCTGTTTTGTTTCTAAGTTAGGTAAAATCAGCTCCAAAAAAAGCAACAGATTAGATATATCTGGAGGCAGGGCTTATTCTCACTCCATGTATCTATATAATCAAAAGTTCTGGACAATCTCTTCATGAATAAATGAGCTTACAAAGTAGCCTTCTATTAATTACTGAGCAAGTACCAATACCATTACCAATACCATTGCCAATACCATAAGAAAAGAAGGGCACCTGCAGGGTGGCTGCTCAGAGCTTGCTGAGAAGAGTGAAGTCCTATTCTACCCTGAAGGGTCTCAAAGACATTTGCTGCAACGAAACTGATTAATCTCTTTTGGTTATAGGGATTAGATGACTGAAGATTCTAGTCCTATAATTCTATGATTTTATGGCTTATATTGAACTGTTTTAAAGTCTTTGAACCCATTAAGTAATAAGGGCTTTAATAACAGAATAAACAGAGGAAATGTATTAGTGACTGCACTACTTGACTCGATGGGTGATTGGGAAATCTCATTTTATTTATTTTTCATTTGTTCATGAAGGATTTCCCACCTTTTTCTTCAGAGGGTTGGTTTTCAGGTCTTTCTCATTTCTAGGTACTTAGCTCTGTTTTCTTAGTCACATGCGATTGTTTAGGAATTGGATACTGATTGAAAAGAACGCTAAAAGCTTGAGAGTCAGATACCATGGGGTCCTCAGACATATACATACTTGGATGAGGACGGCCTGCTAGCATCCATCGAGGATCATATGGGGCCTTTGTGGGAACAAACTCGATGATTCTGTCTATAGGATCCTTTGAGTTCAGAAGAGGAACTGAACTGTGCACGCTCTAAAAGGAGATTGGAAGAGAAAGAGCACAGCAATCAATGAATGACAGCCCTAGACTCCAACTCAGCAACAATAGCTATAGACAAAGACAGCAGGGCCCACATATGGAATTACACCCAATAGTCCCAATCTTCAGCTGGAAGAATCCTACTTATGTGCCAAGCCCCAAGGAACATGTATAGGTCAATAGTCTCATTTAGGAGGCTGGCACAAAGCGGTGTGTTTTGACTCTTGATTTCAGTGTGCCCATGCTTTCTGGGATGCTTCTCTGAGGAATGAATGACTATTACAAAGGAGAAAACCCACAATGAGGAGGAACCTTAATATACTGGGATCTGAGCCTTAGGTAGGCCATGAGGGCTTCCATGGCTGTAAGACATTAGAAAGGGGCCCAACTAACGAAATCCAAAGACATTTTAAAGGTAGAAGGCAAAATATGGCTGTAAGGAAAAAGAGAAATCAATAGCTTTTGGAGAAATATTTTATAAAAAAATTGCTCCACCGTAAAGACAAGACCTTAAACACAGAGGCAGTGAGCTGTGGCGGAAATGACAGGCTCTGCAGGCCATGTCAGTGCTGGGTAGGAAGGGCTCACCTTGGGCATGTAAGACAGCCAGTGCAGGACAGTGAAAACCCCTTCAAAGTCATCACACACAGTGCAATGGGTCACCCCATTGTTGTGCATGATCTGGATGCCCCCGAGCTGGTTATTGGAGGTGTACACTTCCCGCCCGAGGACCTAGAGAAATGAGCAAGAGAAAAGACATTTGTCTCTATAGAAATAAAGGCATGGTCTATTTCACAAGTTGCACTAAAATGGGTTCTTTTCTCCACAAAACAGAGATTCCAGTCTCCATGGGTTGTTCTGAGGGACTATCTGAATCTTCTTCCTAAAAAGAAAACTTAGAAAACAAAAAATACTTTTAACGATCACATTCATGGTTGCAATTTTAAAACCAGCAAGCCCCTTTCTCTCCACCAGCTGCCACAGATAGGCATAGCATACTTCCACCCTCAGCTGAAACTACAGTGGTGGGTGAGGCTGAGACCCAGAGGCATAGGCTACTTTATCACGTGCAAGTCTCTTTGTGCATAGACACAAAAAGGTAACATGCCTGTCTTTCAACAATATTTAGTGACAAGTCTCAGTTACAGCAACTCTGGGGGCTTAGGTTCCTTATTTTAAAACGATTATTTTTTCCTTATATTTGATTTTATTAGGTTGGTGCAAAAGTAATTGTGGTTTTTGTCATTTAATGGCAAAACCGCAATTACTTTTGCACCAACCTAACACTGGCCTCCACGCACAACCCCTAAAGCTAGCAAAATCCTGAAGCAACTCATGCTACATACATGAACCCCTGAGTTTCAAGTCTTTTCTTTGTGTGCTGGGTGCAGGGCTGTGATTTATACCCAAGCACGCTTCCCCTCCTCCTTCCCTTCCAAGGCTCCAGGGAGTTCTGGGCTTCAATCCCTGTCTATCCCTGGAGGAGTTTAACCCTTGTAAGGTCAAAGGGTACCTGCAGTTGAAAACCACAAAGTTTCCTTTAAAGAAGAAAAAAAGAGGAAGAAAAGATATTCCTGGACTTGGAAATTGTAGGGTTTCTTTTTCCTTGAAGACTGGTTAATAATTTCTTTCAGGGAAGGAGGTTTTCTGACCCAGCAGATGGAAGCCGGGCAGCCTGATCACTTACTACTGCAAACTGCTGAGTGTGTAGTAATTGCCAGTCATCTAAGGTAGCCCCTGAGAGCTCTAAACAGTTGTAGAGTGCTTACTGTATTTTACCTTTTATTTTTCCTTTCCTCTCCTCCTTTAAAAAATAACGACGATACAAAATTTCTTCCCTACTTGTATTCATTTTCAGTCTCTGGGGAGAATGTAAGTAACTAAGGACCAGCAAAGTCTGCCTGCATATTCCCATTTTGGCCCTTCTTGTTAGAAGCTTTGACAGGTTCCCCTGCATGCTGGGTCAACACCCCCATCAGGATCCTCCAAAGGTGGAGGAAGTTGGTGACCAAAGTAATAACCTCAGTGTGACCCAATTGGCCTTGGTTCCATTTAACTTCAGCTAGGAAGGGCATAAGATACTTTTCTGAAAGGAATATGGAAAGCAAAATTGCTCTCAGATTACTGCTTTCCTTGATAAGGAAGCGTAGAGAACAAGCCTTTACAGGCAGCCCCATGCTGAGCAACATGCTGGCAGCTCCTTTGAAGGAGCCTCATGAACAGGGGAGACCGTATCTGACCACTGAGCTCCCATCCGCCTCTCAGTCCGTCTTTAATCTCAGCCCAGGCACTGTGGCTCTTTTCTCATTCTCCTGCTGTCTCTTTCCATTTGCCCTCTCTCTGACTGATACACTGATCTCTCGGTCACTCGGCTTTCTGCTCCGCTGAGTCCATATTACTAATAACACCTCCGCCACGGCCAGTTTACCTCATGAAGGCAAGAGCACATCATTACAAAATAAACTCATAACTTTGACATTCTAGCAAATACACGCCGTTTGTTATTTTTATGGCTTTAGTCTTTCTAACAGGCAGAGGGCATTACATACCTGTTTCATTTATATCTTTAAGTGTGTGCACACATGCACACTCACACATGCATCAGGAAACAAAACAGAACAAAAAATCCAAACCAAAGCAAATATCCAAAGCAGTCTGTTGATGCAGGAGCCTGGTAAAGGCAGAAACCCTGTCACTTAAGAAGGCCACGCTCTGATCTGGCTCTGGTTTTATGGTCGTCATAAACCCGATGGTCCACAACTGGTCCTTCTGGGACAGACTGCCTCTCGGCTAGAAGTCATTCAGTGTGATCAGCAGTATTTTTAATTATTAAAATAAAACTGGAAAGAGGGAAAAGGAATAAAAAAGGAGACACTGTGCTGACCCTGCAAACGTGATATTCACAATTAGGTCAGGAGCCAAGTACGCCTTGTTGCCCAGAAGAGAAAGTTGGGGCTATTTTCTACTCAGAAACACTATTTTCTTCCTATCTCTAATACCTGATAATGTCCAACCACTTAGAATCTTACACATCTCCAAAATTAATAATGGATCAATGAAGAACTACACTCAGAAAAAGGGACTGCCCAGCTGTTTAAACACACTTTCTTCTGATGTCTTTGCCTCCTCATTTAAAAGTGATCCTCTGCCACTTATCCATTCTACCCCGTATTTTTACAAATAATGGGAGGCAAACTTGGTAGGCTCAGTAACTGAGTACTCCTCCCTTTACAAGCTAAATTAAAACTTGGGTTCTGATGCTTTGGCATTGTTCTGAAAAGGCAGCAGTATTTCTACATCTCTCCTTTCCTATGTTTAGAAGAAACCTAACCAGGGCTTAACATAACCAGGAACATTATTTCTGAGCTAAAGAAGTGTTTGTCATGTGAGAACATTCATTTAATTTGGAAATTAAGGAGAAAAATTACAGAATAGACTAAGAGTATCCCAATATCACTCTCTGACCAGCCTTATTTTGGGAGATGGGGGGTAGGGTAGGGATGGGCACAGAAATGAAACTGCTCCACTAATCACAAACAAATGCTAACAATCATGACTACTTAACAATCGGTGAAGAGAAAGCAGTACCCTCCAGTTCATCTTCAATGACCACATGTTTGGAGTATGCACCAGTAGAATGAGGGTGCACACAATAGCTCCTGATTTATAGGGGTCGTTGCTGACTCAAGTGGTTTTAATGATTTTAGAATACTTCACAACAAAAGCTCCAACCAAGGAAGCAGAATCTGGGTTAGGATAAAATCCATTCTGCCTACCTCTGAAATGATCATGCTATAACAGTTACACAAACCCTCATCAGTATCTAGGAAGATGAACAGAACCCACACAGACAGAACCGTTGTTTTCTTC
This sequence comes from Rhinopithecus bieti, assembly GCF_001698545.2. Lineage (NCBI taxonomy): Eukaryota > Metazoa > Chordata > Mammalia > Primates > Cercopithecidae > Rhinopithecus > Rhinopithecus bieti. Next base: position 5,656,018 of record NW_016804151.1, read on the forward strand.
CTCAAGGTTGCCCTACTGACCTTCTACAGAAAAACTCGGGGTCAACAACTCTCATCAACGTATTTTCACGAAGTAGGCGAGCTGCGTTCAACACTCTTTTAAACTTTGACCTACGCATTTCTTGCTGTGTTTCAGTTCCCAAATATATTCCTCTTACATTTCTACTGTATGATACAAACTTTTAATTTATCTGTCCAGCAAGCAGCAATAATCATTTAAACACAGAAGCGAGTCAAACAGAGGTGATTCTCCTGAGGCCTCACTTTGTTGCCCTCCAGATCTAAGTGGAGAAGCAGTACCATGCAGTATTAGGAATAGGCTCCACCTCCAGGTCCTCTGCTGAAGAGTGCCATGCTGACAGAACTGAACAAGGGCTGAATCTGAGGAAAGAGGATCTTGACTCATTCTCAATATAAACTTAAGCCTCATCCAGCACTTCATTCATTGCAGCCGGCGGACCTAAGAATTAAGGGCACCACATAAAAGCCGGTGATTAGCAGAGACACAATTGTTAAAGGCTCCACCAAAGATGCTACGTAGCCTTTTAGAAACGTTGAGATACGTAAGAAGTACAAATGAATGCAGTCATATATCCATGCTCAGGCCTCTGCTGCTGCTGCTGCTGCTGCTTATCTAGAGACAGCGCAGACAGCTCAGGTTTACCACAGCTGACAGGCAATGAAAACAGCCTAATATACCGCCTGCTCTCTCCCTTAAAGCCCTTTTTGGAGATCAAGATAAACACGTTCTTCCTTTCCCCCATGCTCCAGACTGTTTGACTGAAGTGGCAGAGCATTGTGAGGTTTTGTGCAAATGAAATCACTATGTAATACTGAATGAGTGCAGTATTTACTTGTCAGGATATTTGTCAGCACAGGCATTAAGATTTCCAAGTTTCCCAGATGCAACTTAGCTCAATTTTTAAAAAATTGCCTTTGTCCTGACATACACATTATGTTGGGGACCCTTAGACTTATAGGCAAATATTTGCAATCATGTGCTGAAGATGTGAAAAACTGTGATGCATATCAATAATGGAATAAAAAATGAAATCTATTCCTTCTCTCCCCATTTTGTTCAGTCTTTTCCCCCATTTTAAACAATCCTTGGTAGGTCAGGACATCTTCTATTTAAGGAAGCAGGGAATACAAAATTCCTCCTGCATCTAAGAATTAGGCTACACAAGCTGAGCCCTCGCTGCAATCCTCCTTCTTATTAGGACATTTCCATTCTCAAAAGGATTTGAGGAGGGGTATTGTAAATTTACTGAGTAATTGTCATCACTGGACTTCATCTATGATTCTAGATATTAAAGTCACTCTGGGATCTGTCAGGTTATTGATAAAAGTTGGCTAAAGCTGAAAGAGAACAGATATGAAAAAGAATAAGCAGGAGTAGGGGAAAAGTGGTAAAATAGGAACAAAAGAAAGAAGGAAGGATGAGAGAGAGAAAAAGGGAGGAGGAGAGAAAAAAGGAGAAGAAAAAAATGCAATAGCTCATCTACTCAGTGCAGCTAATATCCTCCTCCCTGACCTGAGAGGACTACATTTTAAGAATCTGACAAGTAATTCAATCTCCAATTAACACTTTTAAGTGGTGCTGCACATATCACTGTGTAAATGTTTCTTCAGGAATATATCCAAGGATGAATGGAATTAAATCTCTAGGGAGATGGAATCAGGACCTAGGTGACCACCAAGATTATTTGGGGCTTGCAAAATACAGTTTCTTAATACATAGGCACAGGGTTATAATTTTTCCCCACCTTTATTGCCACTACTGTCACTGGCAAACTGGAGTGCTGGCTGGTAGGTCCTAGGCTAGGGTTGGGGTAGAGAAGGGGCTCAGTGACATACTGTGGGCAGAGGAGAGAAAAGCCTCTGACATGAGCCACAGTTGGATTCAAGACCATCTGCTATAAGACCAAAAATCTCTCTATAAGCAGCAAATTATGAAGTGATCAGGTATGCTGAAGGATAAACTGGGGCAAAGGGGTGGTGCTGTCAGTGGAAGGAAAAGAAACAGCCAAAAAGAGGCTGAATATAGGTCAGAAATAACACTGGAAGACATCTCTTTACTGAAGTGCAGGGCTCACTGGAGAACAGAGGAATGAATTAGACAGCACAAAGACGATAAGGATTTGAAGGTGGAGTGGGTAAGGAACAGAGACTCATTTGTAATGTAAAAAGGTAGAGAGGAGCCACACAATAGTTTGCTTGCTAAATGTATGAGAAGAAGCACAGGCTTGGGACTTGAGATTTCTGACGATAAATTCTTTTTTTTTTTTTTTTTATAGAGACAAGGTCTTGCTATGTTGTCTAGGCTGGTCTCAAAGACCTGGCCTCAAGCAATCCTCTCGCCTCAGTCTCCCAAAGTGTTGGGACTACAGACATAAGCCACCTTGCCCAGCCAATTTGTAAACATTTTAAATAAAGTCTGGTTTATTGAAGTATAATTTTCATATAGCAAAACTGTCCATCATAAGGTATACAAGTCTGTGAATTTTAATACACATAGTCATATAACCACCACAATAATCAAGATAGAGAGCATTTTCATCATCCCAAAGTCTCCTCATGTTCCCTTGTAATCAGTCCCTCCCTCCACCCCAACAACCATTGATCTTTTTGTTCCAATAGTTTTACCGTTTCTAGAATGTTACATAAATGGAGTCATACAGTATATAGCCTTTTGAATCTAGCTTCTTTCAGTTAGCACATTGCATCTGAGCCTCATGCATGCTGATGCAGGTACCAGTAGTTTATTTTTATTCCTGAGTAGTATTCCATTTTATGGAAGTACCACAACTTGGTCACCCATTTCCCTGTTGATGTACATTTGGGTTGTTTTCACTTTTGGAGGATTATAAATAATGCTGCTATAGACATTTGTGCACAGGTTTTTAAAAAGGCCCAACCTTTTTCAAAGTGGCTGTGCCATTTTGCATTCCCACCAACAATTTAAGAGATTTCCAGCTGTCCTGAATCCTCATCAACACTTGGTATTTGTCAAACACTAAAAAAACAAACATTTAGGCTGGCCACAGTGGCTCACACCTGTAATCCCAGCACTTTGGGAGACCTAGGCAGGCGGATCATGAGGTAGGGAGATTGAGACCATCCTGGATAACACAGTGAAATCCCATTTCTACTAAAAATACAAAAAATTAGCCGGGGCGTGGTGGCACGTGCCTGTAGTCCCAGCTACTTGGGAGGCTAAGGCAGGAGAATCACTTGAACCCAGGAGATGGAGGTTGCAGTGAGCCGAGATTGCACCACTGTACTCCAGCCTGGGCGACAGAGTAAGACTCCGTCTCAAAAAAACAAAAACAAAAACAAAAAACAAAACCATTTAGTGGTGTCAAGCTGTGGTTTAATTTTCATTTCCCTAATGACTAATGATAAGTATCTTTTCATGTGCTTATTTACCATCCTTATATTTGCTTTGGTGAAATGTCTGTTCAAATTTCTTGCCCATGTTTTTAATTACTGGGTTGTTTTCTTATTGAGTTTGAGAATTCTTTATATATTCTGGATACCAGTCTTTTATCAGATTATGTATTTTCTAAAGATGGAAAACTTTTTAAAAAATCCCTGTTTGTCAGTCGCCTTCTACTGGTTTTACTGAATAGGCTGTGACTGACTGCATTGGCCAGGTCCCAAGAGTCTAGTGTTTGCAGGGCCTGGCTCTTAGGGGAGTAGCACTGACTTGTTATCGCTGTGGCCTTTTGGTTCGTGTTTTCTCATTGACATCTGGTGGGCAGCAATTTTATTTTTTCCTTTAGAACACATGAAAAGCCTATTATTGTCTTTTAGCTAAATTTCAGCTCCATGAAACCTAGAATCATCTTTGTATTGCCACAGCATAAGAACAGCTTTATACCTAACAGACATGCAATAAATGCATGTGATCTACCACAGTTTTATGCATTCTATAAAAACTCAACTGATTAGTATGTTTAGCAAGTTAAACTACTATAAGCAAAAATAAGTCTTTCATATTAGTGTTATAATGTGTAGTGGCTTTCTGAAGCAAAAGGAGTGGTTCAATTTTCCTACCTTTTTAGTTTTCCCCAATGTAGATGCTCTTTTCCCTCCCTCCCCCTGTCAAAATTCTTTATATGGGTTAAAATTAAACTAGTAATTCTAAGTACTATAAAGTCATATTATGTTAGGAGTGCTCTTCTGAGCTGCATAAATCTGCTAGATTTATCTATTGAGAAAGGCAATATTTTACCAATGGGTCAGGTAGAAAATGAAGATAACTCAAAAGTTGATTACATGTTCCAATGGTCTTGACTTCTCATATTTGCATCTTAAGCTGTTGGTTAAATTTGGGTGAGTTCTTTTCCTTACCAACACTGATTTGTCAATTTCTTAGATGCACATACAATTTTAAAAGGCTTAAACCCCAGACACTGAGACATTATTAAATTTAGGAACTGGTAAAAAATCAGCCAGAAAATCTTGAAGCCCAGGCATGGTAATCTGTAGTTCAATCTAAAAAGCTCTTTAAGCTTCTCCTTTCATAATTCAACAGTCCTGACTATGTACATTAGTTGATTAGACTGTGTGATGATGGTCAATCTGAATGAGAAGGGACATAGCTAGATTTGGATCCATGCACAGGGAACATTCCCTAGAATGATGAACAGCTAGGAGTCAGGTTTCTAAACAGTCTCATTTCCGCTTCTTTATCATATTCACAGACCAGTCTGTGCACAGCCAGAGCCCAGCTCTGTCTTCCTTCTAGAAAAGACTGGAGTCCTTGCATTTCTAATCGACCAACATGTGCGGTTCTTGCACTTTTAATTTATGAGTGTTCAGGGGGGAACCTCTCTGACTTGGGAACATATTGGCTCGGTCTAATGCTTGGAGATTATTAAACTTGGAGCTATGCTCCACTATCAAGTCTACAGATCTTTTATTTAGAAGATATGGTGCTCTAAATGCACAAAGAGCTCCCTGTCACCTTCACATTAAAGCCCCTAGTGCCTGGTAAATGGAATTATATAGCTGTCATCTCCTTTCCCCAAAGTTTTAAGAGTACAATGGGCTCATTTTTTCACACTCCATCCCAGCTTCAGAACTAAGAGACCTACTTTGTATTGATTTAAGGTCTCAGAAATAAATAAACCTGCTTCACCACTGTGATTCACAACAAATTCATGATACACTATTGCATGATATATTTCAAGCTCTTGCTCTGGCTCTCTTTTTCCTCTGGTGAGTGATGGGGGAGGTGGGAGGTGGTAGGGAGCTGCAAAGCTGACAGCCTGATGGTTATTGGAGATGGTTGCTGACTGCAAATCCAAGAATAGACACTGTTGGAGGAGTATGGGATTTTTTTTAAAACTAGGGGGCAGGGGTGAGAAGCTAATTTACTTGGGCTTCAGGCTGGGGTTGGGGAAAAAGAAAGGTTGAAGAGAGGAGAGGGGCTGACAGAGTAGCAAAGCTTCAAGTGAGCACTGATCTGCAAAGACAGAGCTATGAATACATGTAGAAAGAGAGAAAGGTGAATAAAATTCAACATATGAAGGTGTAACACATAACTGAATAGAAAATGAAGAAGACGACGAAGAAACGAATCTGCCAAAGGAACCGTGTGTACAGAGCTAAGTGGGCCCTTAGCTTGAGTTCAGGGACAATGTTTTATTAGAGACAGAGTGCAGAGACCCTACATGCCACCCAAAGTGTGAGGTAGAGGCATTTCTTCATTCTAATACTCAGAACACATCAGAACCCTGGAGGTGGAAATGGACAATGGATATAGGGTAGAGATATAATGAAGGTCCACATGGATGAAGTGAGCCAGAGACCGTTCACTGAGGCAAGAGGGTAATACATTCTAGCAGTTTAGCTTGTGTTTGTGTACCCTTAGGGTTTGAGTACCTACGTCTACATCACCTTTACTGATTCCACCAAACCTTGGATCCAATGAGTTTTAGCTGATATCTACAAATACAGCAGTCAAAAAGAACTATCCTCCAACCTTCTATCAGGATCTTGACTTTCAGCAAGGCGGGGGAGGAGAAAGCAGGAGATAATCAGGCTCCGAAGGTACTGCATGACACTGCAGGAGACCCCTAAGGTTCTAAGGAATACTTTCAAGTGGAATTAAGTTTTAACTGTTTCTCTTGTTTCTTCTACTTATTTCACATTTTTGACTGGCAAAGTTATTTATGAATCCAATTTCTTTTCTATGTTGGAATAGCACTTTCATCTTCACTACATTTGTTCTTGAGACAAGACCAGACTCTGAACACAAAAGTACATGAGAAAGATTTTGGTTCCATTCAGTTTCCAGTTGGTCATATAAAACTGGGCATTTCTTTGTTAAATTTGAACTCTGTCTTTAAAGAGTGATCTGTCTCTCTGTACCGGGAAACAGACTTTAGCCAAATAGAAAAAAGAACTCACAGATGAATACATAGATGAATGGGATTGGTTCCAAAAGTACTGAGCTTCCATTCAGCTGAATTTTCCACACATAATTGGGTGAATATTTAGCAATAGTGTCACAGAGGAAACTCAAGCAACAATTGTGTGGTTGAACTTTTGAGGATCCTCCCACTCTCAAGATTTATATAGACACTCGTGATTATGAACAACATACAGTGTTTACTTTTCTGTGATCTGGACAAGAAACAAAATTAAAAATTTTTTAAATCATTATGCTCTCCAACTTCCATTCCTGGTCGCATGAGTATGTAATAATTTTACATATCACTAATATGTAATTTAATACATAATACTCTAATATGCAATAACTTTTAAAATTCTCCACTCCCTATCTATTCACTCCCCAGCCTAAAACAGTTCCCTGGCTACAGATCAATATGCACCTTTATAAGATCACAGAATACTAGACATTGAAGAGAATTTAAGATTAAGAGACCCTCCAGTCATCTACTTTAAAAAAAAAAAAACAGGCTTAATTCATTTTATTTTTCTTATGTAAAAACTGTTGTAGCCACAGTTGGAGCCTGGGTCCCCTGCATGGAGACTCTGGTGTGGGTCTTGATGAGGTGGTCAGCAAATTCCTGACAGGAAGACTTGATGAATACAGTCTCCTTCCAGAGGTTAGGGGTCAGGTAGCTGTAGGTTTTAGAGATGGCATCAAAGGTGACCTTGGGAAAGTTCCCTAGGGTGGCAGTGTAGCCCCTGGCTGAGATGTAGCAGTCATCAATACCAGCCATCATTAGCAGCTTCTTGGGCACCAGGGCTGAGACAATGCCAGTGTCCTGGGCGCGAGGATGAGGTGCACCAGCACAGAGCCACAGCCACCTGTCACCTTGCAAGGGATAGTGTGGGGTTTCTTCTCCCAGTAGCCTCTGTGCATGGGGACAATGAAGAGCTTGGCCAGGATGATGGCCCCATGGATGGCAGTGGCTACCTCCTTGGAGTACTTAACACCCAGACCAATATGGCCATTGTAGTCCCTGATGGCAACAAACATCTTGAACCTGGTGCGCTGGCAAGCGTGGGTTTGCTTCTGCACTGGCATAATCTTTAAAACCTCATCCTTGAGAGAGGCCCCCAGGAAAAAGTCAATGATCTCAGACTCCTTGATGGGCAGGGAGAAGAGATAGATCTCCTCCAGGGACTTGATCTTCATGTCCTTGACCAGGCATCCATTCCTTGCCCTGGGCCTTTCCTCCACGAGCTCTCTGGGGCCCAGGCCCTGTTCACAGACACGGTCCCAGTCCTGGATGCCACTGCCAAAGGTTCCACAGTTCCCCATCTCAGGCACCCCCACACCTGGCTAATTTTTTAATTATTTTGTAGAAGGGGTCTTGCTTCTTGCTATATTGCCCAGGCTGGTCTTGAACTCCTGGCCTTAAGCCATCCTCCTTTCTTGGCCTCCCAAAGTGCTGGTGTTACAGGATTACCACACCAATCAGATTTTCTACTTTAAAATGGGAAATGTATTATGCCTTCCATTTCACAAAGAGGAAACTAACATCTAAATAGATTAAAGCCTAAAGCTGCTTACCTAGTAAACGGCAGGGAGAAGAATGATCAAAAGTTTTTGTTGTTGTTGTTTGTTTGTTTTTTTCTGAGATGGAGTTTTGCTGTTTTTGCCCAGGCTTGAGTGCAATGGTGCAGTCTTGGCTCACTGCCACCTCTGTCTCCCAGGTTCAAGTGATTCTCCTGCCTTAGCCTCCCGAGTAGCTGGGATTACAGGTGTGTGCCACCACGCCTGGCTAATTTTGTATTTTTAGTAGAGACAGGGTTTCACCATGTTGGCATGGCTGGTCTCAAACCACTGACCTCAGGTGATCCATCTGCCTCTGCCTCCCAAAGTGCTGGGATTACAGGCATGAGCCACTATGCCTGGCAGTTTTGTTGTTGTTGTTTTTTTAATCTAAAGGTTCTGTAACTCCAAAAAGTTTGAGCACATTCATAATAGGTTGTCAAACATGATAATTTCTGAGTCTGCATTCAATGCCCCAAACAGGGTCTCAGAGCTTTCACTTTATCCAGAAGCTCTGGACTGGTACTTGCTGTAGGGTCTCCCAAATTCTTAGACCCTAAGCCACCATACATGCATGGGCTCTCTCAGAGTCAGAGGCAACTTCTGTAGTGGAGGTCTGTGTGGCGATTCCACCCTGTAAGATCTCCAAACCAGAGCACTCAGGATTGCTGGCAGGTCACTAAGGCACACTAATAGAGTCAAACATAACCAGGTATAGTTTTCTACCAAATTTGAGGAATATCAAATGAAAAACAAACAAAACAATCCCCCTAAATGGGGCAAGATTTACCAATATTTTATGTGTGGGGAGGGAGCGCTTGAATATTAGGGAGATCTGTCCATTGAGCAATACTTTCTGAGGACTCATTCATAATGCTAAAGCAAGGATTACTCAGAAAGGAAGCTAAAATGCCCTCCTTAGAAAGGAGAGTGATCCCATCTGGAGCTATGGGAGTATAGGGACTGTCTATTGTGAAAATAGGTAGTTAGGGACTTTTAAAAATGCAAATTGCTAGACTGATCCTTAGAGTGATTATGAGCTATTGTATCAACAAGTCCTTGGGGACTCTTGTAGACAGATGACTGACATGTATACTACCCTGTCATGACCGAACATCGTGTCTCTCACGTTAATGGCTTTCCAAAGAGCATTGATTGTCGTTAGATACCTCTATTGGGAAAGTCAATACATGAATGTACTGCCAAGTGAGGACTGTCATCTAACATTTTCTTGAAGGAATTTTGCCTTCAAAGAATCAGAAAGTATAGAGAATAATGTGTTTGTATTTCCTTTCCAGAACCAGATAAGAAATTGCAATGAGAAGGAACCCTAAAGGCACCTTAGAGAAGACTATGGCAGTGCCAATGTTTTACCTATTTTGGCTCATTTAATTCTCACAACGACTCTGGTACATAGATACTATTATTATCCCCTCTTTTACAGTTAATAAAACTGTAACTCAGAGAGGTTAAATAAATTGCCCGAGGTCACACAACTAGTAGGTAGGTGGTGGAGCCAAGACTTAAACCTGGGCAGCCTGGCTCTAGCCTCTCCATGATCATAACATCTTTTTTTTTTTTTAACTAATTTTAAAAAAATGTATTTACTTAGAAGCATTCAGAATGCCAACAAAACAGCTGCAACTTTTTTTTTTTTTTTTTGCAATTAGAGTGGTATTCAGTTAACAGAACAATTGTTTCATATAAGCTGCATCAGAGACAATTGAAAATGAAAAAACTACTATCCCCATATATAACTTACTTGTGCTGTACACCAACGAGAACCTGCTTTAAATTTTATGCCAATTTACAACCCCTATACTGTACCAGGCAAAGTTAGTGGCTATGAAAATACCACCAGGACAGGGCTATCTAAAGACACATTTGTAGNACAGAACAATTGTTTCATATAAGCTGCATCAGAGACAATTGAAAATGAAAAAACTACTATCCCCATATATAACTTACTTGTGCTGTACACCAACGAGAACCTGCTTTAAATTTTTATGCCAATTTACAACCCCTATACTGTACCAGGCAAAGTTAGTGGCTATGAAAATACCACCAGGACAGGGCTATCTAAAGACACATTTGGTAGTGTGTTAACTATACAAAAGAAGACACTGTACAGTTTTAAAAAAATTCTTACACAGTCTTACATTTCAATTTTATTCTTTAAAAGGAGTGAGTTGTATACAGGGGGGTTAAATGCTTTATAGACAAGAAAAAAATCTGTGCTAGAATCAACTTATTCATCATCACCTTCATCTTCCTCCTCCTCATCCTCTTCATCTTCCTTCTTTTTCTTGCTTTTTCAGCCTTGACAACTCCCTTTTTTGCTGCATCAGGCTTTCCTTTAGCTCAATATGTAGCAGTATCATTTTCGTATTTTTCCTTCAGCTTCGCAGGCTTCTTTTCATAAGGCTGCTTGTCATCTGCAGCAGTGTTATTCCACATCTCTCCCAGTTTCTTCGCAATATCACCAATGGACAGGCCAGGATGTTCTCCTTTGATTTTTGGGTGATACTCAGAATACAACAGGAAGAAGGCCAAAGGAGGCCTCTTGGGTGCATTGGGATCCTTGAACTTCTTTTTTGTCTCCCCTTCAGGAGGGATATAGGTTTTCATTTCTCTTTCATAATCGATCTTGTCTGCCTTTGCCATATCTTCAAATTTCCCCTTCTGTTTAGCAGACATGGTCTTCCACCTCTCTGAGCACTTCTTAGAAAACTGAGAAGTTGACTGAAGCATCTGGATGCTTCTTCTTATGCTCCTCCCAACAAGTTTCCATAAAAAATGCATATGACAACATCTTGCCTCTAGGCTTCTTAGGATCTCCTTTGCCCATGTTTAGTTATTTTTCCTTAGCAAGGCACAGAGTTGCCCAGTGCCCTTCTGGCTCTCACTTGTCCCGGTGCTGTCTCTATCATAACCTCTTTAAGTTACGTGAAAGTTACAACGTTGCCCGCCCCACAGTGAGAGCTAAGTAATCTCTGCTTCCCTTCTTGAGCGTCCACGACTTTCACGTTGTATGTCACAGAGTCATGGGTGAGCATGGAGACTGTACAGTGCAGGTTCCTGGTGTAACAGACAATTCCCACTCATGAGAGGAACTCTGGTACTGTGCCCAACAGTGTCAGCTATGACAACTTCACATTTCATACTGCATAGCTGCAGGAAAATACGTATATGAGAACCAGAGAGAAATGTAACTTACTTGCACCAAGTCTCAAAAGCAAGATTAGCAGAATTAGCCCCCTACCAAACTAATGGCCCTAGTCATACCCATCACATAATTTCTTTTTTCTTGCAGATTCAGTGAAAATAGGGCCCTGATCTCTCTAAGGGAGATGAGAGTATAGGATATTTTTTTCTAAAACAGAAGCAGAGCTTTAAAATACAAGAAAGTCACATATCATCTCCTGGTGAATCTATCACTGCCTTTGGCATATACCTTACCTTCACAGGCAGTTAATGTCCAGAGGACAACCATAAACTGCATATTCTTATTTCTCTGGATACAGAATGTGCTCTCTCTCCCCAAGTCTGGGGCAATGGATTGAGAGCTAGTAGGCTCCAGTATACATCAGTGTTCCTTTACAATACTAGTTCTTCCAGCTTATCTGTCACCTAACACTATGTTAAACATACTAATACTTTTAACAGGAAAGGGAGAAAAAAAAATAAAAAGGAAACTGAAAGGAAGAGTGGTGGGGGGAGGGAAAGTAAGTATGATCATCTCTGCAAATGACCAGTGGCACATAGACTTAAGAGTTTATGACTCTGCAATCATCTCAGCTCCTTAAAGGTGTATCTTTACTAGTTCCCCAAGTACACAGGTTACTGCCTTTGCCAGGACAGCATGACTGTCCTGCAGGGTAATCTGTTCAAGCAAGGTAATCTGCCACGCACATCAGGTCTGCCACGCAGTGAGGCATTTTAGGAATCTGTCACCCACAGCCTACAGTTCCAAGAGTTAGGATCTGCTACCTTGAGCGACATGAAATAGCAAGCCCCTAGAAACTTCTCTTATTAATGTCATCATTCTCACGACATTTGGACAAACAGGAAAACAACCAGATCACCTTCTTTTAGGCTTTACAGACCACTAAGCAAAGAGGCCTGAGCTTTCTTCAATGAAACTTAGGGACATGAAAGTTCATGTTCTGACCCTGATCTAGTCTCTGTCAATGAAACTAAGTCACTTTCCCTTCTACTGTTTTTGTCTTCCTGTCTACGAAATATAGCCCTGATACCATTAACCCATTCCAGAAGATAGCAAGGAACCAGACAGATATTCTTGATTGAATTTCAAGTAAACCCCCTTGGGCTGCCTGTAATCACCAGCCTACTGCCTTTAGTTCTAATGTCAAATGTCAATAAAATCCAGATACTACATCTCTTCTCAATTTGGGTAATATTTTGAATATTTTACAAATAACTGCAGGCAACAAAGCAAGACAGACATGGAAAGAAGATATACAAATAGTGAGTTCACAGGGGGAAAAGGATAAAAATACAAAGGTGGGAAGCACTTCCTGGTTTTGGAATAAAAGACACAGTGGCAAAGGATGGCGTCCATGAATAAAACATGTAAGTACACAGAAAAACCACCAAAAGTAAAAAAACAGGAAAACACCAGAAAATATTTATTTTATATGAAGGTTACTACTGTTGGCTATAAAAGAAATCCTTTAAAAAGTAAGAGTCTTTGGAAGCAAAAGATAGGAAGGTGTAAACTAATTAAAAACAGGCTAGCGACAGGCAACATCATGTGTATGCCCAGATGGAGTATAGCCATAAAAGCCTGGCGCACACATGCAGTGTATTAGGTTGAAAACGCATGTCTCTTCAGCTTCATATCTATTAAAGGAACAAACAATTTACAGGTTGCTGCATTATGGGAGTATGATATGTGGAGTGTCAATCTTTTCTCTTCAAACTGAACCATGTTAGGTAAAATCAATGATGGGGTTTGGGGGGTAGGGGAAGGAAGGGGAAAAGCAGGGAGAAAGAAAGTTTTAAAAAATCTCTGCCTCAGCAAAAGTTTTCATTACAATTTTAGACAAATGATCCCTGTGTCCTTCTCCCTTGCTGCCTGGGGCTCCATGCTATTTCTATGCAAATAACAACCTCGTGGTTTATATCTTATTATTTCCACCGGAGCTGCAGCGACATGACCTGAGACGTGTAAGAGGTGGGGTGGTGGGGCGGAGGGGGGTAGTTGGAGAGGAGACAGAAAGAGAGAGAGAGAGTGGGAGGGGAGGGGACAGAGGTAGAGAGAGAGAGAGGGTGTTCACTCAAGTGTGAAAAAATATCGTCAGGAGTGAGCATCAAGAACAAAAAAAAAAATTGCAGGGATAACGTGTTTATTTCAGTTCCCCCTAAAACCCCCCAACCCCCCCTTCCTGCAAACCAGCACCTTTTAAAATTCATTGGGCATCAGGCGATCATGCACAATCCATCTGCTTTCACTTTATCATTTGCATTTCATGCCTCCTGGCTTTTGATGTGCTGATACTTTGATGCAGTCAGGAGACGCGCATTATCATTATTTCAATTTTCAAAGGGGTCAACGGGATCGGCACTTGCACACACAAGATTTTTTTCCCCCTACAACCTCTGAACACCCCCACTCCTTATTCTTCACCCCAATGTTTAACATAAAGGATGAAGACTCAAAAAGGTGGGGATCAAATATTTACAGTCTAAGATTGTATATAAGCTTGCATATGTCTCCTACATTTCCACTTTACACAGGTACATACTATGAGCACCAAGGCTTAAGAAAGGAGGCTCTACAATGTTTCAAATACACAAAGACTTTCTCACACATGGACACTCAAGGAGGCACACAGAGAAAGAGGGGGATCCATATGCAAGACACAGACACAAAGAGACAGAAAGATCAGCACCCACACAGAAAGAGACATGCACTCAGGGTGACTTGCACACACCCAGAGTACACAATACAGAGAGATACCTACAGAAAGAAAGGCAAACAGAGATGAAGAAAGACACCAGCACACACAAAGGCAACATGCACAAGGAGTGAGTCAGAGGAAGCCATCTGAGCATGATAGTTTCCTTTTTCATACCCGATAGGCAAAGGGGCTGATAGGACATTCTGAATGAATTTGCATGAAATCGGGTGTCTTCAGCAGCACAGCTGTATACTTAAGAGGAGCTGACATGAAGATAGTGAAGCAGGCAGAGCAACATTAGGTAACCTCTGTATCTGATCACTCACTTCAGCTAAAAACAATCATGTCCTTTTAGAAGTGAGCATTGTTTGGTAAGTTAAAGCTATAGCTTTATTTGTCTTTCACCCTGTAACTAAGCTTTTCTTTTAACAAGCAGCCCTGTAAGCTATGAAGGTGAATATAATGAATTTGATTAGAACAATTCAGTCAGATTTTAAGAAATCAATCTCTAATGTCTCTTCATGGCACAAATGAAATTCAACTAGCAAGTTTTCAAGCAAAACAAAACCAAAACCCAACATCTGCTTTTGTAATATTCTTTGTATATAATATAGTATTGGGGAAGGGGGGAGAAAGAAACTCAATATAAGAAGATACATTTCAGAAATTAGCTCTCTGACTGGGTATGGGAACATCATGGAAATATAGGTTTTTTAAGTACCATTATCTATGAGAACAGAATTTTTAAAATCTTTCAAACATTCTGTTCTCATAGATAATGGTACCTAAAATTATCTTCAGCATTCATCAATATCTCATCCTAAAAAGGTATCCAAAAGAGCAACTTAAAAAAAAACAACAACAACCTTAAGACTCTCAGCAGTTTCTCCCACTGCAATAATAATCTTTAATAGTAGTGGTTCACAACCTTTATTTCCAGGCTACTCTCCAAAAAGGGAGGAAGACAGCCAAGTTTGCCACTGTTAGCACTGCTGTGCCTTTCCTTGGTGAGAAAAAGCAAGCCCAGAGGAGGATACAGAGTTCATATGAATGCAGAGAGCAAGCTGATCACATCAAAGGATTCCTCTAATTTCTGACATCCACAAAATCTAATTAAACCAATGGAATTTTCAACTTTTTCCTAAATGGGAATGATAGAACACTTAATTCTTATCCTTACACTTGAAAGTCAAGACTTGATAAAAAGTTCCCGCAAGTAGAGCAAATGTAATATCCGATACAATTTAGTATGTGTATTAACTCCATAAGCTCAATCACCAAATCATGTTAGAGAGAGGAACGAGGAACGGAACGGGAAACCGAAATTTTAGCTCAATCACCAAATAATGTTAGAGAGAGGAATGGAAATTGAAATGTTAAGGCAGGCCAACACTTTTCACCAAGAACTAGGTACTTTTTTTTTTTTTTAAGAGATGGGGTCTTACTACATTGTCCAGGCTGGATTCAAACTCCTGGGTTCAACCTATCCTCCTGCTTCAGCCTCCTGAGTAGCTGTAGAACTCGGTACTTTTACTTATGTTTTCTCATTTGAGCTCCACATTATTTAAAGGTTTAAATTATTATCCCCCTTTGACAGATAAGAAAGCTGAGGAGTTGAGAGGTTATATAAGTTGCACAAGGGCAGTCAGTCTCAGACTATTCCATTACATTTTTCTGGCCCTGAGGAGAAAATAATTTTCCCATGCTTGCAAAGATGTCAGAACTGCACTGTCCTTTATATATTCAGGTATTCTTAGATAGTTTTCACTCTTACGAACAGTGACTGCAACCACCCATTTTTCCCCCTTTGGAAAAGCCCTTGTAAAGTTGGATTTAAAAAGTACAAACCTTTCTTTGGAAGGGAAGATAAATCTTTATGCATACTCTTTCCCAGTAATCCATCCATGCATCCATTCACCCATCTTCCCACTCAATATTTGCCAAATATTTCTTCTATATACAAGAGACCACCATCGGTGCCCTTATTGAGAGGTGTATTTATAGATTTCACAAAATCATTAAAATCTGACAGTCTCAACACCTAGGCCAGTACCTAATTCATAATGTAGGTCTGAAATGGGAACTAGCACAGCTGGAATCAGAGACAGCTCAATGTCTGAGTACAGATCTCCTCACATCTTTTACTAATAGATTAAGAAAAAGAGAGGAGAGGAGGGACAGAAAAGAAGCGTTCAATTAATTCTGTCTTTCCACAATGACACTGAAACGTAAGTGCTTTGGAGCAGCGGTTTTATATGGTTTGTTCACTAACATATACACAGGGCTTGGAACAGTGCCTAGAAAACAGTAAGTACTCAAAATAGTTGAGAAATGAAATGAATGAATGAATGGATGAATAAAAAGGCAAGCAAGTCAATGGGCAGAAAAGATGGAGGGAGGGGGAAGAGATAGACTGAGGAAGGCATGGATTGAACTGCTTCCTTCCAATCAGGATCTTGAATTAAGAATTCACACAATAATCTTCAATCAGCTATGTAAACTTCTTCAAAACCCTAAAAACTTACTTTGTTGAGGGCTCCAGCTCCTGTTAGAATTAAGTGAGAATTCTCAACTTGGATGGTTCTTTGTCCCAGCCGGACAAGGTAAGCCCCAATCCCAATGGCCCGGCACGTCACCTTAAAAAATAATAAATTCTACATGTCACATATTTATGTCCTCTCTGAAGCTGTAAGAACTAAGGCATAGATAAGTAAAATCCAAATTAACAGAAATAAACATTGCTTTTTAGGAAGTCTGTTTGATAACAACACACAAAAAAATTTCATGGTCAAAGAAAAGAAAATACAATGATGCAAAATTCAGGCTGCGTGCAATGACTCATGCCTATCATCCTAGCACTTTGGGAGTCTGAGGTGGGCGGATCGCTTGAGCCCAGGAGTTCAAGACTATCTTGGGGCTGGGCGAGGAAGCTCACACCTGTAATCCCGGCACTTTGGAAGGCTGAGGCGGACGAATTACTTGAGGTCAGGAGTTTGAGACCAGCCTGGCCAACATGGTGAAACCCTGTCTCTAGTAAAAATACAAAAATTATCTGGGCATCGTGGTACGTGCCTGTAATCCCAGCTACTCGGGAGGCCAAGGCAGGAAAACCACTTGAACCGGGCAGGTAGAGGTTGCAGTGAGCTGAGATCACGCCACTGCACTCCAGCCTGGGCAACAGAGTGAGACTCTGTCTCAAAAAAAAAAAGACCAACGTGGGCAAAATAGCGACCCCCATCACTACAAAAAATTTAAAAATTAGCTGGAGGTGGTGGCACATGCCTGTAGTCCTAGCTACCTGGAAGCTGAGGTAGGAGGATCACTTCAGCCCAGGGGGTAGAGGCTGCAGTGAGCTATGATTGCACCACTGTACTCTTGATAGAGTAAGACCCTGTCTCTGAGGAAAAAGAAAGAGCGGCTGGGTGTGGTGGCACGCCTGTAATCCCAGCACTTTTGGAAGCCGAGGCGGGTAGATCACGAGGTCAAGAGATTGAGACCATCCTGGCCAACACGGTGAAACCCCGTCTCTATTAAAAATACGAAAATTAGCTGGGCATGGTGGCACATGCCTGTAGTTCCAGCTACTCAGGAGGCTGAGGCAGGAAAATTGCTTGAACGCAGGAGGCGGAGGTTGCAGTGAGCTGAGATCACGCCACTGTACTCCAGCCTGGTGACAGGGCGGGACTCCGTCTCAAAAAAAAAGAAAAAGGGAAGAAAGGAAGAAAACAAAAAGAAGTTAAACTAAAAGCTAAAACAAAGTACTGGGTTTATTTGAAAAATTCAGTTATTTGTATTATCCTATCTTCCTATTATCATGTGTGATTAAAATAAAATTGTAGACACACAATCTTCAAGAAATGCTCTCATTTGGGATGGAACAGCAGTGATTAGAGAAAAAATAAACCTAGCCACACAGCCAACTCTTCAAAAATTTCACATTCTGGAAAGATTTACCAGGCTGATGGTAATGATCTCATTATAGGCCAATGAAGATTCTCCAGCAATCATTCCAGAACCTCGAAGGTTCTCAGGTCCAATTCCCTCTTCTTTCCCAATAATATCTGTTATCTTGTACCTATTGGATATGGCCATGTCAAATTATGAAGGTTAAACACAGTAACAACAAGCCATTAAAAGAATAATCACCATTAAAAGTCTGCTAAAAGTGCATTGAAAGCTTATATTTAATACCAGGGCTTTATGTGCTTCCTTTTATACTCTTCATTTATATGTATTTCCTTCTTAGCTTGGGCCTATTTTACCTGGAAGCAATATGGCTTAATAGGAAGAGCAAAATCTGGAATTAAGCAGATAGACTTTTTTTTTTTTGAGACGGAGTCTCGCTCTATTGGCAGGCTGGAGGGCAGTGGCATGATCTCGGCTCACTGCAATCTCCGCCTCCCGGATTCAAGCAATTCTCCTGCCTCAGCCTCCCGAGTAGCTGGGAATACAGGTACATGCCACCATGCCCAGCTAATTTTGTATTTTAGTAGAGACGGGGTTTCACCATGTCGGCCAGGATGGTCTCAATCTCTTGACCTCATGATCTGCCCGCCTCGGCCTCCCAAAGTGCTGGGATTATAGGCGTGAGCCACCACGCCCAGCCAAGCAGAGAGATTTAAATCCTTGCTCTGATACATGCAGGAGTGTGACTCTAAAGATAATAATAACTTCTACAAAATGGGAATAATAATATCTACCTCTAAGGGTTGACAAGAAAGTTAAACTAAAGCAAACAAGGAGAAGGTTTGACGTTATAGATGGCCCTCAGATTTAAGATGCCCTCGCTTATTTTCTAGAACAAGTTTTTTAAAAGCAAGGTCAAGTATATCTCTATAATGAGCAACAGGCATCATATGAACAATTTTAGACAATTTTACATAGGAAGAGAATATCCAAACAGAGCGGTAGGGAGAATGAATGGTCAGCTTAGTTTCTCAAGTTAAAAATCCTCTTCTAAGGTGGGATGAAGCGAAGGTCAAAATACTGAACTCCCATTTCTGCTCCTTCATAAATATCAAGTATATACACAAGGGTCCCTGGATATGTCCTCTGGAGGGGCAGGTGGAATGTGTGTAGAAGTGAAATGCTGACCAAGTTGTCCAGAAAGCATCCTGTGGATCTAGTGGGAGTCACTCATCTGTCTTCCTGGCAGGGGATTAGGAGTGATAGCTGATAATGGGAAATGGGAGATGGGGAATGTAACTAATAAAAGAAAGGAAAAATATAAAGTTGAAAGTAGAGATGGGCATATATTATTTATTGTTCCACCTATACCCAGAAGGCTTGGCAGTGGGCATAGTTTTATAAATTGAAATAATAAATAAGTACCCCATAGTGGCTCTTAAAATACTTCCTCCTGCCCCCATATTTTCCTGCTCCCTTCTTCATTTCCAGCCCTCCATCAATTCTTTTTCTTTGCCCTTGCTGTTGGTCTGTGACTTTGCATCTCTGCTTCCCAGATTCTGCTGTCTTTCTATTTTTAGCCTCTCCTAATATCCAATAATTTCCCAGTTCTTCCTTTTGTTCTGTATCTAGACTCTGTCCTAAAGTTATGTCAGAAATGAAGCTACTGTCCCTTAAGGGGGTTAATTAACTACATTAATCGTATATGTGTGTGTGTGCCTGTTCGTATAAGGTCCATATAGTCGTAAACATTCAAGGACCCGGCCAGATTTGCCTGTAACAAACTCAATATTCATAGATTCCAGAAATGAAGAGTTAAAAAATATCATAGGGGAAAAATCCCATTCAGAGTAGCAAGAAAAAATGCAAACTATTTAGAAATAAGTATGAAGAAATTGGCAGAATCTCACCATAACCATATTGTGCCCCAAGGCACCATGATGAACTCCCAGAAGCATTACAAGATATTTTAAATTTTTGGGAGACGCACTATTATATGTGATATCTGTGACCCTATGTGAACTACTAGCTTTAGATAGTTCAGAGTAGTTCACAGTTTGTTAGAATAGTGAAAAAAAGGTGCTACATTCCTGTTGAAAATGTCCTGTCTTTGCAAAGCTAGATTTTTGAAGTTTCTGTGAAAACTCAATGAAGAACAAGAAATGTGGGTGGCTATATCCAAGCTGATTCCAAGGTTTGAGATGTTATGCAGACACAAATATCTCATTAGTAAGTAACTGTAATTATTTAAGAATAAATTTTTTCAATTTATGTATATAATTTTTTCAAATGATTATTAAGTTATTAGGACACAAATACTTACTGTTTAACTACCTAATAAGCAGAAATATTAAGTGTATCTTATAGTCTAGGGGTGCTATGAAAAAATTACTGAGACACTAAGGATGCGATGAACCAAGAAAGTTTGGGAACCTCTGGCAAAACCTATATGAAGAAAACTACAAAAAGTAAAAACAAAACAAAACAAAAAAACCACTCATATAAATGGAAAAACATACCATGTTTCTTTGTGGGGAAAGTTAGTATTATGAAGACATCAGTTCTTAAATTAATGTGTAAACTCAATGCAATCTGAATCAAAATCATTATGAAAACTTTTTTGGAATTAGAAAAACATGAGCCTCTAGCCAAACACAGTGGCTTGCACCTGTAATCCCAGCTACTTGAGAGGTTGAGGTAGGAAGATTGAGGTCAGGAGTTCGAGACCAGCCTGGGGAACGTAGCAATAGTCTATCTCGAAAAAAAAAAAAATTAGCTGGGCATGACAGCGCCTGTCTATAGTCCTAGTTACTTGGGAGGCTGACATGGGACAATCCCTTAAGCTCAGGAGTTTGAGGGTTCAGTGACCTATGATCACACCACTGCATCCCAGCCTGGGCAACAGAGTGAAACTCTGTCTCTAAAAACAAAAAACAAAAACCCTCTGCATTAAAAAAAGCAAAAGTAGCCAATAATACTTGAGGAAAAATTTTAAATGTGAGAAAATTTGTCCCACTAGAATAGTTTAAATAGTGTGGTATTAGCCCAAGAGTAGACAGAACAAAAAAACACAAAACAATAAATTTTCAGTAACTAGTATTAGGGCAATGAACTTTTTTTTTTTTTTTTTTTTTGAGATGGAGTCTTGCTCTGTCACCCAGGCTGGAGTGCAGTGGTGTCATCTCAGCTCACTGCAACCTCCACCTCCTGGGTTCAAGCAATTCTTCTGCCTCAGCCTCCCAACTAACTGGGACTACAGGCATGCATCACCAGGCCTGGCTAATTTGTGTATTTTTAGTAGAGATAAGGTTTCTCCATGTTGGCCAAGCTGTTCTCGCACTCCTGACCTCAGGCGATCTGCCTGCCTCGGCCTCCCAAAGTGCTGGGATTACAGGCGTGAAACTCCACGCTTGGCCGAGCAATTAACATTCTTAAAAATCTTGCAGATAGATTATATGAAAATGTTCAACTTCACTGGGAGTCAAAAATACAAGTTAAAATAACAATTGCCGTTTTATTCCGTTTTATTAGTTGACAATAATCAATGTTGGCAGGGGTGAAGAAAAATTAAAGAGGGAAACAAATCCTATTCTATACTGCTGACAGGAATGCAAATCTTGGGAAGGCAATTTAAAATTATTTTTTAAAACCCTTTAAAATGGACTTTTTGTCCTGTAATTTCACTTCTAGAAATCAAGCAAAAAGGGATGATCAGAGCTTTTAATTCCTAAAAGTTTATGTGAAACTTATATAAATGTCCCTTAAGGGGGTTCAGCCCAGGGATGTGAAAAATTAGAACTAGTCTGAATGTTCAAATATATTTATTATAATAAAATACTATGTAGCCATTAAGCATCATATTCTTAAATAATGTTTTAAGAATACATGAAATTTTCCCAAAAATAGTTTTTAGTGAAAAGGATAAATTATAAAAGAAATTCTTTTTTTTTT
>NW_016804151.1:5680080-5690525 GCF_001698545.2 Rhinopithecus bieti
CTCAGCTCACTGCAAGCTCCGCCTTCAGGTTCACGCCATTCTCCTGCCTCAGCCTCCCGAGTAGCTGGGACTACAGACGCCCGCCACCACGCCCGGCTAACTTTTGTATTTTTTTAGTAGAGACGGGGTTTCAACGTGTTAGCCAGGATGGTCTCGATCTCCTGACCTCGTGATCCGCCCGTCTCGGCCTCCCAAAGTGCTGGGATTACAGGCTTGAGCCACCGCGCCCGGCCCTATTAAAGGGTTTTAAGCAGAGAAAAATTTTGTGATCTGATTTATATTTTAACTGGATCATTCTACCTGGTTTTTTTTGTTTGTTTGTTTGTCTTTTGTTTTTGAGCAGTCTCCTTCTGTCACCCAGGCAGGAGTGCAGTGGTGTGATCTTGACTTACTGCAACCTCTGCCTCCTGGGCTAAAGCAATTCTCCCACCTCAGTCTCCCAAGTAGTTGGGATTACAGGCACCCATCACAATGCTCAGCTAATTTTTATATTTTTAGTAGAGAGAGGGTTTCATCACGTTGGCCAGGCTGTTCTTGAACTCTTGACCTCAAGTTGATCCGTCTGCCTCAGCCTCCCAAAGTGCTGGGATTACAGGCATGAGCATGAGCCACCACACATGGCCTCATTCTACATTCTGTTGAGAACAGACCTTGGGTGGGACTGGGAGCAAGGCCAGAGGCAGGAAGACCAATTAGGAGGGTACTGCAATATGGAGGTAAGAAGAGTTAGACTACTGCTACTGTTAGTAAGTAGCACTGGAATTGGATAGAAGTACTCAGATTCTGGATATATTTTAAGGTAGGGATGTAAACATGATTTACTGTTTAGATGGATGAATGGGGTGTGGAAGTGAATGTGGGGTGTGCAAGAAAGACAGAAGTCAAGAATAACTCCAAGGTCTTTCACCTGAACAAATGAAACAATAGAGGTACCATCTGTTGAGACAGAGAAGACTGTGGGAAGAACACATTAAAGGAAGATTAGAAGCTACCATTTAGGCAGACATTTAGACAGATGTAAGTGGAGATGTTGAATCTGGATATATGAATCTTGTGTTCGGGGTAAGATATAAATTTGGACGTTTATCAGCTTGTACATGAAACTTAAAGCTTTAAAAGACTGGATGAGGCTGGGTGCGGTGGCTCACACCTCTAATTCCTGCACTTTGGGAGGCCAAGACGGGCGGATTACTTTGAGCTCAAGAATTCGAGACCAACCTGGGCAACAGGGCAAAACCCCATCTCTACAAAAAACAAAAAATTAGCCGAGCTTGCTGGTGCATGGCTGTAGTCCCAGTTACTCAGGAGGTTGAGGCTGGAAAATTGCTTCAACCCAGGAGGTGGAGGTTGCAGTGAGCTGTAATCGCACCACTGCACTCCAGCCTGGGCAACAGAGTGAGACCCTATCTCAAAAAAACAAAACAAAACAAAAAGATAGGATGAGGTCACCAAGGGAAGGTAAATAAGAAAAAGAGTAGTCCAGGGACTAAGCCCTTGAATCACTTTTTTCCTTCTACCCTACTTTCTATAATGGCTGTCTTGCCAAACCACCAGGTGAGAGGGCATTGAGAACTAGTGGGGTTGAGAATGAGGAGTCCAGAACTTCTTGGTCCCGCTGCAGCCTCTGTGCTCCTGACATGTCTCCATTCACATTTTTTTATAATTTAAAAAACTGGCCAGGCACAGTGGCTAATGCCTACAATCTCAGCATTTGGGGAGGCCGAGGTGGGAGGATCACTTGAGGCCAGGAGTCTGAGACAAGTCTGGGCAACATAGCAAAACCTTGTCTTTATGAAAAATAAAAAAATTAGCTGGGTGTGGTGGTGTGCGCCTGTAGTCCCAGCTACTTGGGAGGTGGAGGTGAGAGGATCACTTGAGCCCAGGAGTTGGAAGATGCAGTAGGCTATGAATGTGCCACTGCACTCCAGCCTGGGTGACAGAGCAGGACCCTGTCTCTTAAAAAAAAAAGAGATAAAATTAATATAACATAAAATTCAACACTTTGGTTTTTAAAGGTTTTTCTGAGTCTCACTCTGTCACCCAGGCTGAGTGCAATGGCATGATCCTGGCTCACTGCAACCTCTGCCTCCTGCATTCAAGCAATTCTCATGCCTCTCTGCCTCCTGAAAAGCTGGGATTACAGACGTGTGCTACCATGACCAGCTAATTTTTTATATTTTAGTAGAGATGGTATTTTGCTATGCTGGCGAGGCTGATCTTGAACTCCTGGCCTCAAGTGATCTGCCTGCCTCGGCCTCCCAAAATGCTGCATTACAGACGTAAGCCACTGCATCCAGCCAAAATTCACCATTTTGAAATGTATAACTCAGTAAATTTTAGTATATTCAGATGTTGTGCAACCATTACCACTAATTCCAGAATATTTTCATCAGCCCCACAAAACCCCCTGTATTGGATCAATTTTCATATTTTAATAAAGTTGTTCTGTGAACTTTATTGAAGTATAATTTACATGCAACAAAATTCATCAGTTTTAAGTGTTATAATGTGATAAGTTATGACAAATGTATGTACTTAAGTAGCCACCACCACAGTCAGAATATAGAGTATTTCCATCATCTCCTGAAATACTCTTATATTTAAAGATGTGAAAGGCAGCAAAGGAAACTGAGAAAGAGGAGCCAGAAATGCAGGAAGATAAAAAGGAGACTTTGGGCTCTTGGAAGCCAACAGAAGAAAGTACTTCAAGGATGACGGAATGACTAACTGTGTCAAATGCTGATGCTATTGTCAAATAACTAAGGTGACGACTAAGAATTCACCATAGAATTCAGTAATATGGAATACTGGTGACCCTGACCAAAAGCAGCTACAGTGGAATGATAAGGGTGCAAGCTCAACTGCAATGGGTTCAAGAGGGAATGGGAGAAGAACATCTGGAGACGGCAAGAACAAACAACTCTTTTAAAAACATTTTCCTATAAAAGGAAGGAAGGGAGGG
The DNA here is from genome assembly GCF_001698545.2 of Rhinopithecus bieti. Classification (NCBI taxonomy): domain Eukaryota; kingdom Metazoa; phylum Chordata; class Mammalia; order Primates; family Cercopithecidae; genus Rhinopithecus; species Rhinopithecus bieti. The sequence continues at coordinate 5,683,043 of NW_016804151.1, forward strand.
ATAGTGACTGGAGGGGTGTTTGTATGCTACAAGGGCTGATACAGTACAGAGGGAAAAAGTGCTGATGCATGAAAGAGCAGGGAGAAGTGTTAATCATACACTTAAGTTGGCAAGAAAGGAGATCAAGTGTACAAGAGGAGGGATTGGCTTTAGACAGAAGTAGGAACTGTTCATTCAAAGTGTAGAAGAGAAGGTGAAGAGTAAGGGCACAACGGATGCAGGTACATGGGAGCTTGTAGAAGCTCTCTTCTCATTGTTTCTCTTTTCTTGAATATTGGGAAGCAAGGTCTGACAATATCAGCTAAGAGTAGGGAGAGGGAAGTAGATGTTAGAGGTTTGAGGGGAGAGATGTCATCCAGGAGGTTGGTAAGCTTGAATCTAAAGTAAGATCAGTCAACAGAACTGTTTTTTTCCTCCATCAAAGTTGAGCTGGGCAGGTGCAGGCATGGGAGCAGAATGGAGAGAGTTGGATTTAAACAAGGTTTCTGTAAAGGCACAGAGTAGGCAAAGAGAGAAGCAAGTTGAAGCAAGTTGAGAGAGAAAGTTGAAGGTGTAAAAAAGATGGTGATTATAATGCTTAATCAAGGAGTTAACCCTGGAGTTTAAGCTAGATAGGAATGAAATGAGGTGTAAAGAGGGAGTTAAGAACAGAGAAAGGTGGGAGGATCAACAGGTGAGTTCAACTCAATGGTCCTGATGATTTCAAAGGATTGTCGGACTAGAGAGAGAGAGCAGGAAAGAGGATGGAGGAGGTGGCAAAGAAAGAGATACTTGAAATTGAGATTATGGGGAATAAGAGGCTGGGCTAGGGTATAGGATAGAACCATTAGAAGAAAAGGAGTCAAGGATCCAAGAAGCCAGATTATGGGAAGGATCATCTATGTGGATATAGCAATCACCAAGAATTATCACATGACTAGTAGTAATGGACAGAGTGACAATGTGCCAGGAACTAAAAGATGCAAAGAATGAGAGGGAGTGACCAAAGGATCAGGAAACACAAGGAGCAGTGAGGGTATGGCACAGTCTGATGACATGAGATTCAAAGATGGGATTTTTTCAGAGAGAAGGGAGAGGTGTCCGGAAGCAGCAAGGAGGGTCAAGGACAATATTCTCCTTCCAGGCTCAGTGGTATAAAAGAAAGACAGAAATCAGTCAGTACTCCAGAGGGCTACAGGGGAAGCAATATCTTTAGAGGAGAGACAGATCTCAAGGTGAACAAGGAGGTTGGAGTAGAAGATGAGGAGGTAAGGGATTTTGTTGATGATTGACTATAAATCCTGGAAGCCACATTGAAATAGTTTAAAGATAGATATTTTTGGTTTAGCATGTCTCACACTAAATGCATACCTACTATTTCATCTAGTGGTCAACCAAAGAAACAGCAACCTGTTTTACAGTTGGAAGAAAAACCAGGTGAACATATTGAGAAATAATTTGTCTCTAATATGGTGTCTTAAGGAAATTTCATAAATAATTTTGTTTATATTTAATTTTTACCATAAGTGGTGATTTTTGAACTTAAACCTCTCTACCTTTCCCCCACCTATCCATACATGTAGCATAACCATATAGCACTTTGAAGTATTATATGTTCTTAGTGTATACCTTGTAAGGATCCTCAGGATCTACCCAGGCCACATGAAACATATGACGAATTTCTTCTGCCAGTCCGATTCTTGCTCCACTGTTGGCTGATACATAGATGCGTGGAATACCTTCTGCCCTGGCAAGTTCAGAAGCTCTGAGAAATAACCAATCCTCTTGAGGCCCAAAGGACCCAATTCGGTATGTGATGTCATTGCCAATAACAATGATATCTCGGCCTTCTGGATATTCAGGACTTTTAAAGGTCATTTTCCAAGCTACCATGCCAATCTGGAAAGGCATAAACAAACGAATGAACAGAAGTTTTTTACATGCAGAATTTTTTCCAGGTTCCTTGAAGGTATCAGAGTATACCTAGCCACAGCCATTATGTAAAGATACACATTGCTAAAGAGCCAAACTCCCTGTGGGAAACTAAAAAGACATTCTAATATGCTGCTAGATTATGCTGAGAACAGCTGATCTACTGTGTATTTCAAAACTGTCTCAATTCCTTCTTTGGGCCTGCTTAAAGAAGGCAGAAAGGCCAAAATCTAAATGCACTCAGGACACATGTGGAAGAATGCCATAGCACTGTTGATTAATTTCTCATTTTACTGCCGTATATACTAAGACACTGATATGGTTTGGATGTCTGTCCTCTCTAAATCTCATGTTGAGATATGATCCCTAATGTTAGAAATGGGGCCTGGTGTGAGGTGTTTGGGTCATGGGGTGGATCCCTCATGAATGGCTTGGTGTTCCCCTCTGATCTGAGTTCATGCTATATCTGGCTATTTGAAAGAATGTGGCCTTTTGCGGGTGAAAGCAAGCATGTAGAGAGTGCTATGAACGCCTTGGGCACACTATGAGAGTACAAGGTGGTGGGTTGCTGCCTGCCCACCCCCAAATGCCACATGCTGCCCTTCTGTGGTATGTGAATCTTTGCACCTAATCATGTCATTGCCAAGTCCCGCCTCTGGTACTTGGTATCTCAGCAAAAGAAGATAAGAAGTCTTCAGGGAAAACTGTCTACTGTAGGTAGGTGTTTGAGAAATTCCCCCTGCAGGTGAAGAAATCTGGCATCTAGCTGCACTACGACTCCTGTAGCAGCACCCACAACATGTACTGGATGCCAGGACTTGACCACCATGGGTGCTGTCATCCAGTGCTAGTGAGACATGGGCACCTGGCATCACACACAGGCCCACTCCACCCAGATCATGAAGGTGGAGACTGCGGTCAGCAAGTGCTTCCAGCTGGTGGTCAAACAGTTCCATGACTCCGAGATCAAGTTCCCACTGCCCCATGGGGTCCTGCATGGTTAGCATAAGCCATACTTCACCACCAAGAGGCCCAACACCTTCTTCTAGGTGCAGGGCCCTCTCACCCAGGGGTGACTCAAATTAACTCAAGAATGTCACGGTGCAAAAAAAAAAAAAAAAAAAAAAAGAGTGTGGCACCTTGCCCCCCACCTCTCTCTTGCTCCCTCTCTCACCATGTAATGGCTGGGTCCCCCTTCACCTTCCTCCAAGATCATAAGCTTCCTGAGACCCTTACCAGAAGCCCAACAGATACAGTTGCCATGCTTATAGAGCCTGCAGAACCATGAGCCAAATTAACCTCTTTTCTTGATAAATTATCCAGCCACAGGTGTTCCTTTATAGCAACACAAATGGACTAACACAGACACTATCTCCATCTTTTGTGACATTTGTTCCAAGAAATCTTCAACACACAAGGAAGCAGAAAAAGAATCACTTCTCATGGACTGTACACTTTTTCATGATCCAGGCTCCTTGTACTGTCCTCTAGCATTTGATAGGAATAACAGAAACACTCCTTACTGGTTTGTTTCAGGTACGTTCCATTTCTGCAAGAATTTACTAATGCTCAACATTGCATCCTTGTGAGCATCTCTTGCTTTCTCCCAGCACCAGAAAACCAAAGGATGGAAAGAACTAATCTCTTGATGCACTATATGTAAATCTCTGCTCTCTGTTCAGCAGCATATGGCCAGCGACATAAATAAATGATATTGACTTAAAAGGCAGAGGTGACATGTCTCTTCCCAAATTCTCATAGCCCTCTCCTGTTTTAATGCCCTTCGATATGAGAACTAGTCAATCCTTCTACTTGTATATTTGCTAGTTCCATTTCTTTTCTATTCTATTCACTCATACTCTAGTTACAGTTGTAGTTTTTCATGTCTGCCTGTCTGTTTCCCCTATACCTGGATAAGTAATGTTTTCCATTCTTTTTTCCCCCTTTCTTTCTGTCTCTTGCCCCCCTCCTTGCCCCCACCACTCGCCACCAAACACAAAGCCTACCTACCAGATGAGCATCCCTGGTTCTGCCTAATGGAGCCCAGCCACATCTGCAGCCTTGGTCCCTCATCCCCAGGCTGCTGCATATCACCTCATTGGGGAGCTGGCCATCAAGAAGGGCCATTAACAGATGTAAATAGCAGCATCCCTGGAAAGCCACATGCATCACCCAGACTCAACTGGGCCAGTGATCATAAGCTCTGAGTACACATTCCTCAATCCAATTGCACATCCACTGTAATCAGGCTGGTTGAAGCATTCTACACAGCTATTTGTGATTCTCAGCATTAGGAAATACATATATGAAACACCCACAGATAAATATAAGCTATTTAATATATCATACCATTGGCCAAATACAAATCAAAATGGATATAACACACAGGAAAAAATCCAATCACTTTCTGAGATAAGGTATTACTCCATCTACTCATTAAAGACAGAGAAAGGAAGGAAAAATAGATCATTCAAAAAATAGCACAGCAAACATTCAAATTTCAGGATAATTTTGGTTATGGTTTCTAAGAAGCTAGTTAATATAATCCCTGTACGAGCAGAAATATTTTATCTGCCTTCGCACATGTCCCCCTAACCCCAAATCTTTTGTTTTTCAGGAAGGAAAAGCTATTTCCTGTCAATTTTCCTCTAAATGCATTTGTAGTTAGAAAGATTGGATTTTACACCAAATTTTATGATATATTAACCTTAGCCACATAGGCCAGAAGCAGATTAGATACAAGCCCTGAAGAATCTACTTCAGCATTTGTGTGCTAATGTAAACATTGTGACCATGTGGCACTGGGCAGGCAAATAATACTCTTATCTTTCATTACTACCTGGGGACTCTAACTGTGTCACTTGGGCAGTGAGTTCAGCAATTGGCTAGGTCATTATGCTTGCAATATTGACTTCTAATTAGGTGTCAACACAGCAGCACCAAGAACACAATACTCTTTATCAATGTCTTTCCAAAGAGTGTTGCTCATCGACCGACCCCTCCTCCTGTCTTAAAAAGTACCATTACAGAATAGAGAGTGTTATTCCAGTCTCAGTGCAGCAAGATTCCTGATTGGAAGACATTCAGTTCTGAGGTAGCATGATGGACAAACATCTAAGAAAGTATTTATTATTCAATTTACATTAAAATTTAGATTTCACTGCTAATCAAAGGATAGGGCATATAAAGGTGAACATGGGCTTTGGAGTCCAACAAACTTAGATCCAAATCCAGGTGCTATCACTTATATTAACTAACTGTGTGATCTTAAGAAAATTAATTTAATTTTACTGAGTTTCAATGTCCCCACATGTGAAATTAAGAAAATAATAGCCATGGGTTTGATAAACACACTATTAAAAGCAGGAATCTACTATATTAACTTCTACATAAAAAACTTTGTCTTTCTCTCTCCTCTCCCTTTACTCTGTCCAAATCTTACCCATTCCAAAAGGTTCATCCAAATTCCATTTCCTCAGTAAAGCTTCTCCCGGCCTAAAGTAATTCCTCTCTTTTCTGATCTCCTACTAAGACCTCTGTGTAGAGAATTTTTTTTTGAGACAGAGTCTCGCTCTGTCACCCAGGTGGGAATGTAGTGGTGCAATCTTGGCTCACTTGCAACCTCCAACTCCTGCGCTCAAGGCAATCCTCCCACCTCAGCCTCCCAAATAACTGGGACTACAGGCAAGTGCCATCATACTCGGCCAATTTTTGCATTTTTTTGTAGAGACGGGATTTCACCATGTTGCAGGCTGGTCTCGAACTCCTGGCCTCAAGCCATCGTCCTGCCTCGGCCTCCCAAATTACTGGGATTACAGGCATGAGCCGCCTTGCCCAGCCTGAGAATTCTTCTGATAACTAATCACAGGGTGCCTAGGATTGCTCTTGGTTTACCGTCTTGAACAATTTTATCATCTCCTCTAGTGCTTCCCAGGAACACTACACATAGTAAGGGAGTAATAATGCTTGCTAGTTCCAGAGTCTTTTTATTTTTCAATTTTTTTTTTTTTTTTTTTAAGACAGGGTCTTGCTCTGTCACCTAGGCTGGAGTGCAGTGGCACAAATACAGCTCACTGCAGCCTTGGCCTCCTGGGCTTAAGTGATTCTCCCTTTCAGCCTCCTGTGTAGCTGGGACCACAGGCGTGTATGTCACCACCATGCCCAGCTAATTTTTTTATTTTTTGTAGAGACGGGGTCTCACCATCTTACCCAGGATGGTCTTGAACTCCTGGACTCAAGTGATCCTCCCATCTCGGCCTCCCAAAATGCTAGGATTATAGGTGTGAGCCACTGCACCCTGCCTCACTTCTAAAAATAATACTTGAAAAATAGTTAACACCAAGGGCACAGAACATTGTCTGCCACAATATTTTAGAAGTCATGGAATAAGAGTCCTATTCTTAAACTATTTTATTTTAAAAATAACAATAGCTATCATAATAACTACCATTAATTGAACATTTACTATCTGCTGTACTGTTCTAAAAGTTGACAACTACTGATAGTGGTTAAGAGCTTAAGCTGCAAAGTCAAGCTGTCTTGGTTCAAATCTCAGCTTTATGCTAGCTGTATAACCTTGGACACTTAACATTTTATAGCTTCACTTTTCCAATTATAAAATGGGGATGACAGATCCTTTCTGGAGGTATTGTTGTGAGTAACACCATATTAAACTAGTACAGAGCCTGGCATACAAAAGCCCTCAAATGGTAGTTATTATTAACTCAAAGGTAGCTGTTATTATTGCCATAAGGATATTAAGGCACAGAGAAATTAAGTAACTTGTCCTTATAGCTAATGTGAATTGTTTATTTTATTTATTTTTTTTTTTGAGATAGAGTCTTGCTCTGTCGCCCAGGCTGGAGTGCAGTGGTGCGATCTCGGCTCACTGCAACCTCTACCTCCTGAGTTCAAGCAATTCTTCTGCCTCAGTCTCCTGAGTAGCTGGGATTACAAGTGCATGCCACCAGGCCCGGCTAATTTGTGTGTGTGTGTGTGTGTGTATATATATATATATATTTTTTTTTTTGGTAGAGATGGGATTTCACCATGTTGGCCAGGCTGGTCTCGACTCCTGACCTTGTGATCCGCCTGCCTTGGCCTCCCAAAGTGTTTATTTCTTAAAAGGAGGTTCACATACACAAAAACGGTATTTTCTTTTTTTTTTTTTTTAGACAGAGTCTGAGGCCATTGCCCAGGCTGGAGTACAGTGGCGCTATCTTGGCTTGCTGCAACCTCTGCCTAGGTTGGAGTGCAGTGACGTAATCTTGGCTTGCTGCAACCTCCGCCTCTCAGGTTCAAGTGATTATCCTGCCTCAGCCTCCCAAGCAGCTAGGATTACAGGCACGTAACACCACGCCCAGCTAATTTTTGTATTTTTATAGAAACAGGATTTCACCATGTTGGCCAGGCTGGTCTTGAACCCCTGACCTCAGGTGATCCACCTGCCTAGGCCTCCCAAAGTGCTGGGATAACAGGCATGAGCCACCGCACCCAGCCAAGAAATGGTATTTTCTTTACTAGAGAAATTAAGGAAGCATGTTCCTTAATTAAAAAGACATTAGTAGAAAAA
>NW_016804151.1:5695040-5720617 GCF_001698545.2 Rhinopithecus bieti
TTAGTAGAAAAACTGGCAAAAAAAAAAAAAAAAAAAAAAAAAAAGGGTCTGTGGTTTATTTAATACCATTGTATCAATATTTATTTCTTAGTTTGGTAATTATATCATGGTTATATAAGGTGTTAACATTAAGAGAAGCTGGGAAAGGGTATACCAGAACTCTCTAATACTATCTTTGTAACTTTCCTGAAAATCTAAAATTATTTTGGAGGGAAGTAAATTGGATAGCAAGATCACTGTTACTGTTCTGTACAGCCTTATAAGATGATGATTATGAAGACTAGGAAGAGCATTTAAAAATACCCATGATGTAATACTAAATTAGAAAAGGGGTCAGACTCAGGAGCCACATTCTGAGACTCTTCTGAATCCGAATCTAAGATAATTTGACAGAACTGAGATTCAACTTTCTAGCCATATACCCTTAGGTAAGTTATCAACCTCCCTGTACCTCGGTTCCTTCACTGGTAAAACAAGGGTAATAAAAATCTACTGCATAAGTTTGTTGGAAGGATTAAATACATGTTAAGTCCTAGGATAGTGCCTGGTATATAGTAAGTGCATAGTATGAATGACAGCTTCATCAATTGAAAAGCATGTTGAAAAAACAAAAACAAATAAGAAACAGCAAAATGAGGTGATAATTATTGGGATGATGAAATTGTATTGGTTTTTTTTCCATTCTCCAAATTTTTTTGTGTGTGTTTATATTGCATTGATAACTTTAACTTTTTATAAAATAAAAAATAACTGAGAAAAGAAAACTACCAAATACTTCTTCACTGGGTGATAGGTACATGGGAGTTTATATTACTTATGCTTACTTTAGTGTACGTTTGAGCATTTCCATAATAAAAAAAAAAATTTAAGGGGGAAAAAAATCTCACCAGCCTAATCAATTTCCCATATTTTAGAGGAACTAATTCTAGATTGTAGTCATACTACAACAGATCTTATTTATATAAAATTTGAAAGAGATAAACATATGAAAATTAAAAATCGAGACTCACTTTAAAGAGAAAGAAATATCAAGAACTAAGTTTGTTGGGTTATCATTTCATTTTCTAAAAAGAAATGCTCTGCAATGATGTGGTAGAGTGTAAACATATGTATATATAGGTTTATACAATATTAATGTCTCTACCTGAGAAGTAACTGCTTCAGTGTTTTTCTGGTCTGATGGTTAAATACATATTTATATTTTTAAAGTCAATATTTGTACAATAGACAAGAACAGTGCCTATCAGCTAAATACATATTTAGGACGGTACCACATGTATTACAAACATGTACTAAAATCGAAAGCTTATATTTATACAGAACCTTTCATCTTGAAGGGGGCTAAAGAACTTTATAAACATATGTACATAAAAGGACGTCTGCACTGATAGGCAGTGAAGGTACCCAATCACCCACTCCCTATTTCTTCTACCAGTCATGGGTAGGAACACATGGTGTCAACAGATGCAAGTCTGTAACAGCTGCAAAGGCATACAACACAATAATCCAGTTGTGATGCAAAGTCACTGACAGGAAGCTTGCAACTTGAGAATAGCAACTGCTCTCCTCCAGTGTAGAAGCATCATAGCCATTTCCAGCTTTGTGTTTTTAAATTATTCTCTACCAAACTCAACTAATCACTTGACAAAATTGAATTTGATACTGGAAATGGTTCTGAATGCAAAATACTTTCTGTCTGATGATGAAAACTAGGTTGAAAAACGCTTTCCCCTGCCCTTGTTAGATTTAGGGGGAAAAAAAGGGGTCACAACATTCAGGAGAAATGGTTCAAAATATTCTACTGATGAATAGCTTCATCTCAAAGGATTAGGTCATTGCTTCAGAAGACAGTCATATTTCACCCTCTAATTAGTACACTGTAAGTTTTTCAATCAAATTACTTTCTATAGATGGGTCTATCTATATTATATACACAATGGAGATTTCATATAGAAAATTCCACAATCACTATAAAAGTATACACAATGTGACAATGTGATTAGCAATATGACATTCATTGATTTCACCTAAGCCCAATCTGCCGTGTATATTAACTGAAGAATAATGACTAAAGGAGATCCCATCACTGAATCCCCCTTTTTGGGGGTCTTCTCTTTCTCTCTAACATTTGTATCCAGGTGAAACCTGGTGAAAATGACATGCCAGGACTAAGAGCTGAAGGAAGACGGAAGAGCTAAGAAATTAACAAAAAGGTAGCCTACAGCCTGCTTATAAGTGGGTGGGTTTATGGTCTAATGAGTTTTAGACTCAAACAGGCAGTGCCAGCATCTTCTCTGATCACTGCCTCTCTCATGCATTGACTAACCAAGTGGTCCTAGGTACTTACTACAAATTATTTTTCATTACTATAGCCATGAATAAGTATTAAAATATTTAATTTCAGGTTATTTTTCATAACAGAACATTCCAATGAGCAGGTTTATTAGGTTTAGGGTTATCAACCTAAGCTAATTATCTTAAAGTGAAAAAGGGAAGAGGATGAAAAGAGCTACAGTGAATAAGCTAAGGATAAGCAGAAATAAATATTTGTTTCCCTTATACAAGTTCTAACAGAAAATATTTCTCTGTCTACATTCTGATTCTAGAATGAACACGCTCAAGTGAGGGAGGAGGGGATGGGAAGGAGAAGGCAAGCAGAAGAGAACAGTCTTATTTAACTGTTTTTATGTGGGTAAAATGATTTGTGCCACAGTATTTCCATAAGAAGTGGGACCATTATTTTTCTGTAGAAACACATTTGGTTTGAAAAGTATCACTGGACAGGACGTGAAAATCAAACCGAATGAATTATTCACAACCTCCGATCAGAGGTGATCATTATTTCTGATGCTCCAAACAGTGATTAGGATTCTGCCCTGAGATGTCATTTTCTTGCTGAGTAACACCAGCGATACAGAACAGCATTATCTATCTATCCATATATGTATTTTTTCTCCTGGAAGGACCTTGGTTTAATGTTACTATAACTGATAGTGAAAACATGATAATATTAACATTTATTCTGATGGTGCCTATAAATGCCATTAGTCTGACACAAAGTGTCAACACTAATCATGACCCCAAATTAACACCAAAATTGACATCAACATTAATTGTACTATCAGTGTGAATAGAATGTGCAAGCGCACACAGGCACTTTCCAAAGCTGCTGTTGTTACTACAAAATAAAACAATATTAAGCTCAACAAAGAAATTTGCAGGAAAAGCTAAGGGGCAAAACATACCAGGATTTTGTTTTTTAAGGGTGAAAGATGTATCTATCAACTCTTGCTATGCTGTGGGAAGCAGAAAGGGAGTATCTTTGCCCCAGTTGCCTTTCTTACATCTCCACACTTTGACTTGAGCTGTAACAACACCTTTCCATACGGATTTAAATACAGGTTAGGCTGTGGCTGAGATGTTAAAGCTGTATTTGTTATATTCATGCTAAAAGCCTAAAGCTTGAGTTTTTTTTGGAACAGTCTGTAAAAGCTATTGTTCTAATTCTGCTAATGCCAGGAAGATGACTACCCTGCAAGGCCCTTGAGCAGCAATACAAAGAATCCAAGCATGTTAGCACTAACCCAGACTTGGGCATCATCTGCATCATAAAGATGACAAAACTAAGACCCAGAGAGAAGGAACCTGAGCTTGAGTTCCTTTTCAGATACATAGCAAAATGTTACCTCTTTCCCCTTTTTGTATCTTGTATGGAATATTAAATCTGTACTTTTAATTATATACTATCAGAAAATAATTATCATAGTAATTTTAATTCCTGTTAGTCCCTTAATAAAACATATTTGATGAAATATCAGAAAATACTGTATAGGTCTTAAAATACATATTTTTAAGCCATAAGGCTTAAAAGACAATATTTGACTTAATTTGTGCCATTTGCAAAAGCCATGATGAAAAATACGTCAATGCCTTTCCATATTGTATTATTTGCCAGATATCAATGTTCTATTGTTTAGTGTTATGTGATCACATGAAAGAGCTCAAAATGATTTTCTTAAGAGCTGAAAAACTCTTCTTTTCACACTTGGATAATTCAAAAATGGCTGAACAAACTCACCTCAACCTCTCTAGACAGCGATAAAAGGGTAAGAAAAATATAACTTTTAGAGCAAAAAATTTTCATCCCAGAGGTAATTCTTTGAAAATATTATCAAATATTAGAAATAATAGTTTTGAACAGGGGAATTATTTATCCCTGTAACATTTATATACATGAAACCACAGTAATTTTACACATGTACACACAGTAATTTAATAAGCATAGGAATTATTTTTTAAAAAACATGCAGTGGAGCACATAGAAGCCAGTGGTATTTGAGAAATGGGGCCCAGGATTAATTGGTTGATATGGAAATTAACCAAGTTGGCCTACTATAGTCCCAGAAGCCTTGTCCATTAATCATATGAATGAGTGCTGAACTCTGGTGCCCCACGCTACACCTCATTCTCTAGTGTCATCTGTTGCTGTCCTGATGTTCATTATTGCCTCTGGTTGGAGCTGTAAAGTTTCTTGACATAGGGTACTATGTCACATTCTTTTTCAGTAAAATCTTACAACTTAAGACAGGTATAAATACGCTGGCAAGTACATTCTTTTGTTTGAAGGCTATCTCTAGACTTATTTTTGAAAGAAACTAAGGAGCCCTCCACAAGTGCTACTTTAGTGAGCCAGTGGATGCATTAGGATTTTCAAAGTCAATCAAGGTTATTGAGCCTCGTTTTGCTATCAAAAAAATGAGTAAAAACTACTCAACCTGATAAGAAATCTCCAACACCAATAATAGTCATTCAGAAGAAATTCTGAGAAAAGTTTACACATCTCAAAAGAACAGTGTCAGAAATTCATTAGAAGTAATTCCATGGTAGGAAGACTTCTTTTTCAAAATTAGCCTCCATATTTTTCTAATGAGGGATCCAAATTTGGTTTGGAAGATCATTTTAGACAAAGACTTGCAGCCAAATATACTTACTTAGAATGGGAATAAAAGAACAAAAACATAGAATTAAACTATCTTACCATATATGTCACAATATATCTTTCTCTATACTTAATCTCAAGGATTCAAAATTGATTTTTCAAAGCCTTGGTGAAAAATAAGGCAAGCACAAATTATGAATACTTATGTATAACCATAATCATTTATGGATAATCATAATTATACATAATCATATGTATCTGACCCTTTTCTGAGGCGTGTGTGTCTGCTGAGGATCCTAAATGCCACTTATAACAGCTCCTATCTTTAGGGACAGATTGATGCCAAAGACCTTTTTATAAGTTGAACAATCGCCGGCGCAGTGCTCAAGCCTGTTAAATCCCAGCCACTTTGGAGGGCCGAGACGGGCGGATCACGAGGTCGAGAGATCGAGACGCGAGCCTGGTGAACGAGGTGAAACCCCGTCTCTACTAAAAAATACAAAAAACTAGCCGGGTGAGGTGGCGGGCACCTGAGTCCCAGTACTCGGGAGGCTGAGGCAGGATGAATTGGCGTAAACCTGAGGTGGAGCTTGCAGTGAGCTGAGATTCCGGCCATCTGCCTCTAGCCTGGGTGGACATGAGCGAGACTCCGTCTCAAAAAAAAAAAAAAAAAAAAAAAAAAGGTTGAACAATCAATGCATAGACCATGGTCCTGTTTTTCAGACCTGCTTCACTTAGGTCTATTTCAGAACTCGCCTTCAGCATAGTACAATTTAAATATGCCTCTTTTCTATCATATATCTAAAAGACTGACACTGACTCAATTTCTATACGCAGCATGAAAAGGCAAACTGATCTCAAAAGAAGGAAACAAAAGCACAGTAAAGTGCATCCAAATTAGCATCACATTTATGGAACTATTTTGAGGTTAAATTGAGTAAAACAATATAAAAAATCTAATGTTAAATATATGGGTCCTGTGTTCATGAGAAACGGTCTACCCTTTTCTCACCACCAAACCCATAAGCATATACACACTCTCTACAGGCACAGTTTTAGAACATAATGCTTTCCACTAGAATCTGAGTCCAGGATAACCCAAGCAATTCCTTTGAGAGTATGGAAAATGTCAACCAAGTGAATTAAGACAGAGGGTTATGGTGGTTTTTCTAAAATAAGAGATCCTTTGGGTTAAGAGGTCCAGCCTAACAACTGTCAAAATGGATCTACTAATTAATTTCTTCTAATCTTTTAGGCTTATATAAGCTTACCAACTTCCTTTCCCTACCAACTCCTAAATTGTTTTTTTGATACTCAAATTAGAGATTCAAAGGATTATAGTGACATGTAAGTGAGAAGCACAGTCAAAATGGTAAGATTTGTTTAAGCTGGTCAGTAGATGCAGGGGTATTTGTCATAGCACTCTGTATTTTTTTATATGTTTAAAATAAAAAAATTAATGAGATGCTATACTTTGGGAGATACAGGATATCAGTACATTGCCAACAATTAAACAATAATTAAATATGGGTATTAGTAGGGCTGAGCAGTTCCAAAACTGAACCCCTAATCCCCACTGTCCCCACCATTTCACCCCTGACAACATAAAGCAGGACTAAAACCAAAATACCAGTCACGATGGCAGCTAGTCTTTTTTTTTTTTTTCTCAGCCAGAGTCTTACTCTGTCGCCCAGGCTGGAGTGCAGTGGTGTGATCTTGGCTCACTGCATCCCCCGCCTCCTGGGCTCAAGAGATTCTTGTGTTACAGGTGCCTGCCAACATACCCAGCTAATTTATATATATATATGTATATTTTGTAGAGATAGGGTTTCGCCATGTTGGCCAGGCTAGTCTCAAGCTCCTGGTCTCAAGTGATCCGCCAACCTTGGTCTCCCAAAGTGTTGGGATGACAGGCATGTGCCACCATGCCTGGCTGTAAGCTAGTCTTTAAACTTTAATTTACACTACTTTACTTCCTCTTCAATCATTCTCTTCCTTTAAAAAAAAAAAAAATTAGATCCCTAACGTAAGGTACAAAGGATCTTCAACCAAAGAGTTAAAATTGCAATTGCTTATTGTAGGAACACTAGATAAAGGCTACTATACCAACTGAAAAAAGGACACCAGTGAATCTACCTCAACAAACAAGGCAATTCAAGAGGCTCATGTGAATGCTCAGCTGCTGAGAAGGAAAAACCCTGACACCTAGCGTCCATCTGGAAAAATGAAGCCTTAGAGCTACCATAATTCTTAAGAGTGATAGTGTGTGTAGAGGTAACCATCAAACTGCATTCAATTTTCTTTTTTCCTTCTTTTTTTTTTGAGATGGAGTCTTGCTCTGTCACAAGGCTAGAGTGCAGTAGCGCAATCTTGGCTCATTGCAACCTCTGCCTCCCGGGTTCAAGCGATTCTCCTGCCTCAGCCTGCGGAGTAGCTGGGACTACAGGCGTGCATCACCACACCCAGCTAATTTTTGTATTTTTAGCAGAGACGGGGTTTCACCATGTGGGCCAGGATGGTCTCGATCTCTTGACCTCGTGATCCGCCCTCCTTAGCCTCCCAAAGTGCTGGGATTACAGGTGTAAGCCACTGCACCCAGCCCCAGGTGCATTCAACTTTCAATATACTTTCCTCCTAGAAAAACGTTTATACCAAGAATTCCAGTCTCTGAATACCAACCCTTTTTTGGGTATACATCTTGTACCTACTTATTATAACTGCTTCCAAATACAACATCGCAACATCGTCTTCTTATCTCAGTTTTTCATTATGACAGGCATGATGAGACAGAATGTTAAAAAGCTGCCCATGTTCTGATATGGTAAGAAAAACAGGGTCCTAATTTTTACTAGCACTAAAGTTACTATGGTAGTTGACTCTCTAACGTATATTTCAGCATTGCCCAATTTAGAGATTATTGGTCTAGTTCGCAGAGCTGATCAAAAGAAATAAAATAAAAGAATGCTAGTAACTTATTTCAGAATAAACATAAGCATAGTCTCAAGAAGGCTAGAATTTTCTTTGTCCTACCAGGCAAAGTTAAGTTGTTCTCTGTCAAGTCCGTTACAGCCCTTGGCTTGATCTTAGCCTGAGCTTTTTAATAACAGGATTTAGTGCGAAAAGCAGCTGTACTGGATTGCGAACTGTTACTCAAAATGTCCCCACCTGCAATTATAGCTTCCACCAAAGGATCAAAACAGGTTAGTAAACTGGCAGGAAAATGAAAACAATTCCTCCAAAATTGAGAAGTGGTAAAGTAGAACTGTTAGATGGCTGCATTTCTTCTGTACCCAGGCTCAACAGCACACATTCATGTAGCTGTGTATTTACATACAGTGATGGGCATTTCTAGCATCACAGCAGCTAGAAATGAGATCAGTTTAGTCTATGTTGCAATCACATTTTCCTCAATTTTCATCTTTACTTGAAACTATTAAGAAAAATCTTGGACAACTCATCTTTGGAGCTATTTGCAAGTAACGTAGTTCACAGATTTAGTCTGCATCTTTTTTATTCCTACTCTAAATTCATACTAAATGTAATGCCATTCAAATATGACAATGAGAAAAACGTGTTCTCCTATACCTTTCCTCACGCATTAGGTGGTATTCCTTTAGTTACATCTTTCCTTATGGGGAAGGGACAACTAGGAAAACAGAAAGGAGATAGTAGCTAATACTGCATCAGAAAAGCTCTTTCTCCTGCTCTAAACACAGGCATAAATGTTCAAAATGCAGGTCACATCTCTACTGAAACAGCCAATATTCCTCCTCAAATGGCAAAGAAGTTACCTAAAACTAAATGGAACTGAATTGGTCCAAGTCCTGGTCCCATTACCTTTTTACCTATTTACTGTCCTACAAAAAAAATTAGAAAGACTGGCCACCCATACAGTCGATGGTCTGATAAGTGCAGGTTTTCTGCCTTCGATCATGGAGAAAAGCACCTCAATTCATGGGAAAACTCTAAAGGAATCTCTCATTTTACCTTTACTCCTTATATCCATGTGCTAGTTTTCAAACCCAGAAACTCCAATCCTTCAAGGTAATACCACCCACAATGATGACCAGGTAGAGCCGTCACTTTTGGAGAACACCACATTATGATGATTTAATGTCTACATAGCACCAGTGCATTTACATTGAGCCTTGGCTCTCAGAACATTAATAGCTCAAATTTTTATTCTTTTTTAATAAAACTATTTCTCAAGGCTCTGTTCATATGCCCATTCTCTTTGGGACAGGACAGATTTGCTCCAAATCTCATCAGCATGAGCTCTTTTCATTCCCTTCACGTCATTCTTGGGGTAATATGTAGAGTGCCAGGTTCATGACAAACTTGCTCTTTGGCCAAAGAAAATTAAACCGCAATAGCTGAAAGTCAACTTGCCCTGATAAAACTGGGCTCAGCATGAGGAAATACATCCTACTGACACCTCGTCATCTCTTAGGCACAGCTGTCCCTCAGAGTTCTGACTGCTGAAACTCCATCCTTAGATTGGTCAGTCTCTCAGTAGACATGCTCCATTGTATGTTCAAGCTATTGGTAGCAGAGTTTGATACTAATATCCCAACCTCATTCCTGTTGTGCAGTGCCCTATAATCTAGCTAAGGCCAATGACTGACTTCACCAGCCATCCTGGGCATTAGTCACTAACTGCTCACAAAAGAACATCAGTCTCACTCCTCCCGAGCTCAAAGGCTCAGAAACAGCAAGCTAACACTCAGCCTCAATCCTAGTCAATCATTTGAAAACAAAAAGAGAACAAAGAAAATAGGCAACTAAGGAGGGAAAACTGTAGAAGCAGAAGAAAGTGAGAACTGACAAAAAACTCAAAATCTTTTGAACAAATACTATTCACTTTCTGGTTTCAAAACTATTAAAGCACTGGACAAAGGAAAACATGTGGCTCCTATACTATATCTACTACTACTCATAGCTATAGTCCTAGGCAACTGTTTAAGACATATCTTTTCCACTAAGGTTTGTTAGGTCTTAAAGGGGTTAAAAAAAACCTTTAATTTTTAAAAAATTCGTGTGTGTGTGTGCGTGTGTGTGTGTGTGTGTGTGTGTGTGTGGTCTTTGGGTACAGAGGCCCGTATAATAAGACTATTTGTATTCATACTGGCAGAGTAAACACTACATGTTCATGCCCAGGCAGCTCTGTGCTTGTAATTTCAGCAAGAACAGAGCTCTGTCCCTCTGGGACTTCACTATTCCCTGAGTCTCCATTCGCTCAAACACAGAATGAGGGCAGAAAGAAAGCAGGAGAGAAAGATCATGGCAAGGGGTTTCACACAGCACTGCAGCTAGCTTTCACGTGGCCAAAAATCTCATTTTGTGTTTTAATTACATTAGTTAAAACCATTTTACTCTCAGCCCCATGTTCACAAGGGTGCCTTCCATTCCTGAAGACTACACTGTTCAATGAATCAGAATTTAAGTCTAGCACAATGAAGCTTTTCTTTGCTGCTGAGGGGCTCACTAGGCATATGCTACATACAGTGGCACAAACCTGTTTCAACTTTGTGTGCTGATGAGTATATATTTATGCTTGTCAAAATGTTTTGCATCCTCCCACCACAATCCTCTTGACTTTGCTATTTGTTGAGACTCCTACAAGTCTGATAGTCTCCATCTGGTCCAATGCTTGCATCCATCTTGATACCAAATCATCTACTATTGGCATCCACTGGCATATTACTGAAATAGCCACACACCTTGTATATATAGTGAAATTTTTTGAAAAAGATTTAATAAAATAGAAACAAACTGCTTATCATTTCCAAAGGTCTACCCAGCCTATTTATGGTGAACACACAGGTAAAGATTACTCCTTCAATGGAATGAAATCTATCTAGGGATTCTATTTAAGGTTGAAATAAAAATATCTCTCTTTTTATGTTTGTTACTGGTATTGTCATTGTTATAACTGTACGTTAGGAGCACAGTTAGAATCAGAAAGAATGATAATGCATGGACAAGAGTATGAGAGTATACGGCAAAATATGCCTTTTTATCACTCTTCATGGGTCTCTCTGAGAGAAAGGATACCAAGGCTAGAAAATGCATTCTTGGGATAATTATAAAAAAATGGGTTCTTGTTACATTCTTTTATGTTTGAACCCCTAATTCTGATTAAGCCCTTTCAAGAACACATTTATCATGCTCACAACAGCACCAGATCAAATGAATTGGGCATGGAAAAGACACTGAAAAATGCATTTATTAATATGAATCCAAATAAGAAAAAACATTAGGCAAAACTATACTTTAAATGTTTTCATTATAGAAAATCCCGGCTGGGCACCATAATCCCAGCACTTTGCATGGCTGAGGCAGGCAGATTGCTTGAGCTCAGGAGCTTGAGACCAACATGGTGAAACCCCATCTTTAGAAAAAAATACAAAAATTAGCCAAGTGTAGTGGTGCACACCTGCAGTACCAGCTACTCAGGAGGCTGAGGTGAGAGAATCACTTCAGCCAGGGAAGTCAGGGCTGCAGTGAACTGAGATTGAGCCACTGCACTCCAGCCTGTGTGACAGAGTGAGACACCATCTCAATAAAAGAAAAAAGAAAAAAAGAAAATCCCCAAATTTCAGACATAGACAGAAACAGGGAAAATAATCTATTTTCATGTACCTATCACCTAGCTTCAATGATCAACTCATGACCAACCCTGTTTCATCTACACACCCACCCTCACACCTCTTTATTTAGAAGCAAGTCATTGCATCTGTAAATGTTTCAGTCTGTATCTCTAAAAGAAAACAATTTTCCTTTTTAATTTTTTAAAACTGAGTTCTTTGTGTTAAAACAATACTATTTTAAAAAGCAAAATCATAATACCATTATCACACCTAGAAAATTAACAATTTCTTGATACCCAGTCAATGCTCTCTCCAATAACTCTCCGAACAAGACTACCATGCTGCAGTGCTATTTAATGAACACCTCACAGAAAGCTGGTACTAGTGGGCACAGAGATAAGAAAGGGAAGGGGAGTTTCAACTACTTGCCTCATTTCCTCCTGGAAGCCTGTTCATGTGGACCAGCTGACCTTGATCATCCAATACCAGTTCAGTGTAAGTCAGCATGTCAGAAGGCAGAGGGGGAGATGGAAGAAATGCTTGAGTGGACATAGACTCCCAGAGTTTGATCAGGGACTAGTGGAGAAAAGAAGTTTGACTAATCAGTGACAATAACTTCAATACAGACAAAAATAATTATTAAGATTCAGTCAATCTGGTTTTGCTTTCTTTTCCAAGTGTTCTGCAGAGTGTAAACATTAGACTAAATTCTCCAGCTCCCATTCTCAGTTAAAATAGATTTGTAATTATTTTTTACATGCCAAAAGTCAGGCACTTTTCCAACAAAGTCAAACTACTGAGTGATTCCAAATCAGCACCAGAGCATTAACAAACAGGAAAGACCCAACACTATCCTAGGAATACTAACATTAGAAAACTAAATAAGTAGCATCAACTCCTTAAAACAAAGAAAAAGAAAATCCTAAAGAAACTTGACAACAAAGGAATATCCAGGAAAATTACATGACACTCAGCTAATAAAAAGAAAATCCAAGAAGGCCAGAATGAAGTTTCTACTAGAAATTCCAGGGAAGAAACCTCTTTCTAATATTTTTCATAGCTGTAGGACCATACACAGGAATTAGCTCACTAGATGTGTGTGACTATTTGTAAATGTGCAGATCAATTCTGCTCAGTTCTGAAAAAAACAGACATACCTATTCATTTAAAAAATATTATAATTTCCATTCCCAACTTCCTATAAATAAATCCCTCGTGAAGTGAGAGCTAGTTCAGCTCTTTCTTTGCTTGCCTCAAAGCAACATTTGAAGCCTAAATGACTCATACATACCTATGTGTCCTAATCACTGTATTTATGCCTATTACATAGGAAGAATTACTTAGAATGTGATTTATATTATATTTATATAGAATGTGATTTATATTATATTTATAGCACTGGCATTGGGAAACAGAATTAACACTCAGCTTTTACGCTAGCAATGCTATAAAAGGGAAATACCAAATGAAGGTATCTTTCAGGAGACAGAACTTGTAAACAAATGGTTGCATAGAGGTAATCTCTTATATTTGTGAATAACACAGAAATTCTACATAGACTGTTTACTAAGGCCACATATATTACTCTACTAAAATTCAAATGTGGTAATACTGGTAGTATTGACTAGGGAACTTGGAAAAATCCTATATTCATAGATTTTTTAAAAAAGGACAAATTCAGTATTCTTTTGATACCTTATTCTTTATTGGCTGCATTTTCTACTGGTGATATACTTTTCTTGTCTTCTATTGATAGAAGAAAAATCTGCGGCATAGAGATGATTCACCATACAGACTGAAGGAATTTATTTTCATATAGAGGTTGAAATTCATAATGTTGTATTTTCTCATGCTAGTTTTTATTCAGCTATAATAAATCTCCCACAAAAAACTTATACTCTAAACTGTGTACCATGAACTCTACATCCATTTGTCTATGCTATCTATATTGATTCTCATCATATTAATCTAGGCTATCAACTAGGAACCAGGGTTATCTTGGAAAATGAGAAGTAAAGTACCAGATCTCTTTTTTAATATCCATAATTTGAATATAGACTTAGGAAATACACATATAACTCTTCACACAAGTCACTGTAAACTATCACCACAGGCAAATAATCTTAGTTTACTCTCTCCTACTCAATAGAGACTTCTATTCTCACCATTTCTCTCATTAATTCATAAATAACCATCCAATATCTGAGCTGGCAGTCACCAACCCTCAAATGAAACAGAAATGAAAACAGTGTCAAGATATTTCTTGCCTTTTGTGGAGTGCCCCATTCTAGCCAAAACTGCATCTGATGGAAATTCAGGGAAACCCTGCCTCCTTAGAACATGTCAGACCCTCCGGTTTGGCATCTTACCTGCCGAAACATCTCTGGGATATCATATATGTATGTTGTCCCTAAGGACTGTGCCTGGAACCTCTTTGATTGCAGCAGGTCTTTGGTCACATAAGGAGTATTGATTAACATTCCATGCAGTGGTCCCTGTTTGTCTCCATATGCCTGAAACATGATCTGCAAGAAAAAAAAAGGCATGGGGAGTTAAGAGACAGAAAAAAAATCAGAGAACTGCCTAGAGGGGCTTTTTTGCACAAATGCTATCTATTCGAAAACATTTTTGGTAGGTTGAGTAGCTGAGCTATATCTCTTAACATTGGGTACTTGGTGGTCTCACCTCTCCACAGATTAACCAACTCCAAAAATATATATATATAACCAGCCATACACCATAACTGCTCTCACTTTTAGATTAGTTGAAATAAACAACAAAGCAGGCTGGGTGCTGTGGCTCACAACTGTAATCCCAGCACTTTGGGAGGCCAAGGCGGGCAGATCACGAGGTCAGGAAATCGAGACCATCTGGCTAACACGGTGAAACCCAGTCTCTACTAAAAATACAAAAAAATTAGCTTGGCATGGTGGCAGGCGGCCATAATCCCAGCTACTCGGGAGGCTGAGGCAGGAGAATGGCGTGAACCTGGGAGGCGGAGCTTGCAGTGAGCCGAGATCACGCCACTGCACTGCAGCCTGGGTGACAGAGCAAGACTCCATATCCAAAAAAAAAAAAAAAGAATAAATAAATAAACAAGAAAACATGGTGCACATTTCACATCCCAAAGACAGACTGACCATGCTAGCCATCTAAAGTGAGTTGAATGTCATATACTCAGAAATGAAGTACATCAACTAACTAGTCTGAGCAGCCCTAGTATTGAAGTTGAAGAACAGCTATGCAGTAAAGATAATTCTCTTCTTTCCCCAATGGCAGAAGGCCAGATCAAGACTCTACTATATCATCTTTGCTTTAGTCCTTTAGTCCACTTGATTAGATGGTACTTCATAAGTATTACTATCTATGCAAAGGCTTCAAAGATTTCTGCCAGAAGTGGATTTCATCCATCCATCTAGATAGTTAATTCTTGTTAGCCCATGAGACATAGCCTCATATTTTACATACAGTAAAATAACTATATTATATTAAATTATGTATATTAAAAACATATACATATATATACGTATTTACTTCTCCTCAAGGTACTGTCTACAACTAGTGAATAGCTCCTGCAATACCTATATTGTCACATAATGAAATCACTACACTGGTTTTTAATCATTTTAACTCAAATATTTCTAGAGGAGTGCTTCATACTCCATATATTTAGATAGTTTTATTTGCTTATGAATATTTATAAGGGATGCCATTATTTCAATTCAATTAATATTTATTGAGTGCCCAGAGGTTGTATAACACTAAACTAGGCACTTTATGCATGGATACATAAAATATAAATTTCCAATGCAGTGAATACAAATGGAGATTGGGATGTAAGGGTATGTGTATACCTACATATCTATTCAGACCTACAAAATAAGCACAAGTCTACCATTAATGAATAGATTTGTGAACCTGATATATATGCACAAGAATAGAATTAAGTACTTTCCTAAATCCTGGGTACAGTTCATCTGTAAATCCTTAGCCCCTTAGCTCAGAGGAATGAGTGTTCTGCTAATTTGTCAATCAGGTCCTATTATGAGGAAAACATGTCTCAGGCTGCTTTAAAGGCCCAGAGACTGGAGCTCCCAGTCCCCTTCCATAAGGTCAATAGGAAAAGTCACCCTGGTGGAAGCAGAATTAGTAATGTCTTAGGAATGTCAGAGTAAAAGCAATAATGTTTTAAGAGATTCAAAGTGTTAAGTAAGGCTAGGGTACAATATGGGAAAACTGTACTCAGCAGGTAAGCTGAACCAAAATAAGACAATGGGGTAAACGCAGCAGCTTCCTAGAACTACATTTCTTGTCTGCTAAGAGAGACAAGACCTGTAGGTATAGGGTTTGAGGCTCAGTTTGGCCAAGTTTTGGGATGAAGACACACTGGTCATAGTTAAGCAACATAATCGTGCACTGAGGAAGGGGATTGGAGAAAACAATCTAGGTACATACTAGCAAGACTCCATCTCAAAAAAAAAAAAAAAAAAAAAAAAAAAGGAAAAGAAAAGAAAAGAAAACGAGAATTAGAGTTTCAGTCCTTTTTTATTTTTTTACGGTTTTTTTTGAAACAGAGTTTTGCTCTTGTTGCCCAGGCTGGAGTGCAATGGCGTGATCTTGGCTCACCACAACCTCCGCCTCCTGGGTTCAAGCAATTCTCCTGCCTCAGCCTCCCAAGGAGCTGGGATTACAGGCATGCGCCACCACGTCCAGCTAATTTCGTACTTTTAGTAGAGATGGGGTTTCTCCATATTGGTCAGGCTGGTCTCGAACTCCCAACCTCAGCTGCTGGGATTACAGGTGTGAGCCACCACACACAGTCAGTCTTTTTTAATATCAATAATTTGAATATGGACTTAGGAAACATACATGTAACTCCTCACACAAATCGTTGTAAACTATCATCACAGGCATGTGGTCTTAGTTTACACTCTCCTACTCAATAAAGACTTCTATTCTCATAATTCCTCCCACTAATTCATACAGAACCATCTAATATCTGAGTTGGCAGTCACTAATCCCCAAATGAAATAGAAATGAAAACAGTGTCAAGATATTGCCTGCCCTTTGGGGGTGCCCCTTGCTAGTCAAAGCTATATCTGATGGAAACTCTGGAAAGCCTTATTTCCTTGGAACATGTCAGAGCTCCCGGTTAGTCACCTCACCTGCCAAAACATATCTGTGAATATAAACATTTTGATAAATGAATGTAAAAATTTTGATAAATCCATAAAATGGGGTTGGGTATGGCAGCTCAGACCTGTAATCCCAGCACTTTGGGAGGCCAAGGTGGGAGGATCCCATGAACCCAGGAGTTTGAGACAAGCCTGGGCAACATTGTGGGACCCTATCTCTACAAAAAATTTAAAAACTAGCTGGGCATGGTGGTACACACCTTCAGTCCCAGTTACCTGGGAGGCTGAGGTGGGAGGACTACTTGAGCCCAGGAGGTTGAGGCTGTGGTGAGTTATGATTACAATACTGCACTCTAGCCTGGGCAAAATAGTGAGACTCAAAAGATAGAGATAGTGATCTCAAAAAAAAAAAAAAAAAAAAAAAAAAAAAAAAATAAAAAAAAAAAAAATCCATGAAAGCGGAATACTATTCAAAAATGAAAAGGAACATACACATAATCTATGTAACATGGCTGAACCTCAAAAATATTACGCTGAGTAAAATAAGCTAGACACAAACTAGTACACATTGTTTAAATTCTAGGACAGGCAAAACTAATCTATAGTGACAGAAAGTAGATCAGTGGTTGCCTAAGGCCAGGGTTGGTGCTTCTACCTTTGACTGCAAAGGCAAATAAGAGAACTTTCTGCAGTGATGAGATGTTATCTACCATGACTGTGTAGTACTTACATGGTGTATACATTTGACAGAATGAATTGAACTGCACACACAAAAGGAGTCCATTTCTTTATAGGTAAATTGCACCTCAATAAAGGCGTTATTTATTATTTTTAGAGGCAGTGTCTCATTCTCTCACCCAGGCTGGAGTGTGGTGTCATGATCATAGCTCATTGCAGCCTCAAACTCCTGGGCCCAAGTGATCCTTCTGCCTCAGCCTACTGAGTAGTTGGTACTACAGGTGCATGCCACCATGCCTGGCTATTTTTTTTTTTTTTTTTTGGTAGAGACAGGGTCTTGCCTTGTTGTGCTGGCTACTGTCGAATTCCTGGGCTCATGTGATCCTTCCACCTTGGACTCCCAAAGTGCTGGGATTACAGGCATGAGCCACCATGCCCGGCCCAAAGATGATTTTAAAATGCTATTTTTCTTTTTTTTTTGAGATGGATTCTTGCTGCATTGCCCAGGCTAGAGTGCAGTGGCACGATCTCGGCTCACTACAACCTCCGAACCCTGGGTTCAAGCAATTCTCCTGTCTAAGCCTCCTGAGTAGCTGGGACTACAGGCCCCTGCCACCACGCCTGGCTATTTTTGTATTTTTAGTAGAGATGGGCTTTCACCTTGTTGGTCAGGCTGGTCTCAAACTCCTGACCTCAGGTGATCCACCCGCCTCGGCCTCCCAAATTGCTGGGATTACAGGCATGAGTCACTGCACCCAGCCTAAAATGTTATTTTTCTCTTACACTGCACAATGGAAATCAATTCACTTATGCAATGGATTACCCAAATCTCTTCTCCCCATTATGACTGCCTGACATCAGTGTTCATTACAGCCTATAGCACAAAGACTGTACAAGGAAAATGAAACAAAATAAAACTCAAGCCAATCAACCTTGTTCCTTATTGGCAGATGAATAAACGATGTGCTAGGGCAAGAGGCTGATAGTAATAGGAGTTCCTGAATACTCAACTATCTATGTTAGTTCCATTTTCTACTATAATGAACACAGTAACTAAAAACTGGTAAAGTATATGTTTTAGAAGTTCGTGAAAATATGCACACATTTTATATATCACACAACTTTCACCAGAAGCCATCAAAAAGATTTCAGAAAATAATTTCTGACCCATAGTCTGCTCCCTTAGAACCCTGTACTTATTTATAATAGCACATATTTGCCACAGAGAAACAAATCATTTGTCTTCTTCCATTGTGATGTAAATTTCTTGAGTACAGTTTGCTTTTTGTCTTTATATGCATAGTGCCTGACATACTATAAGTAGTCAATCAATATTAAATTAAAAAAACAAATGAATGAATAACAGACATGGTTTGGTATTAAATGAATACAATGATTCATTAAAGAAAGGGAAAACCAGTTTGACAATAAGCACCATGAAGGCATTAGGAGCACCAGAACTGGGTTGGAGGCTGCTCCTTTTGTCAGTTTCCACCTCTAGCCACAGGCTCAAAAGTTAGTTCCCGGGTGGCAGTGGCTCCTGAACTCTCTCAAGTGAAGAGCCTGTAGACCACTTCCTTCAGGGCTTTTAAAATATGCAGGACGCTAGGTAAAAGGGGTTCTCCTTCAGGCTGAAGGTGGTTTATTCATTCTTTCAGACGCTTATTGTGTGCTTATTCTGTACCATGTGTAATACTAAACCCCGATTGAAGGCATCTGTGCCTTTCATGTTCCTGTGTCACCATTAGCTAGCATGAGGGAAATCTCAGAGTTTCCTAATAAAGGAAAGGAAAAAAAAAAAGTAGTTATGAAGAACAAACATATTTATCAAAAACATTAAAATCTCAAGTGGCCATCTTACTTTTCACAAGAATAGACCTGCCTTGAAGCTATTGTAGAAGTTAATTAAAACATCCCTACCCATCGAAAGCTTTGACTAAAAATGTCTTTAAAGTTGTACTAAAAAAACATCAAATACAGCAAAAAATATTGAATACCCTTTCTCTTGGTCACCACTCACGCTCTTGCGCACTCTCTCTCTGTGTTTTTAACTGCTGACTTCTCATAGGATAGATTTCTCTAGCCACCTCACTGGGAATCAAAGCACAAAATGAAAGGTCATTCTGACAACGGTCCAAACTGAGATTCTTAAAAATTCATCTTCAAAAGATTGAAAAATGTATTTTCCTGACTCTATTCCTGGATTTAAAAGGATATAGATAAAAACAAGAGACACATAATCTCTCCCTGGCACCCAAAGCATGGAATAGACTGAAACTCCTGTTTATGTATACTGGAGCATGTTCATCCTTTAATCAGAAGAAATGTAATTCTTGAATTCAGGTCAAAGCCATAAAATAATATCCTAGTTCTTCAAAAATGTGAACAATGGTGAACCAACCTAATTTCAGTATCATAGTAACAAGCCCAAATATTTAGAAACCGACGTAGTAAAAAAGATTAAAAGGGAATTATCTGCTTCACAGAATTAGTGTACTGACTCACTTTCTATTTTTACATTCTCAATTTTCCTACCTGAAAACGGGTTTAAATTTGCCACTTTGTTCTTGTATAATATATGACACCCTGAAATCTCTGAAGGAAAGGAAACAACATAATAGATAACAATAAATATGATAAAAACAGAAACAGAACACAATAGATAAACATGATAGTCACTGATGATGGGTAGGGCTCACGCCACTATACTATGTTGAAATTTTCCTTCTTTAACATAGAAGTTGGTGACATAATCCAACAATTCTCTTTTCCTCACTTGCCAATGAGTAGTTTAATTATGGTGAAAACAGAAAGGATGCATCTGACCAGAGATTAGATTGCTGAAATAACCCACGAGCCCTCTAAAAAAAGAGCCCTAAACTGCAGAATAACCTCTGGAGTCAGGTTCACTTGGCATCTGTTAGTGCTCACCAATACATAACAAATGGTTAATGGTTTTATAACAGCCATGATAGAGAACATAGGCACATCTTAAAAGGCAGATGAAGTTTTTCAAATTCATACAATCATTTAATCTCATAGAGGATAACCCCACCAGGTGAACCAATGGGATTTGTGAGTTTGGGTCTTCTATAACAAGGGCGAGTGTCTTATCTGTAGGACCAAATCGAAACTCTGAGGAGCCTGTTTGAGTATTGTACCTGTGCTGTCCTGGAGTCAGTCACTTCCTTGTATAGGCTGATATCCAAGTAATAGCCAGACTCGTTTGTCAGGAAGAGGCGGATGGGAATTGCTTTTCCAGTTGGTGTCAGGCGAATGTTGATTTTCAGTTCTGCCTGGAGGACGCGCAATTTCCACAGGCGACTTCCATACCGCATTACCATGCTCCGCACAGATTCCTCAATCTGACACAGACACATTACCAAGCACAAAACTTAAATATCTTGTAACTACGACCTGTTTCAGGTCTGCCCATATTTGAGATAGAAAGGCTAAAAAAAAAAAGAGGTTGGTTTGTGGAGATGCACACCTTACAAAAAGTGGTCAGATAGTTTCTCCCCAAATCTATTCTTTCTTGGAACAAGTCAGGGACAATTTCATGCTGGCCTGGCATTGGAGTCGTTTTCTCTGGATAACAACACCCAAATCTCTGCAACTCCTTACCCTTTCCCAATTATATTCATATTCTATATCAAAGATCTGCAATATCTAAAATTACAAGCCATGGGATTTAAGAGGAAGCCCCAAATAAGAATAAAATCTCGAGTTAAATAGCTATTAAGTAGCATTTATATGCATGGTAACTATGTTTCATTACACTTACAGGACTTTAAATCAACATAGCAATTACCACCATGAGCTTTTTTCCATACAATTTTATTAAACTTTATAATATATGTCTCTCGGTAAATTGCATAAATTAAAGAAAGGCAATTTGTAGGTGGTGCTAGAACATTCTCTCTCAACAGAGCTCTGAAGCTTGGCCACTGCTAAGTCAATCTAGGATTTAAGAAGATGGGGCAGATGTTCCCACGTTTCCCTAAGTTTATACCAAGGCAGCTTAATGCTCTTAGTTTTTAGAGGTAGGACAGTTATTTTAACTAAATGACCTTAGACATGATTTCTTGTTATTTACATACTAAAGCAAAACTTTTTTTCCCCCAACATGGCTGCATAGAACATAATGCAGCTAGAACATGTTATTCGAAATTAATGTTTCCTTAAATGAAGTATCTTTCTAAAATGCTTCCTCAACTTCTTAGAAAATCTCAAGAATATCTTACATTCCCTTTCTCTTGTGATTCTTTAGTAGTATGTGCCACCCTTGCAGTTTGTTTCTGCACCACAGAATTTTAAGTTAGAATGAATTTCAGGGAGTTAACCTCTATTATCACACTTAATTGCTAACCAAGAGACATTTATCCATTCTTTTCTTAAGGAAACAAAAGCCAACAATCTTTATGTACAGAAAATTGGCAGCTATCTATCATTAGAAAAGCAGAGTCAGTGTATATAGGTGGTTAGAATGAAAGCTGAGGCTGATCTGAAAAACTCAGAAAAAAGGTAAGCCAAATCTAAAAAAATACAGCTGTACAGTGTCCATGCCACGTTTTAAGTCTCCCAGCTTATTAGTGCCAGAATGCTTAGGAGAAGTTTTGCTTAAACTAGATGATGCAATTTGAGTCAAAAGAGTAGCCCTGTCCTTGGCTTTCCTTACAGACAAAAGCAACCCATCATTAGCTTGGAATTTTGAAGGGAAAAAGGTAGAAAACTACTTCTCAGATCTCAGATACTAAGTTCAAGAAGCAAAAGTCTACCAGGGATGATGACTTATGCCGGTAATCCCAACACTTTGGGAGTCTGAGGCAGGAGGATCGCTTGAGGCCAGGAGTTCAAGACTAGCCTGGGCAACATAGCAAGACCCTGTCTCTATAAGAAAAAAAGAAGAAGAAGAAGAAGAAAAAAAAAAAAGCAGCAGCAGCAGCAAAAATTCATGCCTACAGTTGATCTTGAAAAAGGGAGATACTGGTTCTCCTATCTAAATTCCACAGTATCATGATAGAAAGAGTTAGAAGGGGCCAGGCATGGTGGCTCATGCCTGTAATCCCAGCACTTTGGGAGGCCGAGGCAGGCGGATCATGTGAGGTCAAGAGTTGGAGACCAGCCTGACTAACATGGTGAAACCCTGTTTCCATTAAAAATACAAAAATTAGCCGGGCATGGTGGCAAACGCCTGTAGTCCCTGCTACTCGGGGAGGCTGAAGCATGAGAGTCTCTTGAACCTGGGAGGTGGAGGTTGCAGTGAGCCGAGATGGTGCCACTGCTCCAGCCTGGGTGACAGAGTGAGACTCTGTCTCAAAAAAAAAAAAAAAGAAAAGAAAGAAAGCATCAGAGGGAGCAGAAACAGAGAGCAACTTGTCTTTATTACACTGGGGATAAAAGGTCAAGTACAAAATCACCTTGTTTTTCTTCCTTAAATTATATACAATGCATTTTAGAATAGACCCTCAGGGAAGAAAATATACATAATACATGTGAAATTCCTTATCAGCCAAATTCTCTCCCTGTGGAAAAACACTAGAGAGAGATAGGTTAGACACTTTGAGAAGGTGCATTATCTCACTAAGGCCACCAGGTAATTAACATTTAGGGCACAGAAGCAGTAATTTAGCCAAAATGCTTAGTAACAGTAAAATTAATAATTCCAGATGAGAAATAGTAGGGAATAATACAAAACTGGACCACTATTACAGCAAATATCATAAAACAGGTACCAACAAAAGAAAAGGTTTTCACGTTTTTGTACTGCTTATAATTGACCAGCAAGCTAACACCATACCACCTTCAGCGTTGAGAACTGTTTTTTTAATGGCTATATCAAATTTTTGACATTGTCCCAGAAACTCAATCTTATAAACATTCTATAAACTTTATAGATTAAGGGCTCAACAGCCTGAACAAGAGTACCTGTTTCCAAGTCCAAGTGAGATAAATATGAATGAACTTCTGTGCTTATGCTTGCTAGTGCTGGGAGAGAAGTTAAGGAGAAATGTACCTTTGATGGGTCCATGATAACCGTGGGCACAAAGTTGAGGAAGATGTGGTTACAGTCAGTGCGGACATTTGTATTGTTAAAAGCAACTTCCAACTCATCCATGGCTTCCAGGAGTAGCCGCTCCCCTTCATTTTGCAGATATTCAAAAGAAGCTTCCTACACAGGAAGAAAATAATCAACATTAGTGTATTTTAAAAGAGGCAATAAAGAAATGGCTATTATAATCACTTAAGTGGCAGTATGTCATGAATCATAAGGCACCTGGTGAAGACACTATCTTTCTCCCTAGAGTCAGTCCAGTAACCACAGGGAGCAGGGGCAGGCAAGGGTCAGATAAAGAGTCCATGTCAGCCCTTTCTCCTTACTCTTAGTGTATCATTTCCTTCCAAGAGGTAGAAATGCTGGGCATCCTCATAGCTGTAAGTTCAATAGGATGATATTTCACATATGCCAAACAGAGCTATTTAGAAAGGAAAAGCTGAAGAAAGGGTACAGCTTTGGGATATAATAATAATGAACACATCAGGAAGTGCCTTGCTATATACAGACACTATCCATACCTCCAGACAGGTGTACAATGGGATCGCCTCTTTCCTAACTTATCTCCTTATGCTCTATCATCACCCAGTTCTTCCTGGGATTTTTCTGTTTGTATGCTTTTTCTTTTCTTGAGTGCTATTATGCTTCTGCTACTAAGAAAATCAAATTAAAGTGGAAAACGAGCCTTCATTTTAATTTTTTTTCAGATGCACTTTCTGCTTTGTACAAAAAAAAGCCTTTATTATACGAAATATTTACTTTTGTAAACATTGAAAGAGAATAAGAACCTTGATTCAAAAAATGAAAACCTGATTTTTTTTATGCTCTTTCTCAGCAGAAGCATAAAACCTGATTTTGAATCATATATATTACTCTGTTCCTTCCCTCAGGGATGACATCCCATTAAAGTACAGCACCCACCTTGGTGACCAGATCAGAATGCCTGATGATTGCACGAACAAAGAACCTGTAGTCTGTCACTTCTGTGCCCACTTCCACCTTGGCTGCCCCGAGATACAGGTGCATCTTGTGATTAGCACATGGAATGGCAGTGAGGTCAAAATTTCTCATCCGGTTCAGCTCTAACTGGAAAGCCAGAGCAGGCTCCAGATGACGATAGATACGATCCTCCTCAAACTGAGTACAAGAATCAGAAAAAACAGCTCACAAGAGGCAGTTACAACACTATACTATGAATGTGAATGTAAAAGAGATGCCTGAAAATAGAAACATAAGCTATGATGTGCTAATGAGCAACAAAAATGAGCTATGTTCAAGGCTAATGCTATAGCTTACATAAGATTAGGCACTAAAGTACCTATTATATACGTACTTTATAGGATGATATTTCTAAACTTTCATCATTCATGCTTTTACAAGTGGTGATGATATGCATTAAAAACTAACCAAAAAACCTCAATTTCCTTAGAACTCCTGCAGCATTTAATGTCTTTATATAATTCATTTTTATATTAATTACAGTCTGCTTCACATTAATATCTACTTCACATGCCAATATTTTGTGCTTACCTAACTAATCTAAAAGTTTTCTCACTTATGGTAAGTACAAATGACATAATAAATACTCAACAAACAAACATCATACAATTTTTTAATTAAAGAGATATTTGGCTTTGGAACACTGTATCCATAGATATATAATTACTTATAAATGTTTTTTAAAAGTTGCACTGGTATATAACTTTACTGTATTTACTGTATATGTACTGTATGTTTCAGTGAAACTAAATTATTTTTCTGGAATACATGTCAATTGAGTGAATGGAGAGAGAGAGTCAAAAATATAAGCCGGTAACAGGAAGAAAGCAACATGGTCTGAAGTTTTGTATTTTCAAATTGAAAAACAAATGCACATCAACTAGAGTTGAGTATTGGTGAACTATTTGTAGATAACAAGAATGGTCCTTTAATATCACATCATTACGATTATTCTACAGAACAAGGATGATTTGGAAAGGTATCACCTTCATTGAGTAGCTCAATACATTTGGTTGTTTCCTAAGCCAAACTCTTTCAGAAAGGAATCGGTTTTAGTTCTAAGACACATGTAAGGCAACAGGAAGCACAAGTTCAATAAGAGAAAAAAGAATGGCAAGAAGAACATATGGCAAAGATAAGTCACTCTTGGGCTTTTAAGAAAAAGTAATTTTTTTTTTTTT
>NW_016804151.1:5722430-5746235 GCF_001698545.2 Rhinopithecus bieti
AGAAAAAGTAATTTTTTTTTTTTTTTAATAGGAAAGAAATCAATCCTTACTTATCCCTTGCTCGGAATGTAAAAAATTTAGGGAATTCTCTCTGTATTAAAGAAGGGGAAAATGTGTCAGAAGTTCATAGACATGGCTCTTTGGAAACAAACATATAGTATAGAAACAGTTAAGCATTTAGAAGAGAGTTTTCTAGAAAACATGCTTCTTACCCAAACTTAGTCCAGGAAATATGAATGATCCGCTGCATAACCATCACTTTGACCCCATTTCCAAATTTGAGAATCACCACATTATAAACCTAATTTTAGTATCTACCTTCTCCCAAGGGGAAAAAAATGTACATATTTTTTAAATCTCCCAAGTGAAAAAAAAATTTTTTGCTAGATATTGCTCTTGGCACAACCCGGCAAATAAAACCAATATACCCTTATGCCGAGTTACTGGACTGATTTCCCAAGTTTCTCTTTAAGAAACTCTTAAAATGTAAACTAGTCAGACAGTATAGAGCGCTCAGTCCATGATTTTCACATTCCTTCTCAAGTCAATAATGTCAAGGGTTTAAATGATAACATTTGAAGATGAAAAATATAAGATACTACCTTGGTCACTACCACTATATGTATAGGAAAGAATGAGGTGGAACTAGTGAACTTGTAATCATTAGGTCTTCCTGCTTCTTTGTAGGGCATTATTAAAAAAAAAAAAAAAAAACCAATTTACTAGAACCTTATTAATTAACAAAGATGAATTCAATTAGCTGAGTTCATTAGTTTCTGAAATTTAACTTACTAACGCCAAATACCCCTGTTTCTCGGATGGGAAGCTCTACTGGCAGTGCTGAAATCAAGTCATTACTATTTGCCTCTATAGGAGGTTTCATTAGGCATCTTCTTCATTATGAGTGCAATATAATCAAACACTTATCAGTACAAGGCAGAGAGACTGGGACTAGCTGCCTACATATCCTCAATGAGCTTTAGGAACTGTGAAGGAAACATGGACTGAAAATCTTCTGGTGGCAGGTACTCTCATGTGTTGTCCCATCTGACGCTCTCAACAACCTCTAGGGGTAGATATTGTGACCCTCATTTTACAGAAGCCTTGGCTCAAGTATATGCTCAGAATCACAGAGCTGGAAGATAAACTTGGGTCTCTCTAGTGCCAGAGCCCATGCCCTCTCACCTCTCAAGGGCAGAGTATTACCTTTCTCTTTTTATTATAATCTAAATCCCTCATTTAGAGGATTTCTCTTTGATGAGACAAAAACACAGAAATTAAGACTTTAAATTTAAAAGGATAAAGCAAACAAAGCAAAACTCATGCTGTAAACCTGTGGTTCTTGAATTTCCTGAAAATTTCTTGAATACGTTCCGTGTTATACCTCAGTCTCACCTTAACTAAAGCTTGCACAACTAACAAATCTTTTTATCTTTTCCTTGGTATTTTAACTGTAAGACTGCATTTAAAAGGTTCCTAGGAGCTCATTTACCAACCTCAGGGAAATCCCTTTTTAAAAGCCTTTTTAAAGTGGATTTTACACAGTACTGAACTTCTCCTAATGAAGTTTTGTTCTAAATAATTCTCTGACCCCTCCTCCCTGCCATGAGAGTGAAGCACATGGGGATGACTTCAAGGTTAAGTAAGATGCATTCAGCTGAGGTGTCAGTAAATATCATGCTCATGGTTTTATATAACAAAGTTTTGGTTTTATTCTAGTGAGGTACAGCTTTCAGAGCATTACCTAAAAAGTAACACATGTCAAAAAAGGAAGAATGACAAAATCTTTCCATGGAACTCTCTGAAATAAAAGTCAAGGAAACTGATAAAATGATATTTTAAGCACACACTTTTCTATTCCGCCTGAACTGTTATTAGCTAATTAATTAAAATGTTTAGGATGCCATTTATTTAATTATGCACATTCGTAGTATCAAGTATCAAAACCATTTCCTTTCAAAAACAAAACAACAGTAATAAAAAAATGCTTTCTTTTCCACTAAACCAATTAAGAAAATTTGTAGTAACTGAAAGGCATATAAAGCAGTTTGAATGGAAACGCCTTTAATACAAATAATGAAGAAACTGACTGATTCTTGGCAGAGGTGGGCAATGACTACCAATTAGAAAAACCATTTTCATTAAGGTTAGCTAAGAAAAGGTGTCATGAGATCATATAAACAATCTTTTTTTTTTTTTTAAACTTCTGAGTAAATTTGTAACTCCCTGGTAAAATCCTCAATTTAAGTATTAAACATTCAGAACAAGAGATGGCAAGAACCTCTATGCAATGGAAAAGTGGGACTACCAAGCAATTCTTCAGTGACTCGGAAGTCTGAAGACTGTTATAGAAAGTAATCTCTTTTGGCACTCAAAAACCACAGAATCACAGAAAACACAGAAAAGAAGAAATCTAAAAGTCTGATCATACGGTTTTAGTAAATTCTTTTATCCTATCTCATCCTCATACTGCCAGTTTTTCCACTGAAAGCATTCATGCTTATTCCATCATCAATGTATTTGCTTTCCAAGCATTCTACTACTGTCATGGGCAAATATCATAATTGAATGTATACAAAGAAAAACCCTCTTAGTGTTCTGGTACCAAAAAACAAAAGAATGCAACATTTCACAGGAAGAAATTATGCCCCTGCTGTGTTCTAATCAGCCAACCATCATCAAGACAATCAAAATAATTTGCCCAAATTAGCCAATCAAGACACCCTGCAAATCAGAGAATGTGAAAACCTGCAACAAAAAACATCATAGCTGATTATGATACTAATAATCGTGTTAAAAACCTAATGAGATGAAGAAATTGGGAGCTTGCTGGTGCAATTCTCTTTTACCTCAACATGCTGAGAACTAATTATATAGACTGTAATTAAAACAAAAACCCAAACAAACCCTTCTGAAAACTAATAGTTGGTCCACTACCAAACAGAACTATCTTAAAAAAAAAAAAAAAAAGAAAAAAAGAACTAGTAATTATGATAACTGCTCATGACAGTGAGCTCTTCCTTCAAGATCCAAATAATCCAAAACATTTCATTTTAAAGTGGGAATCCCACAACAGTCATTAAACAACAACTCTCTCAGGAGATTTGTAGACTTTTTTTTTAAATCTCATGAAATTTTACAAGAACAAAAGGTAACGTTTTATTAACAGATGTAAAACTGTTTGATTTAGAATCTTATCATGGTTTTAGGACCTAATGGGGATAAGAAGTCCTGAAAATTTGTATTCCGATGTCCTTAGTGAAACTTTGCCGGAAAAAAAATATGGAAACTTAAAAAAAAAAAAAAAAAGCATAATATTATATCCCAATTAGACAGCACTTTCTGCTGAATCTTTTGGAATTCCAGACCTGAAATGTGAGTGAAACTAAGAGAGAGTGAGTCCATAAGTTTTAACTAACAGAAAACTGTGGAGCTGCAGTTTAGATAGCTGCAGAAATTCAAGAAGCCTCTTTTGCATTCAAGGCTTTGATCTTTTTTCTTTTTTTTTTTTTTTAACATCTTGTCCATTTTTTTCTTTTATTTTTTATTTTCAGATGAACATCATGATCTACTTTCTTTTTTCTTAACAAGAAGAATATATTTACAAAAAGAGACTTGTTTTTCCTCAAAGTTTCTGTTTAAATATCAATGTTAGGCAGTTCTTCAAGTTCCATTATGGGCACTTGATTTAATTAGATGGTTAGGGAAACAGAGTCAACTCCCAGCTTCCTTAACACTGGTGAAGACTGCTGTCACAGAAATAATCTCCAGGCAGGGTCAAGAGACTAGGGCGGCAACAGACATACCTGTGGGCAGCTATCTGGGACAACTGCAGTTAAACTACGAAGTATTTTAAATGTTTATAGCAATCACTGGCATCCGAATCAGTACCTAACAATACACACAGCTCTCTAGGAACCTCTACTCTGGCCCTCATTTGTCTTGTACTGGTTCTGAGGCAATCTGAAAGACCAACAACTATGTAACAACACAGCTTGCTTTATTCCACTAACCAATGTGCTTGAATCAAACTTGGTAACCTTCCTCCTCTTCTTGCCCCTGAAGTGCAGATTCTCTCTTCCATTCAATAATATAGGGATTTCACAGCATAGGACAGGGGAGGCTGCATACATCACAGTGGATTACCAAGAAGCCAGAGAGATCAAGGGATTCATCTCTGACACTCCCAGAAAGCTTCCTCTTTTTCACAGTACACTAGCTATGGGGCAAGCACAATCAGATGACATGACAGAGGCTAAGCATCCTTCATGAATGTCAAGCTACCATCAGCAAAAGAACTCACAGCAGCACCCTGACAGTGACCCCCAGATTTGTACAGTTTCTGCCAAGGCTTCCTGGCTAGTGTAGATCCTGGATTGTATAGAAGATTCTAGATGGAGTTCAGTTTAATAGTTGCCCTTGCCAAATCATTTATCATTTTTAAAGGAACTAACATAAAAACACCCCAACTCCTCTGCCACTCAATTCTTCAGAGCAAATCTAGTCCACAATTAAACCTTAATGTTCTCTCTGCTCTAAAGCAGCTTTTCCTACATTCATGACAAATCAAGTCACTTGATAATTTAACTGATTTCCCACTTGATGCCACTATAAATAGGAATCAGACAATGATTGTCAGGGAAGACCCCCTGCTGGCCTAATTTTCTAGCCGGTTTTGCCTATACATGTCCCTATTAAACCTAAATCCAGAAATGTCAGGACAGCAGAGAGAAAAAAATATTTTAAAGCTGTTAAATATACTCTTAATATTAGGGCATATTTATAACTATACACTATAGATTCAGAGATAAGTTTTTTTATGTGTGTTACATATATGAGAAAATGTCAGTGAGAACTAATCACTTTGGTTTTTTAAAAATTTTAGTGCACAGTTTTAGTTGATCAGTGTATTTATTATAGAAACCAGTTAGTGTACTATAGATGTGAAGACTCCATCAAATCCATTAGCAAAAAGGAAAGCAATTTTACAAATTTAGTGTTATTCCCTAGAATATGCTATTATTCTAAAGTCTGTGATAAAAAGCACAGTAACATTTAAGAACGTAGCACAATACTCTTCTAAAATCCAGAGCCTGGCTCTGGCATGTCTACCTTAGTTCTGATCAGCATCTACCAGCTACAGTGTTTATTCATGGGCTTTCATATTCTATCCCCAAGTATCAATTTTATTCTCTAAGCTCCTGATTTTTCTTCCTAAAGCCCTAGGGTTCTTTTTAAGCTCCTCATACTTCTCCACTGACTCCGTTTCCTATCGAAAGTTATTGATTGATATATAGCTACACTCTGCTTGATTTCCTGACATCAATAACACAGGGGAGTCATGTAGTCCACAACATTTCCTAAAGCATTTCAGAAAATCTTAGCTCTCTTGTTTCTCTATAGACTAGACCAACAAGATGAACTGTATGAAGGAAAACAAAATGTCAAGTCCTAAAAACCTAATAAACAAAAAGGTAATAAAAGCAATCACACATAGGTTTTTGACTTTAGAAAGTCCTTTCCAGAATCTCAAATGCCATCTTCATTGTTGCAAACAAGCAGGGCTTAACAACCAAATTATCTTAATTGCTAAAACCAAACCACACAGGCCGGGCACAGTGACTCACACCTGTAATCCCAGCACTTTGGGAGGCCGAGGCGGGCAGATCACCTGAGGTCAGGAGTTTGAGACCAGCCAGGCTAACACGGTGAAACCCCATCTCTACTAAAAATACAAAAATTAGCCAGATGTGGTAGCACATGCCTGTAATCCCAGCTACTTGGGAGGCTGAGGCAGGAGAATCACTTGAACCCGGGAGGTGAAGGTTGCAGTGAGCTGAGATTGCACCACTGCACTCCAGCCTGGTCAACTGAGCAAGACACCTTATCAAAAAAAAAAAAAAAAAAAAAAAAAGACTTAGCTACATTAGAATCAATTTTTATGAAATATTTTGATTCCAATCAGTCATTTTGAAAACGACATGTTGATTCCAAACTGGATTTCTGTCCTTACTGCTGTCACTGTACTGGGTATGATCATATGGGTATACCACAGTTCGGATGCCAGGCTATTAACTTAATTCTCTTTTTGATAAAAATTTTAATCTCATAAATATTAACAGTTAATTCAGTTAAATGGGAGAATAAGCAACAAAGTGTTTAATTTTTACTTATTTCCTGTTCCTAGGATTAACATAAGACAAAAAATAGCAATTTGGCTCTGTCAAGGCATTTTAAATAATAAATCATTGTTCTTTAGAATTGAGAATTCTCAATAAAGAAGCCAAGACCACAAAGTGCAACTGGCTGTTCTTGATTATGGATTCACTATGAGCATAGAAGAAATTACTAGTTAGCTTGTTTCTACCTTATTCGTCTGGATAAATGCTTATGTTCATTCTTAACTATTTCTCAGAGATACATTGAGAATTCATTATAGGGTTAAGAAAAAAAAGAAAAAACCTTTAGCTGGAATACTTGATATAAGAATTAAAAATTTTTTTTTTAATTAATAGAGGACGGGGTCTCATTATGTTGCCCAGGCTCATCTCAAACTTGTGGGCTCAAGGAACTTTCTTGCCTCAGCCACCCAAAGTGCTGGGATTACAGAGAACTGAATATTTACTATAATAATTTATAAAAGAAGAGGACCAAACATCAGTCCAGCCCTTCTAACATATATTCTGTTTAAATAATCAGTGGCAAACAAATAAAACAGTAAGTAGTCTTTTATTATTGTTCATTTTACTTACATGAAATCTCCGATCCACCTCATAGTTGACCTGTTTTCTGAAATCCTTTCAAATAAAAGACAGAAAGGAAGGAAAGAGCAGAAATTGGCAATCAGTAACAAAATCAAAAACAAATTGAGTAAAAGATGATGAGTTAAACTGTTTTTTAAAAATTAAACTTATAGAAAAGTGGTTATTTCTCTGCATAAATTCTACTAGTAAGCATAAGATTGCAATCCCATTTTTTATTAAGTTGCAGCAGCAGCATAAGAAATATTAAAGAGGTGCAATTCACATGTCAATACCTTTTGTGCAACGAGGAAAGTAAGGCGCCGGATCCCATGGTCAACCAGGGTAGCTTTCTAGGAGCAAAAACATGTAAAACAGAAAATAGATGAGATTTCCATTCATTCTAAATTTTATCCCATTCATTCTTCGTAAGGCTTTGGTGGAGTTAAACATCCTTTTTGAATATCTTTACCTTAGCTTAGTACCTTCAAACTTGAAAGTGAACAAATTTCAACCTGGCTCCTAGGACTAAGTCTTATGAAATAAATTTTATATTGATTTGGACAAAACTGAAAGAGAACTTTGTGGAGGAGAAAGGGTCATATGAAGTCAATTAAATTACCTCAGAACTGATTTACATAAGGGCAGGCCATGACACAATTTCTGCTTATACAAATGATACTGTTGGGCATGTATTCAAATGTAAACATTAACATTGATAAAGAAGCTAAATGAAATAAGGTAGAGAGAAAAGGACTTTCCATAAAACATAAATCACAGGTCCTAAACGGTTTAGATTGTAGATATTACCTACCATCAGATACAGCATCCCTAGAATTCAACCTAACAAATTGTAACCTTTCAGCTTTGATACAACAGTCCCCCTTACCTCACATGAAGGCATTTTTTAAAAAGGTTCCTTGTTAAAAGCAACATTTAATAGGCCTTTAAATTTAGGAATTATTCATATCTCCACTAGGCATAGGCAACTAGTATATCAGAAGTCAACAGAAGGCTGGGTGTCTTGGCTCATGCCTGTAATCCCAACACTTTGTGAGGCCAAGGAGGCAGATCACTTGAGGCCAGGAGTTTGAGACCAGCCTGGCCAACATGGCAAAACTCTGTTTCTACTAAAAATAGAAAAAATGAGCCAAATGTGGTGGCATGTTCCTGTAATCCCAACTACTTGAGAGAATGAGGCATGAGAATCGTTTGAACCAAGGAGGCAGAGGTTGCCGAGATTGCGTCACTGTACTCCAGCCTGGGTTGCAGAGT
Source organism: Rhinopithecus bieti (assembly GCF_001698545.2). NCBI lineage: Eukaryota > Metazoa > Chordata > Mammalia > Primates > Cercopithecidae > Rhinopithecus > Rhinopithecus bieti. Next base: position 5,730,446 of record NW_016804151.1, read on the forward strand.
GAGACTGCCTCAAAACAAAGAAGTCAACAGACACCAGTAGTTTCAAGATGGCCACTTACGAGTCTTGGGCCTCCGGACCTAAGCCTTCCGCTTCCCTATACTGTTCACTTCCCTATACTGTCCCTTCAAAAGCCAGAGACAAAGAAACAAATTAATGAATTAAGTAAAAGACACGGGTTTAGAGGTCCCTAACGAAGAAGGATTATAACAACAAGTAGAAAAGCAACCCCACCAGTTGAATGACCTGAGAAAACATATGAATAGTATAAACAGAAAACAAATGTGGACTTTCACAGCCTACATCCAGACTTTAGTTTGACCACATTTCTTGCTATAACTCTAACCAAGAGATATGTTTATACGTCAATTCTTAACATTCACGATATTATATTTTTTAATTCAAATTGTCTTCCCCTTATAAGGAAGCACATTCTTGGGTTATTTCTTCCAATTTCTTCAATTCTGCGATGGCATTGCTGAGTAATAAAATAATTTTATTAACAGCATAAACAAAAGATAACTGGAAAAATTAATTTTCTATAAGCAAATAATAGAATAATAAATTATCAGGCCAAATATAAATAAAATTTGGTTTAACTGCCTTAAAAAATTATTTGTACTGCCATCACACTCCTTGCTGTAAATAACCAAGTATTGACACTACAATATGAAAAAAATGTGTCAAAAGAAAGGGGGGGTTTCTCAGTGTGGCCAGGAACAGAAATACTTCTTCTGACATCAACAAAGATTCCACTACAGTCAAGTCCTTCAAAGACAAGCATCAATGCATCAATAGCTATGTTCTGGCAAGGGAAGAAAATAACTTTAATAATGCCATGATTTAAAATAAAATTGTTATTGCTTTTAAAATTCCACAAGTGGCTGACAATAACAGCAGAGCAACAGGATTCTGATTACATTGTAATAATGCGGGTCTCACAGCAAGTCCACAGCTATTACCCAGCGATTAGGCGTCAGCACCTGGAGAAACTCCATTTACACTGACTGCTTCAATCTCCTCCACAAGTCATTTACAAATATATGATCCTAATTTCTATGAGAGAAAAAAAGACATGCTGGGACTAGAAGATTATTTGGACAATTTGGATGAACCTATTTGATAGTTTAATGTGTGCTTTAAAAAAAAAAAAAACTTTTTTTTAAACTGCTAGGAGCATGATCATGAAGTGAAAAACAAAACTAGTTGCCACTTCATCTTTTTTTTTTCCTTAAATTGCTTTTCTTTTCTTTTCTTTCATATATATATATATACACACACATATATTTTAACAAGGAGATGAAAATGCCAAATGTCCCTGGATAAGCACAGTACCTGATGCAGTAAATAGCTTCTCTATGCTTAGAGTGTCTACACAGTCTACCTTTACCATTCTAAATAGCGTTAGGCAAAGACATTGGATTTCTCTGTGCCTTAGTTTCCACATCTAGTCAAGGAAAAGGGTAATTTCTTATTTCTCATTAATGTTACAAACATATGTAGCGAATATGAAGAAAATATATATATATATATTTTTTAATTGAGACGGAGTCTCGCTGTGTCACCAGGCTGGAGTTCAGTGGTGCAATCTTGGCTCACAGCAAGCTCTGCCCCCAGGTTCAAGCAATTCTCTAGCCTCAGCCTCCCGAGTAGCTGGGACTACAGGCACCCGCCACTATGTCTGGCTAATTTTTATATTTTTACTAGAGATGGGGTTTCACCATATTGGCCAGGCTGGTCTTGAACTCCTGACCTTGTGATCCACCCACCTCAGCCTCCCAAAGTGCTGGGATTACAGGCATGAGCCACTGCGCCTGTTTGAAAATGTCTTTGTAGATCAACATGTGCTGATAAATATGACACTTAGATTTGAGGGCAACAAAAAATGGCAAGTTGTGGTCAAATTATGGAAAAATACTCAAACATGGGCAACCAGTGCCTCAAAACCTAGAAAGATACTTTCATAGATTATTTCATGAAGTAGCAGCAGCAGCCATGTATAACACTAAGACTCTTCCAGGAAGGGCGCAGTGGCTCACGCCTGTAATCCCAGCACTCTGCAGGGCCGAGGCAGGCAGATCACCTGAGGTCGGGAGTTCGAGACCAGCCTGATCAACATGCAGAAACCCCATCTCTACTAAAATACAAAAATTAGCTGGGTGTGGTGGCGCATGTCTGTAATCCCAGCTACTCAGGAGGCTGAGGCAGGAGAATCACTTGAACCCAGGAGGCGGGGGTTGCTGTGAGCTGAGGTCGCACCATTGCACTCCAGCCTGAGCAACAAGAGTGAAATTCCGTCTCAAAAAAAAGACTCTTCCCGCAAAGATTACCTTGATCACTGGCTTTAGGTTAATTTTATATGGTCACTGGTCAAGGGCAAGAAGGAAGGTAAATTTCTGTCTATAGAAAAAGCCCCAGGCATGTCCCCTACTTTCACGTCTCTTAGAAGCACCTTTTCCTCCTATTGGCCACTACAATTCCACAGTTAGTTTAAGTGCCACGATAGCATCATGGAATAAGTACTAAGACTTATAGTCATCACAAATTTACCATTTTTTCCCCTAGATATCTACCATTAGCATTACATGATGTGAATGCCAATGGTACGAATTGTCTACACCACTGAATTAAATTTTGAAAACATCTACTGAGTTCTTTCTCTGTAACAAGACCATGGGTTAAGTGCTGTCCACTCCAAGAGAACACATGGGTCTTGCCATCAAGGGCAGTTTAAGATGACACTTTGCCATCTATCACATATCATAATGAAATATAACTGTAGATTATTGTTTTAAGCATGCCTATCCTGTCTCCTCAACTAGACTATAAGCATCTTCAGGGCAAAGAAGGTATTACTTACTATTACCTAGATCTGTGCCCCCTACACCTGGCATCAAATCCTTAAGTTCTAGTATTTGCTCTATCACCTTCTAGCTGGTGACCTAGGGGTTTTAATTTCTCTGAGTTCCAGCTTTTGCCCATGTGTACAACTGGAATAATTCCTGACTTATCTAACCCCATGGAATTGTGGTAAAATGCAAATAAAAAATTTAGGTAGAATTTTTTTTATAAATAAAAGGCATTATTATTGCTATGTTGCCAAGGGTAGTCTCGAACTTCTGGACTCAAGCGGTCCTCCTCTCTCAGCCTCCCAAAGTGCTGGGATTACAGGTGTGAGCTACTGTGCCTGGCTGGCATTATTATTGCTAATAAATGTATGCTGACCAATTAGGAATTCAAAGGAGGAACATACATTTTAGTTAGGGCTACTCAGAAGTCCTCAGTGAAGAGGTGAAATTTGGGACAGTTCTTAAGACAAGTGGGATTTAGAAAGAAAGGTGAAAGAAAACTTTCTAGGTAAGAGGAAGTCAAAGTAGTACAGTAAATGAGGCACATTAGACAATGAACAAAGGTCTTTTCACAAAATAGCAAAGGCTACATGTTAGTCTCTCAATAGGCTGATGATGTTGAAGCTACAGTTAAGGAGGTATTCAGAAGGTCAAAGAGAATCACTGTTAAGTGGGAAAATAACATGGTCAGAGCACATTTGGGACATTTAATTTAGTGATGGTGAGCAGAATGGAAACTCTTTGGAGGGAGAAAGTGAAGGAAGATAAGTAGATCACAAGTAACCCTGCTGCGGTGTCTCAGGTGTAAGATAGCAAGGGTTTGAATTAGAGATGGCAGTGGGAATTTAAAAACTGGAAAGAAGAAAAAGACAAAGGGTAAAAAAGACTGCAAAGAAAAACTAGCGGACCTTGGTCACTGACCAGATACAAACAAATATGTACAGATTGTGGGTAGAAGGGTAGAATGAAGGAATGTCAAGGATAAAGTCAATGATTTCTGAATGATTGGGAGTAAAAGGTATGGTGAGTTGTGAGGTTTTTTGTTCTGTTTTATGAGGGGATTGGAGAGGGATGAGAAGAGGTGAAGGACAATGATGGAAAATGACATTTAGACTATGGAGTTTGATGTCAACAGGAGATATCCAAGTGACATAAAATTGAAAGGAGGGTAGGTGTATAACTGATATTTTCAAAGGAGGGGAGGGGAAGACACAGAAGGGACCTGAGGGGAGTTTGAGCTTAGACATGTGGAAAGTCACCAAAGGAAAATACTTAGTAAGTGATTCGAAGTTCAAGACTGGAGCTCTGGGAGAGCTTTAGCAACATAACTTCCCTTAAAAACATTTTAAATATTTGAGGTCTATATCTGTTGACACACAAAGATATTCATTATATATTATTAAGTTACTTTGGGATTTTATCCCTAAAGGCAGAACTAGCCATAGTTCTGCGAGTTATGATAAACTAGCCATAAACTAGCAAGTGATAAAAGGATAGCTATGATACACAGTCAGTAGGAAAGGGGCCATCACGAGCTTCCACCCAATCGAGAACTTACATTTTGCTGGGTAAATTCTCTGAACATAGCTGCCAGCCTGTCATCCTCAATATCACAGTCAGTCTTGATAGCCACATTGAGAATGTGAATTGGTTCATCCCTGGGAACCTGTAACTCAAGAATACAAGCCAAAGAAATTATAAGGCTGGCCAATACAGATGCAGGTAGAAGTTATAATATTTGGTAGAACACCTGAAAAACAGATACACCCCACAGGATATTTTGGTTTGCCCAGCAGTAGGAATGAGCAAATTGAAACCACTGTCCAACAGCCACAGAGAGATTAAATAAAGTAAACCATGTAACCTTTAAAAGATAAGGCAGCAGAGGCATTAGCAATAGGTGGCCCAATCTTTACTTGGCATGAAGTTGAAGATCACTATGTCTCACCTTTTTTACCAGTAAAATGGGGGTGAAACTATTTGCCACATCTCTTCACAGAATGTGAAGGAAAATGAGTGAAATAAGCCATCTGGACATATTCCCACATAATATATTTCCTTATAATTTATCAAACAATGGAAGTCTCAAATCACAAAAAAATAACATCGTAGAGGAAGAATAATTTATTTACTGATAAGTAAAAAGAAATGATTTAATAAAAAGACAAAGTTTTAAACAAAATGCCTATTTTTTTCCTGTAATCTAAAGTCCTCCATTCTCTGAGGATTATGACTGCACCATTAAGCAAAAATATAAGCCATGGCTGAATAAGAATTCCAGCAACCAAAGCCCAAATCCTTAAAACAACATTCAGAGATTCAGAGGCAGCTGCAATGGACATAGCTGAGCCCATTCTATACTATGGACTCCAAAATTAATATAGTTTTTTTAAAGTTAGGATTTATATTCCACCTGTTTCCAGAAAATACTTTGGTGACGCATACAAAATTAAATACTATAAAGTGGGGTAAAAGGATGAATTCTTTCCTGTAATAGTTCCAAGTCAGAAAGAGTATACAGTACAAGTCCCATGTCTGAGGGAACAAAGCAGTCTCCCAAAAGGGACATTATACCTTATCTTCATCATAAAGAGACGTGTGACCTGCCTCAGGGAATGTGGGACTCTGGGGTGGGGAGTCAGAGAAGCAGCTCATCACTTCATCAAAGATCCTAAAAAATACAAGAGAAACACCCACCATGAAACCCAAGTGGCAGGAAACTAACACTACCATTGCCAGCTGAGTCTAAAAGAATAATCTATCTTAGCCTGGGCTCAATAGTTAACTGAATAGAATCACCAGTGGCTAGAGGTGACATGCAAAATTTCACCAAGTGGCAGAAATTAGGAGGATGGATTGTTTAAACTTTAATAAACCATATATATTTTTTCTTTTTTAGAAAGAATGATCTAAAGCTTTTTTGTTTTGTTTTGTTTTGTTTTCCTCATATGTAAGATACGAGCACTGCTGTCATCATCACTCTTAAAGTAACAGAAAGTGCCTGGAACTGGAGTAGTGACAGACCAATGTAATTACCCCTCCCCCTAGGGTAATGCATCAGTATACATCAAGAGATAGATGCAGAATGCATTTAATCAAAAGATGTATCGTCTCTTGTGGGGCTCACTCTAGTGTTATGTTTAATTTCTCCTGACATTTCACTCATCACAGAGCAGACAGCTTCTTCTGTTAGCTCCTCAGGAAAAGATGGTTTTCGTTTGTTTCTTTTTTTCTGACCAGGCTCATACTACAAGTAGAGGCTTGTAGAAACTGAACGAGAGGTAGAAATGCAAGGATATATACCTCTCTGAGAGCATATACAGCAAGGGTTACATCTTTTTAGCTGGCTCATGGCTATTTGGGAGACCTTTATTCATTTTGCAGAAAGCTGAGACCCCAAAACACAGATGTCCATAGCTCCCCTTGTATAGACATAGTTCCACAATGTCTTACCTGACAAAATCTTCAAAAGTCCGAAAAGAGACCATTCCGCCCATCCGCTGACAAGGTGGAGTGAATGAGTTGTCCAACAGCACATCGCTGACACTAGCTACATGGGTCATGCCATAGTGGTTGAGGTTGGAGGAGAAGGACATTCTAAATGGTAATTCAATCACGTTCATTAGACAAGGAGGGTAGGAGCAAGGACTGGGAAAGTAACAGTAGGGAAAAGGAACTAGGACAAAACACTGAAGTAGGGTCAGGTTGCAGAGCAGATTTGGTTTTTTTTACCCACTACGGATAAGGTTGTTTTGCTGGATTCATGTTAACCCTTTCTTTTGAATTTCCCCATATAAACTATATTTTCATCACTCCAAAATTTCTTCAAATAAAAAGCTAAGGACTGTTAGGAATTTCCAGGCAGTTTTAATACAATTACATTGTAAGATGTCCAATGAATGAATAGCACATAGGGGTTAAAAACCATCCTGCGTCTTCCCCCTCCCTAAAGCATTCCCTCCTTTAAAAGGAAGTAAGCAAGCCAAATGAGTTATAACTATGCAATGCTTAAGGCATTTTGTTTTCTAGGAACTGTAATAGAGTAAGTATTCACAGATATATAAAGAGATAGGTAGATATATGTATGTAAAACAACAATTATAATTAAGTCATCTGGAATGGTTTAGTAAATAATTATATAAAACATTAGGGTACAGAAACAGGTCACAGTCTATAAAAGGAAATTTACTGAGGAATTTACTTTTTCCTTTAATGGGTTGGTAGGGATAGTTACAGGGGTTACAGTTATCCCTTTTGAAAAGAGAGACATTTTCAACCCCAAATTGCACGTTTTCTTTTCATAGTTAAGCACTTCTATATCAAAACAAAAAAAATCTCCATTGAAAGCCCTTAATAATTTCCAGCAAGATACAAAAGGGCAGAGCATGGGTCTCAAAGTATGTGTAAGCATGACAAACAGCTGCTAAACAGAGATGCTTGAAGAGAACTGAACTGATTTGTTCAATCTAAAAACAATGAATCTCTATATTTCTTGTGCACCTTAATAGTATGTACTGATAAATAATACTGTAAAGTGTTTCTGAATGCTCAATCAGGACAGCCTATTAGGAAGGACCAAGCTAAAGGATGCCTCCAAGACTTGCCTGACATGTTACCAGCATACTGATCTGAAGCAAGTTCAGGGCAAGGCAATGGCACTTGAATTTGGAGAACTGCCCCCAAATATCTCCTTGAAGTACACCACCTGCAGTGTTGCAGGGGGAAGAGAGACGACAACGTGGACTTGATATCTGGGTACATACTGTACCCTATCACAAATCATAATTATAAGGCGATGGAATTCTTTATAGGATGGGAGTGCTGCTCACACAGACTATAGAGACTGACACTCCAGGCTTTTATTCCTTTGGTGAGTGATGACTATGGAAAAGGTACATCATTTTTGACAGTACTCGGGAGTAGAAGGCAAAGTGGGAGAGGAAACCATTGATACCATGAATGAAACAAACAAATGAAACACACATCAAGCAAGTCTTATACATGGTGCTCACTAGAAACTGGGATTCAGAGTTGTATTACCACAGAAGTGCTATCATCCTCCTCTTTTCTAGGATCACCAGATATATTTACTAAAAGAGCAAGTTTGTGAGGCATTGTATCTTTTCTACCTGCTTGGCATTAGACAGGAAAGATAAAAGGGTTCCAGACCACATTTAAAGGGAACTCCCTCTGAAGAAGCTATGTTTGTGGCAACCATGGGGTTAAGTAGCTTTTTCACTCAACTGAACCCCATGGGAAATATCGACTATTCAGTTTCCCCTTACTGCTATGCTTGTGAACCAGGGCGGCTAAGGGCAGGCAGGAATGAGCCAAGCCCACTCACCAAGGGAAGATTACAAGACCAATTAAAAGCATTCCCTTTCCTCTCCACATCCAAATTGGGATCTAAAAGCTATGATTAGTTTTGATTACTTAATATTTTAAAGGGAGAGGGACAAAATAAATGCAAATCTATAGTTCCACATGTAGCTGATTATCTGCAAAGACCTTGCCATCAACTTACTATTGCTTTTGCATTTTGTGGATTCGATTCCAATCAGAATTGCTATCCTCTCAAACTTGCATTGTGTTGCCTTGCTTGGTTCAAGAGACAGGAGAAACCCAAAATACTAAAATATCACTTATGTTATGTTAGCCTAGAAACCTCTACACAGGGCTAAACACATCAAAATTTAAATATACTTTTCCAATGTTAATCTTATTATAGGTCTGAAATAAAAACTGACTATCATTCTAACACTTTAACACTTTAGAAAATTAACTAACAAACTGATAAAACATGAGATCAGCTATTTCTGGATCTGCACTCCTCTAAAAGGAGAAGCAAATTAGAGAAACTAAAAATTGTAAAAATTGTGAATAATTTGCCAGGATAGGAGTAACCTTAAGGGTTTCTCCTCTGAAAGCCCCAAACTGCACAGAGAACTTAGCAAAAGAAGATGGTGCTAGCAAGGCTGAACATAAGGCAGACAGACCCCCTACCATATACAGCTAGATGGGAGCTTCTCCATACTGAGGCTTTTCAAGTAGTGCTTTTTGAACAGCTGAAGAAAAGCTGAAGACATGTTTTCCAAACAGAAAGAATAATTTAGTATGTCCAAAGGGGAGCTCAGGACTCCCTAGCAGACAACACATTATCATGTCAAGTGTTATTTTTTTCCTGGTTTCACTATTATAAGTTACATAAAGGTGCTTTTAATTGGAAAAGAAACTAAACATACGGTACCTGTTTAGCGTAGGGATGTTCCCTCTGTAATTAAACAACCACAGTTAGTTACTGATAGGTTAGTGAAAGCCATCATAAAAGAATTGTCAGAGCAGATACAGACCAGTCGTGAGGAGCTCCAGTTTGGCAGCTCTGGCATTCAGCAGACATCATTAAGTGCTCATTACCCTTCAACCCCCAGGATGCCTCCAAAGAGGCATGCTCCTAACCTACCCCACTACAGCAGCTGTTGATGGAAAGGGTCAAAATGTATTTACCATGGATTTTTAAAATAGCTCTATTACCAAAAAAAAAAAAAAAAATGCAGAGTGGTGGTAAAACACAGGCTAATGAAGATTAATTTAAGCTATATGATATGGTATATTAACTTAAGCTCCAACAAGAAATATACTTCTTCATGGGATTCTTAGAGACTCTTCTTTCTTGTTCCTATTACTGAAGGTGTAATAAGGAGGTCCAGAGAAGTTGATTCCATAGCTCCTCCTACCTCAATTGCTTTTCCAGGATATGTGACAGACCTACAAATTCTCCACCAAAGAAAAGTATCCAGGAATCTGGGTTCCCAGCTACCTGTTCTAAGTCTTTTTATCCATACTCTTCCTCCCATGAAGGAGAGCAGGGGGGAGGGTACTGTATTCTAGGAGCTTAAAAGAACTGAAAATCATGCAGGAAAGTAATGATAAATGATTCTACGATCAGAGTAGTATAAGTTGTTAAAATTAATTAATACTTTGTAATTAAATGAGTTTAGGGTCATAATGATTTTAAAACTGCTGTTAGCTTAAAACTCTAGGCCTTTCATAAATAAAACCTTATTTAAATTTGACTACCCTAGAATTTCCTTGTAGAGAATGTGCCAAAATCATGAAAGAGCACGATAAGAATAGGAAACTACAAGGCACATCTCCCACATTCTCTTTGGCCTTTGCCAGTAACTCTTTTTAAAAGATTTCTCCAACTGAAAATAAACAAATAAAACCTTTATTTTCAATGTTAAATGAGCAAAGTTATACTTACCACCTACAATTTAGGGGCGTTGCAAGGGGGCTGATCGGTTGATATCTTAACCTTCTAACATTCTTTTATCAGCATTTAATCACTGTTGGGGTTTTCTAGCACACAGAGGACTTAATGGGCAGAACATGGTGGGTGGTGCTGATGATATGTGGGAAGGAAGATAGAGGAAGGAAAATGATGCACTTTCCATGGCAGTGGAAGGAGCAGAATAGACTGAGCAGGCCATATAAATAAAAAGCTGTGACATATCACTGCACACAAACTGTATACCTCATGTGATTTGTGAGTAGAAATGCTCTTTACATCAAACCTGTATCACAGAGTGAATTCATAAGGCAGCAAGAGCAGCCTCCGAGTGCAGAAACCTGAACCTTTGCTGTTTGGATTCCTTGAGCCTCTCACTCAGGAGAATGGGTTTTATTTTTACAAGAGATCCTTAGTTATAATGCACTTGGGCCTCATCAATACAGAAAAAATATGCACAGGTTCTAGAACAGAGGGAGGTACAGCTGAACAGAAAACTAACTGCAGATGCTAATGAGAACAGTCTTCCTTTTAAGATATAAAGGATGCTAAGGAAAGGGGCCACCTGCACAGTTTCTTACCATGAACCTCAGTTCAGAGAGAACTTTACAACCAAAGAAACCTCAAGTTCCATTCATCCAGGTTTCTAGAGTTTAGAAATCAGTATAATCTTTCTCAACTGTTAACAAATTTCCTAATCTAATAAAATAATCTAACTGCTTCTGTAGCTACATTCTAATCCCTTTGGGAGTCTTCACAGGATGAGGGCCACGTTTTCAGTAGAAAAAGACCTGAATTGAAAAGAACAACAAAAAGCCAGGCTTTCTCCATCAGCAACTCTCAAGCTCCTACAGAGAGCCCCTGCTGCTTTGTTATAAGAATTATGCACCAAATCTACACAGTATGGGGTAAAAGCAAAAACTCCCAACATCTCTAATTTTTAAAGGAATGGTCCCAAATCAATCATGTAAGTAGGTTTAGAGCCAGCTTCTCCACTTTGGTAGAATAAGAATCTGCGGGGATGTAAGGGAGATAAGCAAGGAAGGAAGGAAAGATAAACTGTCTATTAACAGGTAAATACTTAGTCATGTCCATAATGATCATTTACATGTTTTCTTTTTTTAAGAAATAGAGACAAGGTCCCACCATGTTGCCCAGGCTAGTCTTGAACTCCTGAGCTCAAGTGATCCTCCTACCTCAGCCTCCCAAAGTGCTAGGATTATAGGTGTGAGCCACCAAATCTGGCCACTACATATTTTTCATTCTATACAAGGGCTATATGGTCAATTTAAGAATATGACAAATGTGGCGTATCGCACACCACTATGATACACCAGAAAGCTAGATTAACACTCTGTACCAAAAAACAAAAAAACAAACAAACAAAAAACCACACACACAACTAAGGGAGGAAATTGTACAGGAGTCAAATATTCCATTTATGTAGCTGAAAATACAATTTGCCACATTCCACTGCATACTCATCATGCAAAAATAGTTAAATTAGGCTGGGCGCAGTGGCTCATTCCTGTAATCCCAGCACTTTGGGAGACTGAGGTGGGTGGATCACTTGAGCCCAGGAGTTTAAGACCAGCCTGGACAACATCTCCAAAATCCATCTCTACACACACACACACAAATACAAAAGTTAGCCAGGTGTGGTGGCACACAGTATGCCTGTAATCCCAGCTATTCAGAAGGCTGAGGTGGGAGGATTGCTTGAGCCAGGAGGCAGAGGTTGAAGTTAGCCAAGATCATGCCATTGCACTCCAGCCTGGGTGACAAAGTAAGACACTGTCTCAAAAAAAAAAAAAAGTAAAATTGCTCAAAGGCAATCAAGTGTATTTTCAAATACATAAATGGGATATAAATTCACTTCTTATCATCTGCTGTTTGGGCTATTCAAAACACTTATTATAATGAATCTTCATTTACAACATTTGATAAATATTAGAACTACTTTCTTTCTAGTAGATTAGCTCCATTTTACAGATATGATAACCAAAAAACCAAAGAGGATGCTTTCCAACGACATTGTTCAATATGGTGTCATAAACCACAATCTAGACCTGGCATTTTCTCATCTCCGCTCTCCAAGTTAGCATTCCACATCAACATAGATTTTAGAGAAAGACAAGAGAAATTCTGCGAATTCTGAGGTTCCTGGCACTAAGTCACCTCTGATTTTATTGCTCTGCCTGCCCAGAATGGCTGGAGAGCTTGATTCAATATGAATGCAAAGTCGAGTTGCCGCCTGCTAGCTGAACCCTCTTTAATTTAAGGAACACTGACTTCTCTGGCAGCCACAAGTTCTGTGAGCCTTTTTACCACCCCTTCCAGCTGAATTTCATTTGGCTTGATTCTAGCTGGCCCTACATAAATCTTTTATCACATAAAAATGCTCCTGATTTTTTTGCTTCCTAACTTGAAGAAGAAGAAAAAAGAGCCTATATGAAAATGATGGGGATGCATGCAAACAAGCAGTAGTTACATCAAGCTGTGACTGAAAGCCAGTATAGGGCAACTCTTTTGAAATCAGGCAGCAAAGCAGAATCAGAAGAGGTCGGCTGAATAACCTACTAGCAGCCACTAACAGCAGTACCATAAGAGAAAGAGCAATTTGACTGGCTGTGACCAGTGGTGGTCTCTTTGTATGACTATATTTCTGCAGGAAAATCCAAATCAAGAGCTGTAAAACACATCTGAACCATGTCTTTCTACTGGCATCTCCCCCACCACCTCCTTGCAGTTCAGATGCCCGGATTCTACTGCAGAGCTTTAGGTTACAATAAAATGATCGTTGCTTCATTTATTTGCAGCCCCTCCAAAGCCCCTTCTTTGCTCTGCTGGAAGATTTTGCTCTTTCTGAAACAAGTACACCAACAGAGCTACAGCATATTACTGTTGCCTGCTGTATAATTAGCTACGAACCCACAGCACAAAACTACAGGGATTTACAGGTGTCCTGGATTCTGCTTTTCCTTCCCCCTGGACTCAGCTAGTGTTCCTTGACAAGAAGGGACCTTGGGCTACCCTAATGATATATTGAGAGTTTTAAACTCGACTCTCCAATATTACAAGTCTAGAGTGCCAAAATAACACAGTGGAGACGAGAAGCTGAGCCATGGATACAGGAAAGCACTTTGGTAAGCACTTAAACCTGCTGAGAATCTTCTCTTCTGCCAGATACTTGCATCTTATCAGCAGACTAGCCTGAATGAAGGAAGCAAGCATTGTAAGATTTCATGTATTTATAGCTCATTCTGGCTTGCTAACTACAAGTGCTCCCACTGCTGCTGAAAAAATGCTGCAAGCTGGATGACTTCTGAGTATCTCAATACTATCCAAAGAAAGGTCTAATCTCTGAGTGTTAGATTATCAGAATTCTTGAGAATGGCAGTTGGCTACCAATTAGTCATACGGAAGGTTCCTGATTTCTAACCTTCCTTACGAATAAAAAGAAAGTCCAGAGGCCACCCACTGACAGCTGAACATTGAGGATGGATGCCAAGCAGCCTAAATTCAGCCATGACCAAAACACATGCTATCAGGGGAAAACACAGCCGACTTCTTCTGGATGTAAGACATGAGAAAAGGGAAGTATTTGAATTAAAACATTATAACACAGAACACCAAATTCACAAGTAGCAAATAGCAGAGAAGGTGAAATGGAACCCAACTTAAGCATGGATTTCCATCTACGAAACAGGTGGAAATAAACACCAATAGGTCCTCACCCATTATATACATACAGAAACGTACAACAAAGTATACTTCCATCTCCTGCATCAAATATGATGCTTCTTATTTGAATCACATATTAAAGGTTAAAAAGATTAGTCATGTTCACTAGTGTATATTAATTATAAAAATCATTTGGAGTTTTAAATGGTGTACTCCCAGAATGTCATATTATATTATATAGAGGCATATGCATAGGCACAATTTATGGGATAATATACTTTACATATGTTTATATAAATATAGCTATATTTTAAAAGATCAAATACTGGTTGACTGAAGAATTTGTTTCCAGATTATTCTGAGGCACTTAATATGCCCAAAGCTTAGCGAAATCCTGAAGGTCAAATGATTTAATGAATTGTGCAAAATACAGACATTCAGGATGATGCTTCAGTGTAACAAGCTTTCCCATCTCCAGCACCAGTGAGTGATACTTAAGTTTCTGAATAGGAAAAAAGACAGACATATACAAAACTTGGGCTCTAAACCTTACGACTCACTAGGGGAAGAAGGACAAAAAGGAACATTGAATGATATAGTTTGAACTCCAGGGTTAATTCATGTAAAACTCACTAAAGGGCTGGGCTCACAGAAGCTTCAATGAGAGAATTAGTTTCTAGAAGTCTGCATAAAAACAAAATCCTCCCTTAGTATAGACCAGTTGCCCTAAATATTCCTGCACCACGAAAACAACTTGGGATAGTCACTTCTCCTTCAAGAACACAAGTCAGTTAAAACAATGACATATTAAAAAAAAAAAAAACACACAAAACCCCTCCCCTCAATAAGAATCACATAGCCTTTAAATGCTAAGGTAAAAAAGGAAACACATACAACATACACATGTTACATATACGTGTGTGTGTGTGTGTGTGTGTGTATTTCTAACTATGCTTAAATCAGAAAAATCTCTTTAGCTGTTCTTCAAGTGAAGGAAATTTTAGAAGTAAAGGGTAAATACAGACCAGGAGCTTCCCTGAGTGAAGCTCTAATAACTGGATCCTCTGGTGAATAAGACCTACAGATGCCAAATAGGTTGGAACTACAGTCCCCAGAAAAAAATTTAGAAGTATTGGGTAGAAGATCAAAAAGGAGACGATATACCTCGACTGACGCACACCTAGCAAGAAGGATGAAACAGGAAGTCACACAGATTAGGAATAAACTATGCAGTCATCTGCTTTTTTAAAAAATTATGGATTGCTAGAAAAAAATAGTCAAATTATACCAAAAAAGAGTAACCACATGTCAAACAATGCAAAGTCCTATGATGAATTAAAACAAAATAAAATGTACCAATTATGTTACTACACAGCAACTGTTCAAGTGTGCTAAAACGGCTGTCTTCTCCCTTTTAGAGGCTCCCCTAGTCATTTGTAATATATTTTGCCTACTTCTCCAAAAATCAAAATAGGTCCTAATAAGACACAGGTCTTTAATCCCAACAGTAACCAAGGGATTTTCCTGAAAAAAAAAAAAAAAAAAACTCTGCTGCCAGTTTGCAGACAGAGTGCCATGTTTCACCCCAACCTATGGAAGCTAAATCACAGTCAAAAACAAACTGCATGACTGGGAATTATAGTAAGAGGAGTTAAGAAACAAACAAGGCCGGGTGCAGTGGCTTACACCTGTAATTCCACCACTTTGGGAGGCCGAGGCAGGTAGATCACCTGAGGTCAGGAGTTGGAGACCAGCCTGACCAACACGGAGAAACCCTGTCTCTACTAAAAATACAAAATTAGCCGGGTGTGGTGGCACATGCTGTAATCCCAAGTAATCGGGAGGCTGAGGCAGAAGAATCGCTTGAACTCAGAAGGCAGAGGTTGTGGTGAGCCAGGATTGCGCCACTGCACTCCAGCCTGAGCAACAAGAGCGAAACTCCATCTCAAAAAAAAAAAAAAAAAAAAAAAG
>NW_016804151.1:5748140-5782188 GCF_001698545.2 Rhinopithecus bieti
TATATATTATATATAATTATATATATTATGTATATAATCTTATAAAACTAAATTCAAGTAGTAAATCTGCAATAACTGAACAAGCTATACTCTGAAACTGAATATATCATTTTATGATCAAACCTGACCATTTGATCCTAAACAAAAGAATTTAGATACAAAAAAAAAAAAATTAAAGCAATTTTAACATTTTCTGGTTTTCACAAAGATGATTTTATTTTCCTTTTATTTTGCAAGTATCTCCACCTTCACAGTTACACCAATAATAATGATGACAATAACAATAATAATCCAGCAGGTTTAGAATTACACTGACAACCAAGGAAGACTTCAGGGAGATTACAGGATTACTGTTATGTTCAAGTCTGATCTTTATCCACAGGCATGTCCAGATGTTGGGAGGGACAGGCGTACAAGTTTTGTAACCACATTGAACTAACCAAGATTCACACTCTTGACATAGAAAGGTGAATAAGATTTCTTAACAAAGCAGTCAAGAAGAATTCCTCTCATTTTTCAGCCAACATTCCCTCACCAAACTGGACATATCCTCAAATAAAAAAAAGTAGTACAGGGAGAACAATTAAGAAAGACAAGGAGAGTGATGAGGAGGGAAGGAAATCAGAAGCGGCCTTGCAGCCGGACTACAAATCACTGCCCAAAGGGAAGCAGGAGAAAGCAGAAAGAAAAGGAGAACTGCCCTGAGAATTACAAAGAGCATTAAGTATAGAGTGTAGTTCTCTACAATTATTCAAGGAATGCAGGAAAAGAAAGAAGACTGAGTGCTGTGCCCATGTGTGCCATGAGTACTTCGCCGCTCACTGAAGGACAACCATTCGTTTCTAGAAAATGAGATTCTGAAATCCATGGAGGCAAAAATGTACCGAGAGATGCTTGCTAAATCAAGGATATATGCTTTTCTCTGCCAGCCGTAAGGTATTTTTGAGGTAGAGAAGTGAAAGGATATTCTGAGACAAAGAAGAGAGGTACTTTTTCTGAAGATGCCTCTGCTCATCTGCCGACCTCTGCTGGATCAACAGTGGCATCCAGTGGCCAAAAGCCTCAGCACAGACTTCTTTGTCTCCAGAAACGGTTTCTATTGCTTTGGGTGAAGTGGCAATTTAGAACAAAACAATTTCTGGTGTCTATAACTAAGGTTCCCCAAAGACACAGTACTTTGTAATACCAAGTGAAGAACCAAAGGCCATAAAGAAGAAATGGAGAGGGGCAGGTTAAGACTGGCTGTGGTATTTATATTTTCTGTGGTATTACTACAAAGAATGAAAGCACAGGAGGGGATGAACCTATGTGTGGGTGGAATTCATAGATTTTCATTGCCTTAGAATACTTCTTAAAAGATGAGTCTATAAGATAAAGTATTTTCATTTTAAAACAAAAGCAATTCTGACACAAAAATGTCCATATGTACATTTTATTTTTTAAAAGACACAGGAAGGGACAAATAATGTAATTATCATGGCTTAATTCAGTAATTTATTTGAGATTAAGAAGTTTGGTTCTGAAATATAATTTTTAAAAACTGATTGAATTTCAGCTGCTATTTCAGGTTGTCTGTTTTAGGGAGATAATGAAACTGGCTCAGGTATAACCTCAACCCATAGCAAACATACAGAAAAGAAAAGCATTCCACCCAAAACATTTTTTTAGTCTAATTGCTGATTTGAATTGTTAAAAGAGTGATTTTCTGGCAAAGTTCTAGCAAGTAAAATGCTAGTAAATTCTTTCTATTTTTTTAAAAAAGAAACTATTTCCTCAGTGACATAATACAAGCAAGAATGAATGGAGTAATCCTAAACTTTCATCTTACTTAGACCATAATTTGGCTCTTTAGATCAAAGAAGTGAGCACCAAAAGGCTCTTCTCTTATGGTCATATTGTTCATTTTTTGCCCTACATTTCTAATTTAAAAAACATGGAATTGTCATACACATTACTTCCCCTGATTCTCATGGTATACCTCTGGCTGGCTCAGGTGCACATACCACCTCAAACTCACCTGTTTGGATGAGATGTGGGCAGCATGAACTGGAATTCCACCACACAGGTGTTGTCCTTAAGCTGGCGGTGTTGTACGCTGTTAAGTTCGTAGGCAATATAAGCCCTTCGAACATACACCTGGTTCAAAAGTAACCCTCAGTAAATAAATTTCAAAAACAGAAATTAAGAAAATAGCCCAGAAAAAGAGTCTTGAAACGAGGTATCTGAGGCAGAAGGTGCTCTGTGGGGAGAGAAGTCCCAAGGCCCTCTGTATACATACATATCTTGCTTTAATTAATAAAGCTGGGGTCTTAATAGTATACCCATGACTACTAATGAAAACAAAACTAGGCGGCCTCTGCTGGACACCTATGTGCACTGTAAACCTTCTTTCACACTAACCTAAACCCTGGAGAAGGTTTAATCTTTAGCAAAAGACAGCATATAGAACTACAACTATTAATCTATTAAGCATGATCATTTCAAGAGAAGATTAAGCAGTGAGAAAAATGAGAGGTGCTGATTTTGAGCCACTTATGGAGTGAAAATAGAAGACACAAGCAATCACAGTTCAACTCTTTTACTATCTCATGTCTTTGTTTTGTGTCCTCCCCGACTTCCCCACCCACTCAAAATCAGTTTTCAGCAAACCCTGATCAAAAGCAGTAAGGTATAAGCAGTAAGACATAATTGGACATATAATATCTCAAATACATGAACTTGACTCAAGAGTTAAAGGAACAGCAATAAAATAAAATAAAAATAAATTTAAATTTAAAAAAGAAACAGCAATAGGCTACATCTCTGCAAAAACTGTCAGTCAAACCTCACACATTTCACAGCAAATTTGCCATGCACATAAAATGCTACCTGAGATTCTATGGCACGGGAAGTATATAAGGAAGCTTCTCATTAAATGACATGAAAACACTACAAAACACTTAAATGTTTTAAAACTTTTGGCATTTACTGAGTAGGATAATTTATATGCTACCACAAAATACAAATAAAAAGTAACACAAAGGAGCTAGCAACAGACTACCGTGATGTTACATTACATAAAATCATCTAAAACACTCTTTTCCCCATCTTCGAAAAACATCTATTTAGCAACTTTACAGTGGTATTCAGGGCCTGCAATTTTTGTGCTTAATGAGGTAGTGTGCTGTAGTAGAAACAGAAATCTTTGGAGTCAGATTAGCTTGAGTTCAAATGCAAACTCTTCCACTTATTATCTGTGTGACTTTGGACAAATTACTTAAACCTCTCAGAGTCTCACTTTCTTCTTACTTCCTAAAGTAACTGTAGGATTAAATGAGAAAAATAAAATACCTAAAACACAGTTCATTAAATGCTATTACTTTCTTTCCTTTGAGGAAGTATTTCATCAGAGCTGCTTGACAATCCAAAACATAACTAAAATCCATTTTAATTTGGCCCAAATCACACAATGGTAAGATGACACATGCTCTGATCAGCCATATATTTTCACTTTTTGTGTTATAAGGAATCCTAACTCATTATGAAATGGGAGAATTCAAATACCTGGAAAATAGAAACTACTGAAAAATGCTGGCAGCTGTTTTCCTGTGATTGGAACCTACAAGCTGGTGATGAGTTCAGATGAAAACACTTGAGTAAAGTATCTGAGTAAGCACGTACCGTTTCAGAGGAGAAGAGAATAACTACCCTTAAGAACCAACCTTAAGGCCAGAGAACTAGAACTGACATGGCAGCCAAATGGATATAAGAATCCAGCTAGAAACAAAGCAAAATGTCATGTCCCATTACCATAAATACTTACCTCCAGAGCTGCCATCCTCACTACTTGGTTGCTATGATAGAAGAAGTTTGGTAGGACATCAAAAATAGATGTTTCTGATAGGATGAGTTTCTAGAAGATACAAAGACAGGCTTAAGCCTTACATCAAAAGGAGAACAATTTCAGTGGACACTATTTGGCATTTGAAGCATTTCGTGAAACCTAAGAAGTTTGTCTCTGAATGCCATAATCTCTCTGTGCCTCAACTTCCTGACCTACAAAATGGGGAAAATAATAATACCTATCCTCATAGGGCTGTTGTATTATATGAGTAAATACATGTAAAATTCTTAGAATACTGAATTAACAGTACATTATTTGTATGCTAATATAAGTGTTTATGACTATTATTCTTTTCTGACATTTATCTGTACTCTCTAAATATTGTCTTCACCAGGCATGGTGGCTCACGCCTGTAAGGCATGCAGATCACTTGAGGTCAGGAGTTCGAGACCAGCCTGGCCAACATGGCAAAACCCCGTCTGTTAAAAATACAAAAATTAGCTGGGTGCAGCAGTGCGTGCCTGTAATCCCAGCTACTCAAGAGGCCAAGGCACAAGAATCACTTGAACTCAGGAGGTGGAGGTTGCAGTGAGCCGAGACTATGCCACTACACTCCAGCCTGGGTAACAAAGTGAGACTCTGTCTCAGAAAAATTAAATAAAATAAATATTGTCTCAATACTCCACTATGGTAAACCCTAGATTTGAACCCCAGTTGAAACCCTAGATTTCAGCTATTAATCAAATAAGAAAAAACATCCTTCTTTCCCCTCTAGATTCCCAGGAAGAAATGTTACAGAAAGTCTAAAGATTCCCCTGGGCCAGATATAACAATGGTATCCTTGTTTCCAGGTAGAAAAATATAAAGTCATTCCTGAGAAGATAATGTTTGAAAAATAATTGTGGCAGTCCTTCTGATTAGCAGTAAAATTAGCCAATAATCTCTTAAAATGAGCTTTTATAAAGCTTAATAGTAAGCATTAACATAAAATTAAAATTAAATGATACTTAAATAGCTTTGTCTCCAGAAGAGTAACAACTACCTATGTGTACATCTGATTCAAATATCATAAATCATTAGAGAAGTGTGTGTGTATATATATGTGTGTGTATGTGTGTGTGTGTGTGTGTGTGTGTGTGCATATATATATATATATATATCAGAAATCAACCAGCCTTGTTATTTAATTCTGGCCTAGATACTTTCTAGGTAAAGTACAAAGATAAAGACTTCAATAGGACACTTCTATCAAGGCAGGCCTATTTGATTTTTAAGCTAAGCCACAATTCTAACAGCATTTGTATCAAAAAAAATTCCTAAGTATAAATCGTTTTAGAAAGTCAAGGTATGAAACTCCATTACATGGAAAATCAAAATTAATTAATTAATTGATTACTTAAACTATGCTTGAGAATAAAGGAGATAAGAGTCCAGAGAGGCAGGAAAGGGCCATATATATATATATACCTGCAGGTTCTCAATGCAAAATTGATGTCCATACATGTCAATAGCTGATAGGAAGATAGACTCTACTTGGTTATGGCGAAGCTCGTATGATGGCAAATGGGAGGCAATAAGAACCTAGAGTGAGAACAAAATAGGAGGCACACGTTCCTCAGGGAGTGATTATTCTAGGCTCCTATTAGGCAGCTCTGATACAAAAGCAATAAATATAAATCTGTAAGTGCAGGCATCAGAGATAAAACAGAGACCAAGTAAAACAACTTCTAGGTCCTGTAACATAAAGCCAATGCCACCAAATACTGAATCTCAGTTGACTCTCACCATGATTTGCATTGTGGCCAATTTCCCATGGTGGGTAGGGGAAAGGGAGAGAAAACTGCTTCAATCAAGTTCCATCAGTGTATGTGATTTACCATTGCAAAGCTGCTGGTCCTGGGGACTGCATGACTAGCTGTTAATTGGGAATCAGGTCTGGCAGGGAGCAGCTGTGGGGAAGGTAGATGCAGCAGAGCTAGCCTTTTGCAACTCTGAAGTAGAAAGAAAGACAGGGAAAGCTGCTTTGACAGCCCCAGGTACTCAGCACCAAGGAGAAGGCGTCAGAAAGTAACACCAGTGTGTGTGAGGGGCAGAGAGAGTGAAAGCAGTGTCACAAACAAACAGTGACACAGTAGGATCTGAATACCCTCAGCAGGTCACTGAGAGGTTCAATAGCTTTGAGTAGTTCAGTGACATGGATACAATTGTAGAGAAAGCAGAAGGTCACTGAACAGCTTCAAATGCTGCTTCCTTGTCAATGCCCATGCACTGAAACACAAAGGGAGTGCCAACTCTTGGAATGGAAATGAAGACTTCAGGGTGAAACTAACTGGACTTCTCTGGGGTTGTTCTGATTGCTACGACCTAAGATTCATTTCGTTATCTTTCTGCTTTCCACACTTGATTGTTTCCTGTACACTTGTAAGTTTTCATCTGCTTCTAAGCTCCCTTTGGGAAGTAAAAAATATTGAGTCTATTTCCTTCCCTGAGTGTCCTTTCCTCCACCTGACCCTGGTTTACTATCACAGGGCTACTAGGGAGGGAAGGGAATGATACCAGGATTTTTTTAATGGGGAAAGGGCATCTATTTTAAAGAAATGCAGCATTAATCTTTTCCTTTCTCTTTAAAAAACATACCACATGAAAACATTTGTTCTGAGGAAAATGTGACACATATAGAAAATAACATGTTTTTTGTAAGATGATTAAGCAAAAGTTCATTGTGTCTAGGACTGCCTGATCTATGAAAGCCATCCCTCCTTTAAGAAAACCAACAAATGGCCTTACCTGGCGTGCTCGAAGTGCTACTTTAGCATTGGTGGTCTTACTGAGTTGAGTTAGCTCTGTGAGAATATTCAGCAGCTCATCAGTGAGAGTAGGGTCCCGGCCACACAACTGATCCTAATTGTTAATGTAAAAAAGAACATAGATAGCCAGATTAAAAAGAACAGGTGGATAGGATTTTGAAATAGAGAAAAGGAATGAAAACAAAGTAAACCCAGCTGGATTGATAAGACAATGCAAACTTTCTATTACTTTTACCCTAAACAATGTGGTAAAGAAGATCCCAGAGGAAGTTTGGCTAAGGAGAGGCAGTCCAAATCCCTCATTCAAAATTCCTAATGTATTTCCTTATAAATCAACACTATACTTTTAACATGCAGAAGAAATCATTAGAGACCACTAAAAGGGGCCAAGGGGATTCTGAGGAAGAAATAATAGATTATATCTCAAAGTTTTAAGAGAAAGTTTTAAATAATAGGGACTAAAGGCCTTCCTGTTTCCCCTCCCACTTTTGGAAAGAAGGAAGATATAAGGCAAAAAGAACCATCCCAGTAGTTTTCATCTCATAAACCAAATTTTCAGCAACCCAGGCAGATGCAAAACAGAAACACAATAATAAATTATTTATTTATAAACATACACTAACTAAAAATACCATCTCATACGCTGGCAATTCTGTACCCCAAATCATTTCTCTTCTTCCTGTACCAAGAATCATTCCATGATACTTACATATGTGAATACTTAGCTGAATTAGAGGAAAAAAACAAGCTCCTACTATAGAATTCATGTTTTATTCAGTATTGGGTCCTTCCTCTTCTAAGAAGTAAAAAATATTAACAAAAAAATCCCAATCATATTCTGAGAGAAATATTCTTACTGGAGTCCAGTGGAATTACCAGTTTATTCCCTAAATTCATCCATTATCCATGCAATTTCCATCTAAGTTGAAAAAACTGCAAACACAGTTTTTAGAAATATCTGTCCTTTTCGAATTTTACAGAGCTACTGGTAGTAGTAATTATTAACACCACACCATATAAAATATATCCATTTAGATATCACTCCCTCTACTTGGAGTTTTAAATAATTGCCTTGGCTGGGCAACGTGGCTCACTCCTGTAATCCCAGCATTTTGGGAGGTCAAGACAGGAGGACTGCTTGAGCCCAGGAGTTCAAGACCAGCCTAGGCAACATGGTGAGACCCCCATCTCTAAAAATAAAAAATAAAATAAATAAAATAAAAAAACTTTAAAAGACAGAATTGCCTTTGTATTTTAATAAATATTTATTCTCCCCCTACTACCACAGGGACATGAAAGAAGACCCAAAGGGCCTGCTTGTTGCTGCTTGTTAATCTTCTCCCCACTTTGATTATCAGTCCTTTTCTTGAAGAATTTATATTTCATACTTAACCTTCCCCATCTCAGGGATACTCTTTATAGACCTTTATCACAGTAGCATAAATAAATGCAGTAAAATAAAAGACATGCTTTTCCAAAACCCCTACCTTCCACATCACAAGGTAAATACTTTTGAAATACTCAGTGCCATTATGCTGGGAAGGTTTCTCAAAGCTTTTTTTTTTTTTTAAAGAAAATTATATAATGAGATTCTGGTTCCCTAATCCACCAAGGAGAGGTCTGCTCTGACTGTCCAGAGTCATAAAACATATGATGGGATTCATAATTAAGGAAGTCCAAGTACTATGTTTTCACCCATTTAACCCAGATAATTCACTCATCTGAGTGAGAAAAATAAAAGCTGCTATTAAAGTGAAGATAAACCCAGAGGTTCGATTGAACAGGCAGCACAGATTAGAGGATCTGTTCTACCTATCCCAGGCATAAAAGCAAAGGAGAAAGAAAATGCAAGTAACTCTTACCTTTTGCTGAGAACTAATGAGCAAAACAGAATTTCAAAGGAATATGTAAAACTACCAGAAACAGGACCATAAAAAGACAGAAGGAAAGAATTCATAGATAACAGTGGGTAGGGAAACCAAGATAATTTTTTCCTACCTAAGTCCCTTTCCTAATGTTCTTAATAGAGCAAACATACTCCTTTCCGAGGTACTTACTAAAAGCATTGGAATGACCCACTAAAACGCCTAAAAACATAAGAAGTGTACTGGGTAATGCCACAACTCAGCTCCTCTGTACAAAGCCAGACTAAAGTCTCAACATTAAAAACAAAAGCCAGCCGGGCACCGTGGCTCACGCCTGTAATCCCAGCACTTTGGGAGGCCGAGGCGGGTGGATCATAAGGTCAGGAGTTCAACACCAGCCTGGCCAAGATGGTGAAACCCTGTCTCTACTAAAAATACAAAAATTAGCTGGGCGTGGTGGCACGCACCTGTAATCCCTGCTACTCAGGAGTCTGAGGCGGAGAACTGCTTGACCCCGGGAGGCGGAGGTTGCAGTGAGCCCAGATCGCACCACTGCACTCCAGCCTGGGTGACAGAGGAAGACTCCGTCTCAAAAAAATAAAAATATAAATAAAAAAATTAAAAAATAATAAAAACAAAAGCCAACATGACAAAATAACACTAACCACCTCTGCAACCATATCAGATTTGATATGGAATGCATTCCCTTTAAAGGAAATATAGGTTTACCTTTAGAGATTAAACTAAAATTTTTAAAAATGGAGTTACCCTCTTGCACAGTTACAGATCATATTCTAACTTAAAAGACAAAACAAAGCAAAACACACAAAACCACTTTTTTAAAAAACCACTTTTCATTTTATCTTTCCATTATGAGACAAAGGGAGTAAAAAAGGGCTTTGGGAAAAAGCAACAGTACCTGTAAGAAAAGTGAACTATGGAGATTAGAAAAAACAAATGTGGGCCGGGCGTGGTGGCTCGCGCCTGTAATCCTGGCACTTTGGGGGCCGAGGTATGTGGATTACCTGAGGTCAGTTCGAGACCAGCCTGACCAACATGGTGAAACCCCGTCTCTACTAAATACAAAAAATTAGCCGGGCGTGGTGGCGCATGCCTGTAATCCTGGCTATTTGGGAGGCGGAGGCCGGAGAACTGCCTGGGAAGCAGAGGATGCAGTGAGTCGATATTGCGTCATTGCACTCCAATCTGGGCAACAAGAGTGAAGTTCCATCTCAAAATAAAATAAAATAAAATAAAATACAACAAAACAAAATTAAAATAAAATAAATAAATAAATAAATAAGGCCGGGTGCTTTGGCTCACACCTGTAATCCCCGCACTTTGGGAGGCCAAGGTGGGCGGATCACCTGAGGTCAGGAGTTTGAGACCAGCCTGACCAACATGGAGAAACCCTGTCTCTACTAAAAATACAAAATTAACTGGGTGCAGTGGTGTATGCCTGTTATCCTAGCTACTCGGGAGGCTGAGGCAGGAGAATCGCTTGAACCCAGAAAGCAGAGGTCGTGGTGAGCCAAGATTGCGCCATTGCATTCCAGCCTGAGCAACAAGAGCGAAACTCCATTTCAAAAAATAAATAAATAAATGTGAAGTAATTATCAAACACAGTATGAGTTAACCACTATTTTTTTTTTTTTTTTTTTTGAGATGGAGTCTCGCTCTGTCGCCCAGGCTGGAGTGCAGTGGCCGGATCTCAGCTCACTGCAAGCTCCACCTCCCGGGTTTACGCCATTCTCCTGCCTCAGCCTCCCCAGTAGCTGGGACTACAGGCGCCCGCCACCTCGCCCGGCTAGATTTTGTATTTTTTAGTAGAGACAGAGTTTCACCGTGTTAGCCAGGATGGTCTTGATCTCCTGACCTCGTGATCTGCCCGTCTCGGCCTCCCAAAGTGCTGGGATTACAGGCTTGAGCCATCACGCCCGGCCAGTTAACCACTATTTTCATTAGTCTATTCTGACTTGGAAGTTTTCCATTCAAATATTTTCTCCACTGTCATCATGAATACTTACGAAAAAATTGGCAACAGAAAATTATGTGTAGAATAACTTTCTCAACCCTGTCTTGTCCTTGACCTAGACACAGCATTCAGGTTCTGAAAGAAAACATCAGGGTTTTTCAGAACCACCCATCCTAAGATGCCAACTAACATCCAACAGGAAGTTTATTACCCTCTGTCCTAGAGACAGGTTTCTTTTGGGCAACTGGACAAACCAACATCACCATCTAATCCTGGTGAACATTTTGTAACAATACCTTTAGATGGTGTCTAGGTCAGCAGATGTGTTTAGTCAACATAAAAATGTCTGTTTAAAGAGCCAACCTGCTGATTTTGGGATTACAGGTCACTTGCAAAAATCTGGCTTCCCAATCCACCAACCAAAGGTCTGTTCCAACTGTCCAGAGTCATAAAACGAATTGAAAATTATTATTCAGCCATACTGGTACAAAATAGTTATTTCTTGCCTTTACTTTTGACCTAGATGGTAGCTAACTATAGAAAATAGTTTGAATTTGCAGAAATACAACAAACATGATAAAATATTAAACCCATAGCCAAGGCTGGGCACAGTGGCTCATGCCTGTAGCCCCAGCACTTTGGGAGGCCAAGATGGGAGGCCAAGACCGTTTGAGCACAGAAGTTTGACAGTAGCCCAGGCAACAGAGTGAGACCACATCTTTAATTAAAAAAAAAAAAAGGCATAGCCAAAGTTACACAGCTGACTGACAGAAGAAACCAGCATAGTCCAGCTTGATCTTACAAGGCAATTCAAAACGAAAAGAATGTGACCTTATGTGTAATGTCCTCAAGACATTAACCATTGTTCAGCTGGGTAGGCACTAAACCTAGTATCAGCAACAAACTGGTAGCTTCTTCTAGTCATACCTGCACTTTTTGATATCCCAAAAAATGTCATAGGGTAAGTTTAACAAGAAATTGTTAATATCACCCTTATTCAGTGAATGTGGAATCACTGAGAAAGACTTATTCTTTATTTACACATTGGACAAAATTATTTGCAGTTAGGTTAAGTGGAGGAAGGAAAGGTGCTAATCAGCATTACAAATTCTCCTCATCTAAACCAAATCAGGGGTTCATAAGCATGGCATTACTCATACAGAAGCATGGTTTATAGCATGTTCATGTGGGCTGTATCAAAAATAAGTTATAAGCAGTGAGGGGAAGACTACTTACCATCAAGGTCGCTAGAAGATATGCACATTGCCATCTAGACAGCTATGAAGATGTTGATACTTTGTATTTGTACCAATTAGCTTAATCTGGCTAAAGATTAAAGAGTTCCTTAAATATCTCTAAGCAAACATAAACAATGTTCTGAGTCCTAAACTTTTTCCTATAAAGTTAAATTTAAGAAATAAGAAGAGCTTTCAAAAAATAAATGTACTATTGGTCTTCCAGACTTTGTGTTACATTGTGTTACAATGTCCCTTTAAATAGAGGAAACCTGATAGGACTTTAGCCTTTTACCTGATACTTTGCTTTCCAGACAGAGTGAAAGATTACCAGAAATTTGCTTGAGAGTCCTTGAGGCAAGTTACCACTGGGCAAGTTATGCTAACACCTAGAGAAGATGAAGGTACCTTTTTACTAGAGAAGCACATATCCCATGACACTGACAGAAGCCTGATTTTCTTGATACCTCCCTCTCTATAGGTTCAAAAGCCCCAGAAATCATCATCTAGCTCAGCAAAACATACTATCAACATTCCTACTTCTAGCAAGCAGAGAATGGAATGCTGGGCACATAACCATCAATCAAGAAGCAAGATATGCAAAGAAAGGGGAACTAGCAGAGAACACAAGCTAGGGGAATCAAGTGCTACCATGTGTAGGTGACATCTGTAAAAGACACTAAGATCAGAGGAAAGAATAATCCAAACAACCAAAATGGCTCCTACCAGCTACTACCATTAATGCAGATGTGGGAGAGAAGGAGGGAGAGAAGAAGGAAGGGAGAAGAAGGAGGAAGGGGGAGCAGCTAAGCATTGTCAAAGAGGAAAAGAGGAAGACATGTCTGGCATTCAGTAACATCAGATCAGAAAAGAGCGCCGTCTTGAGCTTTTACCCATGTTCCGTAAGTCACTGCTAGCTGGCCCTGAGCTTGATTTCCAAATCTCTAAGATGAAATGAAAACAACTGATATTTGAAAAGAAATTAATGACATGAAAGCTTACAGATCCTCTTACGTTTACTGGGTCTCATTTTGTTTTGTTTTGTTTTGTTTTTTTAAAGAAAATGTAATGACACCAAAATAAAGAATACGACAAATCTGGCTTCCTGGTTCACATGTTCAACCGTCCTTATCCTCCTCCTCTTCCCGTTCCCCTTCTCCTCCTCCTCCTCCTCCTGCATCCTATTCACCCAAACTCAAACTCTGAAACAGCTCTTTTTTCTAAAGAGCTCAGCCTGTTGGAAAGAAAGTTTGGGTACTATCCATGCAGGTAAGAAGTAATAAGGATGACAAGGTGGGAGAAAAAAAGAACAGCAGAAAGTCAGAGTCCCATTGGCTTCTGCCTGTCCTGACTGGCAAAAGCAGAAAGCAAAGCCTCAAACCAGTTCTCTGACAGGGCCCAATGCCTCTGCAGCACCCCCCGTGTAATTACACACTTGAGTGACTGGACTCTGAAGAAAATTGAAGGCCTGAGCTCCGAACAGCTGCCATTTTCTCTCTCCATCACACCAGCGTGATTACTTGAGAAATGAACAGCCCCGGCTCAAAGCTACTCCAGAATTCTCAGAGGAAATATGGCTCCGTGTTCCAATAATGAGATTCTTAAGGCAAGCGTTACTTACAATCACTCCGCAAAAGGAGCGAGCTGAGCCCCTATATCTTACAAATTAGAATTTAAGAAACCCAGCGACAGTCTTGGACAATCATTACTCTTCTGCTGCTCTAAGGATTCTAGGCTTTGGTCTATTTTTAGTGCAGAAAACTGTTAAGTTCTTCAAAACATAATCACAATAAAAAGAAAAACCATAATTAGCTTCCTATAAAGGCAAATTCCACCCCATTCTAGGTCCAAACTGACAGATTCTTTTACCCTTCTCCTCATTACCCTTTTCTGCCAGAAAGTCTTGGCTTTATCAAAATAAGATTTAACAATGTTTTCATTAAATTAAAAAAAAATCTAAATAGTCCTTCTTCCTTCTTTTGACTGACAAAAAAATTTAGCAAGTTGCCATAGATTACATCATCTCTTAGCTGAAACCTATCACTTAGGGGAAGCTGAAGTATTACATTGTCCTAATGTATATTTTTTCCCACTCAAATGCATCTTCTTGTTTCCCCACCATCTTGTCATTCTGGGGTAGCAAAGGCAATGAACTCTCCCTATAATTACATATTTTTTAAAGTGGCTATTCTAAAAAATGTTATATGCTTTAGAGTTAACCAGCTAGGCAGATAACTGAATGAGCGGCACTCTTGTAATCAGAGGTATACGGTAGATAGTTTCCCTTCATTCTGAAGTACGAAATAAAAAATAGCTATGAAGATGTATGTTTTTTTCCTCCATGAAAAAATGATGTAATTAACGTACCAAGAATCCCAATTCCATAAAGGGACAAGAAAGAAAACTCTGGGAGTGAAAAGGCACTATAGTCCCCAAAAAGACAAGCAAGCAGCAGCAAGGCAAATGCTCAGGACCATGGGGTGAGGGACTCTAGGAATAGTCGTACTGTACTGATTCCTATAAGTAACTCAACCAGAATGAGCTAGGAGTGAAGGACTTGCAAGTCATCTTTAAAAATCCTTCAGCCCACAAAAATTCCACCCGCTGGCCAAATGCACATTAGCTCTCATCAAACTTAACAGGCTCACTCCCCATTCCTACTTCCTACTAATTCTTATATTACTAAGTTATGGAGAAAAAAAATCATACATTTACATTTAATACCAATGCAATAATCCGAGCTTAGATTTTCAATGTAAATAAAAAGGGACCAATGAAGATGCAGAATACATTAAAATTTCTCTGGTCAGGGAGGGGTAGTGCTGGATTTCTATTTTTTTTTTTTTTCAGGTTTGACATGAGAGCCGTTGCTTGCATCTATGGAACAAGAGTTAAAATTAGAGTATATTGGATAAATAAGATGAAATTTTAAAGCGGCCGTCATGAGGACCACAGGAATGGTGAAGCATGGGGCATTTCTAAACAGA
The DNA here is from genome assembly GCF_001698545.2 of Rhinopithecus bieti. Taxonomy (NCBI): domain Eukaryota; kingdom Metazoa; phylum Chordata; class Mammalia; order Primates; family Cercopithecidae; genus Rhinopithecus; species Rhinopithecus bieti. Next base: position 5,762,833 of record NW_016804151.1, read on the forward strand.
GTTAGGAGGTGTAAGTTCCTGTGAAGGAGCATATGCATAATAGCCAGAAGAGTCCTTTTCTCACTAAAGCAGTTCCTTCAGACCAAGGACAAAGGTAGATGTGAGAAACTGTTAGTCCACAGCTCAAGTCCCACTCATCCCATAATTATAAAAGGCAGTAGTTTTTTTCTCTGACCACAGCCATCAGAAGGAAAAAATACTTTTTGCATATCACCGACGGTCCTTACGAGTTCTGAAAAATGGTACTCACGATAAGCATTGTGACCAGAAGATTCTTCTTGGTGACTTGAGCGTGAGAGAAGATGTAGTTCAGTACAGTGTTCATGTCACTTTTATTCTCTTCCCGGAGGGCAAATACACATTTGTCATAGTGACCTGCATGCCATGAAAAGAACTGGTTCTCACCCATGTATAAATGTTCACATTTACATCCTATTTGTTTTGTACTGTCTATAATTTATGAGATGAGCAGTAAGAAGAAACATCATAAGGATTTTCTTGGATGGATTTGTACGGAAACTGGCAATGTGATTTAGTAAAAGAACACCGGACTAGGAGACAGGCAATTTGGATATAAGATCTGGGTTCAAGGCCTAGCTCCGTTAGCAATTTACTGTGTGCTCCTGGGCAAATCATTTCACCTCTCTGGGCCTCAATTTTATTAAATTTTTAAAAAATTGGGGAGGTGGGTATGCCTCAAAGACTGAAAGACTGGGAATAACTGCAACCCCAGTCTTACTCTAAACTCTGTCATGATTTCTTTAGAAGAGAAATTTCTGCTGTTTAAAAAGAAATGTAAATATCATTAAACGATGATGATCTTTAAACAGAGCCTGAGATTCTGATTCCATGTTGCAGAAAACAGTTTACCCTAACCAGTAGGAACAGCATTAGCTCAAAAAATAAAACCACATCAAACTTAGCAATATCCATGAGAAGTGTGGCTACTACCCCTGGAATCAATATTTTCTTCTGTTAGTCCTTGAAACAGCTAAGCAATGCCTAGGAACACCAAATCCAACCCAAGGTATAGATCAAAGAGAACCTTGCATTAAGTCAAAAGGTCTGTAGGGAGACTAAAGTTATGCATATCTTCACTTGCCTTCCATAAGGCCTCCAGGGGCAGGTTAGTTCTGAGTAGGAAAGCTATGTTTTACAACAGAAGCATAAGCCTCTGGTACACTGTAGTGATATCTGCCATGGGATATAAGTAATATTCAGTTCTTTAGAAAACAGCTTACCTCAGAACTAAATTTCCAAGGAAAGAGGAATTAGTGTTTGAATATGCTCAAGGGTCAGAATTTTATGAAATCATGAAAATAGTAAAGGATTATCACCTCAGTTCAGATTCCACATTAAGTTACAAACCAGAACAGTGGCGTTCAAACTGCATTATTGTGGTTTCCTAGAATACTGAGTACATTGGACCAGTGTAACCAAGCTTTTAACTATTCTAAATATTAGAGATTGACATAAGCAACTTTTTTCCAAATAAAACTATATTTGAAAAACAATGGACTACAATATCGAGAGAGCTGCCAATTTCATAAAAGACACATTTAGACCAAAAGGGAAGCTGTTTAAAATCAGCTGTTCTGTATTAATATTTTCTCTATCAAGACTTAGCTTTGAAGTGACAATACAAATAAACTTTGGCAATAGGACCAGGAGAAATAAAAAGAACACATTCACCCAGGGTGAGGGGAGAGATTAACAGAAAGAAAGCAATGATTTTTTTTCCTTTTTTTTTTTTTACTTTGAAGATCCTGCCCACCAAGACACTCTTTTTAAAAAATGTTTACTTGGCTGGGTGCAGTGGCTCACCCCTGTAATCTCAGCACCTTGGGCAGCCAAGGCAGGTGGATCACTTGAGGTCAGGCATTTGAGACCAGCCTGGCCAACAGGGTAAAACCCCGTCTCTACTAAAAATACAAAAATTAGCCAGGCGTGATGGTACACACCTATAATCCCAGCTACACAGGAGGCTGAGGCAGGAGAATCGCTGGAACCCAGGAGGCGGAAGTTGCAATGAGCAGAGATTGTGCCCCTGCACTCCAGCTTGGGTGTCAGAGTGAGACTCCATCTCAAAAAAAAAAAAAGAAGAAGAAGAATGCACACATACAAAACAAAACAGTTTAATTATGAAATATACATACAGAAGAATATATAGAATATATGGTATCAGTTGAAATAAACACCCATGTGTTATTTTAAAGCTATTAAATTTTAATAGAACATCTTTAGTATTTTTGAAGACCCCTGTGTACCCCTCCTCAGAAACAACTACTAAGCTGAATTTTATGTTAATTATTCTTTTGCTTTTCTTAACTTTTATCACCAATGTATGTACAGTTTAATTTTCCTGGTTTTTGAACCTGAAAAAAATGGAATGACTGTACCGTTTATTTTCCATAACATTGTATTTTTGAGATTCATCCTTTTGTTCAGTATATGCCTTGGTGCATCCATTTTCACTGCTGCATAATAATCCATGGTAGGAATATACTAGACTGCAATGATCTACTCTATCTATGTATATTTAGATTGTTTCTTGTCTTTTTTGAGATTATGAACAGTGCTGCCACAAATAGTCCTGTATAAGTCTCCTAGTAAACATGCGTAATAGTTTCTCTAGAGTATCTTTTCTAGGAGTAAAATTACTAGGTTAAAGAATACAAATAAGTTCAACTTTATTAGGTACTGACCAACTGTTACCCAAAGTGGTATACCAATTTGTACTTCCATGGACAGAAGCAATGAAGATGATGGTGTGACTTTTAAATTTTTGCCACTCCCACTGTGGTTTTGGTTCATACGTCTCTAATTACTAATGGGATTGAGCATCTTTGTGTAAGTTTATGAATTATTTCTACTTCCTCTTCTATAAAATATCTTTCTATATCTTTTGCCCATTTTTCTATTAGAATGTCTTTAACTTGATGATTCATACCAGTTCTCTAGATACTTCTAATTCTTTTTTAATATATATTTTGTAAATATCTTCTCATACTTTGTAGCTTATATTTTCAGTCTCTCTTTTTTTGGAGACAGTGTCCTGCTCTGTCACTGGGGCTGGACTGCAGTGATGCGATCACGGCTCACTGCAGCCTCGACCTCCCCAGGCTCAGGTGATCCTCCAACCTGAGCCTCCCAAGAAGCTAGGACTACAGGCACACACCACCACACCTGGCTAATTTTTGTGTATTTTTTTAGAGATGGGGTCTTGCTATGTTGTCCAGGCTGATCTCAAACTCCTGGGCTCAAGCAATCTGCTGGCGCTGGCCTCCAAAAGTGCTAGGATTACAGACTTTTCAGTCTCCTTATGATGTATTTTGATGAATAGAAGTTCTTGAGTGGAATTTAAGTAATAAATCTTTTCTTTTGTAGTTTGTACTTGCTGTGTCTTATACAACAAAATCTTCCTATCCTGAGATTATAATGATATTCTCCTAACCATTTAATAGCTTCACCTCTTTAGTACATATTTAAGTCTTTAATTTATTGAGAACTGATTTTTGTGTATAAGATAGGGATTCCATTTCTTTCTTTCCTTTTTTTTTTTAATGAATAACCCATTATGCTGGTATCATTTATTGAAAAAAAAATCTATCCTTTCCTCATGATCTACAATGCTTCCTCTATCATAAAATAAGTTTTCATATATGGGTGGATCTGTTTCTGGGTCATTATGTTCCATTGATCTATAAATCTATCCCTACACATATCTCACAATTTCTTAATTAATATGGCTTTATATTAAATCTTCTTTTCTGATTAGGCAAATCTTTTCACCTTGTATTTCTTTGGAAGTATCTTGATTATTGTGAGACTTGTCTTTTATGGAAATTTTATAATTAGCATTACAAATACGCTAACAGAATTTTTATTGAAATGTCAATCTACAGATGAATTTAGGAAGAATCAGCACCTAATAGTGTACATTCCAATTTAAGACCTTGATAATTTATTTAAATCTTCTTTACTATTACAATCTTCTTGACTATAATTTTCTCGAAAAGAGGCTTGCACATTTTTTGTTAGATTTACTCGTATTTCATCTTTTTGGTTGCTATTTTATCAACTAATTAATTATTTAGAGACAGGGTCTTGTTCTGTTGCCTGGGCTGAGTGCAGTGGTGCAATCATAGCTCACCGCACCCTTGAAACCCTGGGCTCAGGCAATCCTCTTATTTCAGCCTCTTGAGTAGGTAGGACTATAGCCATGTGCCACCATGCCTGGCTAATTGTTTTTAATTTTTTGTAGAGATGGGGTCTCACTATGATACCCAGGTTGGTCTCAAATTCCTGGCCTCAAGCAATCCTCCTGTCCTTGCCTCCCAAAGTGCTAAGCTGACAAGCGTGAGCCACTACATCTAGCCTGTTATTTTAAATGTTTTTTTAATAACTTAATAATAAATCTGTGAATCTTAGAGGCTTTCTAAAAAGACACCCTATCATATTTAATAATAGCAGATATATTGCTTTACTATTTTCTAGCTCTTATACCCTTTAATTCTTTGCCTTGTCTTACTGCACTGGCTAGGACATCCACTATGATGCTGAATAGAAGTAGTGGCAGCAGGCATCCTTGTCTTATTCCTAATCTTAAAGATAATGTTTTCAGCGTTTCACCATAATGCATGATGTATCCTGCAGATTTTTTTGTGGGTCCCTTTTACAAGATTTTAAAAGTTCCATTTCACTCCTAGTTTCCAAGAGTTTGTCATGAATGGATGTTAAATTCTGTCAAATGCTCCCTCTCTACACCCTGTTATCTTGAGATAATGAGCATGTTTTTCCTCCTTTCATCTATTTCATGATAAATTATATTAATTGACTTTCCCCAAACTGATCAACCTTGCATGAGTGGGATAAAGCCAACTTGGTTGTTATGTATTATTTGGTATGTTACTGGATGCGGTTTGCTAATATCTACATGAGGATTTTTGCTAGTCATGAGTGGCACAGGCTGCTTTTAAAGGAAGTGAAAGGGAGCAGATAAAGCAAAATTTCAAATTTCAGATATTTCAAATTCTGTGATGTTTCACTGCCATCTTGTGGCAAGAAGCAATGTCAGCAGTACACAGCTTTAAAATTTTAACCAAGGTTATTTCACACTTAGAGACAATATATCATTTAGTGAAGCTCTTCAGAGAAAGCCAGGGATAAAGTCCACCTAAAAGATATACTAAAAAGTACTGGAAAATCTGAACTTGCTCTTCCTAGATGCCTCTGGTTCAATTCATGGATTAGCTGCCAAGAATCAAGCTCTTCAGATGTGGGTTTCTCAATTTCAGCCTGTGATGACTCAACCAACTTACGCTACACAAGGTCAAAAAGGTATCAACAGGAATGGCAGTCTCTATTAGAAAAATTACTTCAGCCCTTTCTCAGAAGCACACTGGATTCCTAATTTCATTAAGCTGTGTTTCATTGTTCTTTCTTTAGTGCTAGTGGATATAGAGGTTTAGTTTTTAAGGGAGTGGTGATAGGAGACTGTTTATTAATGGAAGTGTTGTTGACAGGAGGGGGCTCAGCTCTTACACAGTCCTATATGGATAGTTTGGGTTGGTTATCAGAATCAAGGCTTTCTGAGCTAGAGAGTCCTCAGGAAGAGGCTTACCATTCTGGAATTGTGTCTCTACTCGCAGGTACTGCCGGAGCAGATCCATCACCACAGCCTTCATGTGGCCTCGGATGCCACTTCGGTACCTAGGCAAATAGAAAGCCTCCACTGAAAACCCTGACAATCCAACACTATTAAGTAATAAACCCAAAGGCCAAATTTACCTCCATGACATTCCACTGAACTGCTTTCCCTCTGAATAAAGAACAGCCTAAAATGAACTACAAAATTAACTTAAATTCTAAGCCTAAAAGAAATCTCACTACAGACAAGACCTTTTTTAATAAAGAAGAAACGACAACAAAACCCTGCATAGCCCCCTCTACCAACACCTTGACTCAGTTCCTACTGCTAAGTAGAAATTATTACCGTCCTCGTGAAATGGCTGAGATATCTGAAAAATTTACAAGTATCTTAAAGTTAAAAGTGTTCTGTGAGGTCAGGCGCCATAGCTCACATCTGTAATCCCAGACCCCTTTTGGGAGACCAAGGCAGGAGGATCACTTGAGTCTAGGAGCTCCAGACCAGCCTAGGCAACATGGCAAAACCTCTTATCTACAAAAAATACAAAAAAATTAGCCAAGCATGGTAGCGTGTGCCTGTAGTCCCAGCTACTCAAGAGGCTGAGGTGGGAGGATTGCTTGAGCCTAGGAGGCAGAGGTTGCAGTGAGCTGAGATTGTGCTACTGTACTACAACCTGGGTGACAGTGTGAAACCGTCTCTAATAAATAAATAAATAAATAAATAAAAATGCTCTGTGAATATCCCTTTAGTATTAATAGCAACAACCATAATTACTTTTGCACCAACCTAATACAATAGGTTCCATAAGATAAGAATAAAAAATGTCGTACTGGGCCCTGTGACAGAAGAAAAATTAGGAGCTTCATCAAAATGTTAAGGAAAAAGAAAACAACAAAATTTCTGTGCCTTATTAATTGACAAACTGGATGCAGTGGCTCATGCCTGTAATCCCAACAGTTTGGGAGGCTGAGGCAGGTGGACCATTTGAGCCCAAGAGCTTGAGATGAGCCTGGGTAACATGGCAAAACCCCACCTCTTCTAAAAATATAAAAATTAGCTGGTCGTGGTGGTGCACAGCTGTAGTCCCAGCTATTCCGAGGGGTTCAAACAGGAGGATCACCTGAGCTTCGGGAGGTTGAGGCTACAGTGAGCCATTACTGAGCCACTGCACTCCAGCCGGGGCAACAGAGTGAGACCCTGTCTCAAAAAATAATAATAATAATAATAATAATGACAGAAAAAAATGTAGAATATTAAGAAGTCAGAAATATTGAGCATAAGAGTTAGCTCACAATTCTAAGATATTTAGAAGATACAAGGTACTTTCTAAGATATAAGGTGCTTTTTAATTTCTTGAAGTCAATCTGAGGTAAATCTCTTTGTGACCACTTAAAAGAAAGGAAGACATTAGCATGGACAGATCTGGGAATCTGGAGTTACAAGTTACTACCTCTGTACCAGCTGAACAATGCTCTGAGTATTCATAAAGAAGACCTCCCGTTCAGATTTCCGGTTCAATGTAGCTGCATGGCTATCTAGGATGTTGGCAATCTAAGGTATAAAAAAGGGAAAAAAATGAGGCCCAACCCAACAAAATGCCCCAAAGCATCAGCCTCTATAGCATGACCAGTAGGAATCTTCTTGTTATAATATGACAATTCCTATCTCTCACATGTTGGCAGTAGCTGGAAGTTACTGGGCATAGTTTATATAGAGGATCATGCTAAATAAGCAAGCAGATTTCATCCCCTGTCAACCTTTCCCAGATGAATTAATGACTACATTACAAAAACTATCATCTTACCAAGATCTGTTCAAGGTCAAGATCCAAACTTCACTCCCCACTTATCTACTTACACTCCCTACATGTACATCTGCTTTATGGGTAAAGAGTAAAGATGTTGCCAAGGTAGTAAGAATATCTCTAAAAATAAAACTACAAATAGGCCATGCATGATGGCTCATACCTGTAACCTCAGCACTTTGGGAGGCCAAGGAGGGAGGAAAGGTTGAGCCCAGGAGTTCAATACCAACCTGGGCAACGTAACGAGACCCCCGTCTCTATAAAATTTTTTTAAAAATTAGCTGGGCATAGTGGTGCACATCTGTAGTCCCAGCTACTTGGGAGGCTGAGGTGGGATGACCCATTGGGCCTATTGGGATCAAGGCTATAGCGAGCCATGATTGCACCACTGCACTCCAGTCTGGGTGACAGGGTGAGACCCTGTCTCAAAAATAAATAAATAAACGGCTGGGCACAGTGGCTCACACCTGTAATCCCAGCACTTTGGGAGGCCAAGGTGGGCGGATCACGAGGTCAGATTGAGACCATCCTGGCCAATGTGGTGAAACCCCATGGCAACTAAAAATGCAAAAATTAGCTGGCATGGCGGCGCATGCCTGTAATCCTAGCTACTCAGGAGGCTGAGGCAGGAGAATCGCTTGAACCCAGGAAGCAGAGGTTGCAGTGAGCCAAGATCACGCCACTGCACTCCAGCCTGGACAACAGAGCTAGACTCCGTCTCTAAATCAATCAATCAATCAATCAATCAATCAACTAATATCACTCTACTTTCAATTCATGAAGATACCTCTAATTAGGGAATAGCCCCAGGAAAAAAGCTATATCTTATACATGATCCAAGTGTGCTTTTCTCATAACTACAGATACTTTATACTTCACATACAGTACTTTCACTGTTGGCTTTGTACCCTGAAGCAGTTTTTTTTTTTTTTTTTTTTTGAGACGGAGTCTTGCTCTGTCCCCCAGACTGGAGTGCAGTGGTGCAACCCTGAGGCAGTTTTGTAAGGAATACAACGCTTAAAAGTATACAAGTACAACATCCAAAAAGTAAGGAGGATCCAAATAGGAAGGAATCCTACAATATGAACTCTGGCATTGGTAGCCAGAAAAAAATGAAGATAGTGTTATCCTATAAATACCTGCTGACTGGGAAACTGACAGAGGACTGATGTGATGTTGCTAGCATACTGAGCCATTTCCTTCTTGATAGACTTCTCCACATTGGGGGGAATGCGGCCAGACACACTAGTCATGATATCTTGCAATTCTAGGAGAGGCAGGGAGGGATCTCTGAGGGTTTTCATCAATCGCTCTACCCAGTCTTTTACCTAAAAAGAAAGCATTGGTAAAATAGGACCCAAAGTTAACACAATCCCCTAAATAAAAAGATACATAGTTGTCATTCCGTATACGTGGGAAATTGGTTCCAGAACCATCACTCATATGAAAATCTGCACATACTTGAGCCCTACGGAACCCATGTACAGAAAAAGTTGTGGGCTCCATATCCCATCCATACTGTAATTTTGATCCATGTTTGGCTGAAAAAATCCACATATAAGTGGACCCACACAGTTCAAACCTGTGTTGCTCAAGAGTAAACTATATCTGAATTCACTGTCATATACTACTCTTTTCAATATAAAATTTATACAATTTTCAATAGATATGGGGTCTTGCTATGTTGGTCAGGCTGGTCTCAAACTCCTGGCCTCAAGCGATCTTTCCAACTCAGCCTCCCAAAGTGGTGGGATTACAGATGTGAGCCAACTATCATAGAGTACTTTGAAATTGCAATGTAAGCACCTAACATTGCCCCATTCTCCAGTTTAAAAAGGTGTAATCACGGCTGGGCACAGTGGCTCACGCCTATAATCCCAGCACTTTGGGAGGCTGAGGCGGGCAGATCACAAAGTCAGGAGTTCATGACCAGTATGGCCAACATGGTGAAACCTTGCCTCTATTAAAAAAAGAAAGAAAAAGAAAAAAATTAGCCGGACCTGGTGGTGTGTGCCTGTAATCCCCACTACTCAGGAGGTTGAGGCAGGAGAATTGCTTGAACCCAGGAGGTGGAGGTTGCAGTGAGCTGAGTTTGCGCCATCGCACTCCAGCCTGGGCAACAGAGCAAGACTCAGTCTCGAGGGGAAAAAAAAAAAAAAAAAAACAGAGTAATCACAATTAAATGTGAAGTCCATGACAAGGATGGATTTAAAGACCTCAAGTCCCACAACTGAAGGTGAAAGAGTTCTAGGCCAAACAGCTTTCTTTTCGTCCCTCTTAAACAATCATTATAAGACTTGCAACTATTTTGGAGAATAGGTATCCCATTTGTACACCCCTTCCCCAGGAGACGTGATTCATACCTTGCTGCTAAAGAAAGGATCTGGAAGGCAGTATCCATTCATTACGTTGACCAGATTATCCAGGACATAATGGAACACTCGATGCAGTTTCTCACCTCTGAGTGCCGTGCTCTGGATCCGTGGCAGACTACCTGTGTGAAGCTCAGCCTATCAACCCCAACAAGAGATCAAGTCATCTACTACTTTTGATCTAAGGTACAAACACACCACTACAACTTAAGAGTTATCATTCAAAATGGAGACATCATTTTACCATACCCAGCTACCAGAAGGGAAGTCAATGGAGGAAACATCATAAGGAAATAACAGAATCTTAGTATTACAGCAACTCTTGCAAACTCTTAGTTCCATAATACTACAGGTACAAATACAAGGCATAAGATTAATAGGCGAAAAAGCTAAAGAAAACACTGGCAAACCAAGCACTGAAATCACTTGCCTCTCTCCAAACCACCAAGTTCTTTAGCTCTTAGAGAGCAATAATCAGAGCATCTTCCTAACTCACCTGCTGAACCTTGCTGGGGTTGTCCAGTTGCATTCTGGCTAGTACACAGCCAGGGTCAAGAGCTGCTCCAGGTCGCTTGACGTAATGGATACAGCCAGACTCCACAGCTGTTAAGGTCATTACCATCTTCATCACCTATAGTAAAAAATAAATTAGACTCAGATTTATCTCTCTTTACACAGGTGAATGCTTAGAAGAGGTAAATTTTTCCCTTAGCATCTAAGTGGACCACACCTAATTTGACCCAGAAAAAATGGGAATTTACCACCATCTTCTAGGGACTATCAAGGCAGGCAATTAGAAAATCTCTCAGTACCTCACTTTAGAAATAACAGTTATTGACATTTCTCATTTCTAACTTTTAAAACCATTTTGGCATAATTTGTGATTATACTTGTTTTGTACTTAGAAAGTGAGGAACAATTTAATCTCTTCATACCAGTGAATCCAATCTAAGACATCCAGGCCAAAACCTAAGGATCATTCTTCACTCCTCTTTCTCCTTTACCTACCAATTACCAATCCAGCCAGGCATATCTTCTAAACCTTTCTCAAAAATCTTCCTCTCTTGCCATCTCTTCGGTTTACGCCTTCTTCATTTCTGGCCCAAAGTACTTCAAAGACCCCTTAAGAGATCTCCCTACTTGCTATATACCTCCCACAAGGTCACGAAAAGCAATCATTCTAGATCCCAAATATCATCATACTACTTTTCCACTTAAATCCTTCAGAGATTACCCACTGCCTCCAGGATAATGTAAACTTACCAGTATAGCTTATAAGATCCTTCATAACCTCACATTCAAGATCTCACATTACTTCTTATCTTTGCTTGTCCCTCCCCATTAAACCTTAGTCTCTTCTCAAGCCACACTGACACATACCTGCAGTTCTCTACACACACTGTGCTGTCTTGCTTCTGTCTTTGTACATGCTATTCCTTCAACTTTAAGCACTCTTCCCTGCCCTTCTTCACCTGCTCTATTGCTATCTGTCTTTCAAAACGAAGATCAAATGTCTCTTCTTTCAGAATATCTTCCCATACGAGCTTAGCTTGATTTGGGTTAGGTGACCCTCTGCACTCTGTGCTTAGCTCTCTTAAAATTAATTGCATGACATTACTTATCTGTTTTGTGCCCCACCTCCACATATTTCCTCTGGACAGCCAGCAGTTAGGACACCTAACACTCAGTAAGTGCTATTGCCTAGTATCTATTTTTAGAGCTAGAGATTCCTCATTTGCCAAAGTGTTTTTATGTCTTTTAAAATCTTAAGGTTCGTACTTCCAATGAAGCCAACTGATGTTTTCATTCTTATTTCCAATCTGTCATCTTTTTTTTTTTAATTTTTTAGAAATAAGGTCTTGATTTGTGGCCCAGGCCACAAATTGTACCATTCCAGTACAGTGGTACAATCACCATTCACTGCTGCCTTGAATTCCTGGGCTCAAGGGATCCTCCTGCCTTAGCTGCCAGAGTGGCTGGGACTACAGGCATGTGCCACTGTATGCCGCTAATTTTTTAATTTTTCATAGAGACAGGGTCTCATCATCTTGCCCAGGCTAGTCTCTAACTCCTGGGCTCAAGCGATCTTCCTGCCTTAGCCTCCCAAAGGGGTGGGATTATAGGCACAAGCCACTGCACACAGCTTCCTTTCTGTAACTTTTCAGTCCTAGTCCATCCCAGCCAACCCTTTTCCTACCTTCCCCTCCCATGATCCCACAGTCTTTTCACCACACTGACCTCAATCTCAGCATAGCACTGGCCAGCAAACACATGACCTCCATCTTCTACAATGTACTGGATTAACTTCCCAGCAGAAGGTGAGCGCATCACTGATGGGTCATTTTCCTTCTCAAACACACAGGTTTTATTGCCAATTGTGATGCGATATCTAGGAGACAAGTGGAAGTATGTAAGCTAAGAAAGCACCTCACGATGTAAAGGAGAATGGTAGAGAATGTCAACTTTCAAATAAAAAAATCCTGAAAACTTTATTACACACACACACACACAACATTCACTGCACCTTTGTTTACAATGTCAATTAACAAAAATTTCCTTCAATAAGGATCAGATTAAATAAAGTATAGTATAATCACATAATGGAACACTACACGGCTATTAAAAATAACAGGTACCACTGTTTAAAAAAACACAAAGATACTGATGATATAATAGCTGACATTTCTTGAAGACTAGCTATGTTGTAACAATGTTCTACACATTTTCAGCATATTAATTTATTTCATTCTCACAACACCATAACTAGTGTTGAACATTTGTGAATTTTTTTTTTGTTTTTTGAGATGGAGTTTTGCTCTTGTTGCCCAAACTGGAGTACAATGACGCAATCTCGGCCTGCGGCAACCTCCGCCTCCCAGGTTCATTCGACTCTCCTGCCTCACCCTCCCAAGTAGCTGGGACTACAGGCATATGCCACCATGTCTGGCCAATTTTGTATTTTTAGTAGAGACAGTTTCACCATGTTGGCCAGGCTGGTGTTGAACTCCCAAACTCAGGTGATCCACCCACCTCAGCCTCCCAAAGTGCTGGGATTACAGGCATGAGCCACCATGCCTGGCCACATTTGTGAATGTATTTAAAGAAAAACAGTATGTACATGAATGTAACTTGTATATGCATATAAAATTTTTACTCAAATATATAAGAAACTTTTAACAATGGTTACTTATAAAAGGGGAACTTATTTTCATTGTCCACATACACTGGAAAGGTAGGGAGACATGTTTTAATTACAAACACTTTTATATTCTTGATATTTTGTTAAGTGCATGTACTATTTTTTTTTTTAAACTACAAACGAGTACCAAAAAAAGCCTGGGAAAAATCCCAAAAGCTAGTAACTAATAAGAGAAAAGGCTAACAGGATGACCGGCAAATGGACCTCAAACAGCCATTTACCTATCCACTTCCTCCTTCATGTACGTAGTATAACTGCTGCCATCATAGGACAAGAGCAGTCCACCATCACTCAGCCGATGTACATCTACTTCTACACATGAGCCATTCATGATCACCACATAGGAGTTGGGGGACTGTCGAGTCACCTGTAGGGAATGAGAATGAGGATCAGTGTGTCCCTTCCAGGTACAGCTCCAAACAAAATTTGAATGCTTCAAAAATACAGGTAAGAAAGATCTGTCAGGAGGACGAAAACTCATGGCACTGATGCTATTTGCATCAGTGTCTGTGGACATGACTCAGTCCTGCTGTAAGCAAAGACGGCAACCTTAGTTGTTTTTCCCAGCTGTGGTTGTTCCCTGTCTCTCCTTTATCTCTTGGCAACAACAAATACTGCTTTTTATCTTTTTATCTCTTGGCAACAACAAATGCTGCTTCAGGACACTGACACAAATAATGACTGTAATTTCACTAACACCCCCCTTCCTGCATTAAATCAAATTTTTTCTCTTGCCTCTCAGCCTAAAGAAAGATAGCTTAAAAAGTAAGATGCAAACTCCAATGGGGTTCTGCATACCTTAAGTACATACTTGACTCCCTCATAGATAAGTTCAACATCTACTGTATTCAGCAGTGTATGAGCAGGAAGGACTTGACCCCTGAAAGAACAACAGCAACAGAGACACTTACCACAAAGTTCCAACAGTTAATAAGAGAATCTAAAAGATTATTGATTGTAGCATTTCCTAGGATAACAAAAGACTAGAAACAACCTAAATACCTCAATAATCATTTGTAAGGAATTGATCACATCAATTATGAAAGAATCTTATAATGGATTTTTTTAAATTAGGGTAAAATACACATTACATTAAATTTGCCATCTTAACCATTACAAAATGCACAGTTCTATAGTGTTGGGGTATTAACACTGTTCTGCAACCAATCTGCAGGACTTTTTCATCTGGCAAAAGTGAAACTCTACACCCATTAACAACTCCCAATTTCCCCCTTCCCCAGTCCCTGGTAACCATCATTCTACTTTCCCGTTCTATGAGTCTGACTACTCTTGATACCACATATAAGTAAAACCATATAGCATTTGTCTTTTTGTGGTAGGCTTAATTCACTTACCCTAATGTCCTTAAGATCCACCTATGTTTCAGCGTATGTCAGAATTTCCTTCCTCTTTAAGGCTGAATAATATTCTATTGTATGCATATCCCACATTTTGTTTATCCAGTCATCCATCAACCAACATCTGAGTTGTTTCCATCTTTTAGCTACTGTAAATAATCCTCCTATGAATGTGGCTGTGCAAGTATCTTTCAGACTCTGCTTTCAATTCTTTCAGAATACCCAGAAGTGGTATTACCAGATCATATGGTAATTCCATTTTTAATTTTTTCAGTAATTGCAACACCATTTTTCAATAGTGGCTGCATCATTTTACATTCCCATCAAGAGTGCACAAGTGTCCCAATTTCTCTATGTACTTTCCAATACTTGCTATTTTCTGTTTTTTGACACTGGGCATCCTAATGGGTGTGAGGTGATATCTCATCATGGTTTTGACTTTATTTACTTAATGATTAGTGATGCTGCACATGTCTTCACATGTGGAACAAAACATACAGATATTAAAAAGATGTGAACTAAAAAACACTTTAAAAAATATACTGTTGAGTTAAAAAAGCAAGGAAAAGAACAGCTTCACAGTACGCTACCATTTGAGTTTTTAAAAACCAGGAGGTGGGAAGAAATAAGTATCACATGTCGATATGGTTTGGCTGTGATTCCATTCAAATCTCATCTTGAACTGTAGCTCCCATAATTCTCATGTGTTGTGGGAGGGACCTGGTGGGAGATACCTGAATCATGGGGGCAGTTTCCCCATACTGTTCTCGTGGGAGTGAATAAGTCTCATGAGATCTGACAATTTTATAAAGGGAAACCCCTTTCACTTGGCTCTCATTTTCTCTCTTGGCTGCCACCACAAAAGACATGACTTTACTCTTCCTTTGCCTTCCGCCATGATTGTGAGGTCTCCCTAGCCATCTGAACTGTGACTCAAACCTCTTTCCTTTATAAATTAGCCAGTCTTGGGTACGTCTTTATTAGCAGTGTGAGAACAGACTAATACACATGTATATATTTATGTAAGTTTAGGATATCTTTGGAAGGTTAGAAAAGCAATTGGTAATATGAATTTACTATAGGGGACGGAAACTGGGTGGCCAAGGAACAGAGGTCAGAAAGAGACTTTTCACTGCTTATCCTTTTTGTGCCTTTTGAATTTTGAACCACAGGAATGTGCTAACTGTTCTTAAAGATAAAGATTAACGCTGGACACAGTGGCTCACGCCTATAATTCCAGCACTTTGGGAGGCCGAGGCGGGCTGATCACGAGGCCAAGAGATGGAGAACATCCTGGCCAACATGTTGAAACTCCGACTCTACTAAAAATACAAAAATGAGCTGGGTGTGGTGGAGTGCACCTGTAGTCCCAGCTACTGGGGTGGCTGAGACAGAAGAATCACTTGAACCCGGGAGGCAGAGGTTACAGTGAGCAGAGATCACGCCACTGCACTCCAGCCTAGTGACAGAGCAAGGCTCCACCTCAAAAAAAAAAAAAGATAAAGATTAAACGTGAAAAAATTATAAAAACTTAGTATAAGCATACCTACTCTTAGCAACTGAAACTTTATTTAAGAGTCTTAAAAAAGATCAGGAGGCCAGGTGCAGTGGCTCACGCCTGTAATTCCAGCACAATGGGAGTCCGAGGCGGGCAGATCACGAGGTCAGGAGATCCAGACCAATCTGGCTAACACAGTGAAACCCCGTCTCTACTAAAAATACAAAAAATCAGCCGGGCGTGGTGGTGGGCGCCTGTAGTCCCAGCTACTCGGGAGGCTGAGGCAGGAAAATGGCATGAACCCGGGAGGCAGAGCTTGCAGTGAGCAAGATCGCACCACGGCACTCCAGCCTGGGCAACAGAGCAAGACTCCGTCTCAAAAAAAAAAAAAAAAAAAAAATTAAGACTGGGTTTCACTATGTTGCCTACGGTGGTCTCGAACTCCTGGGCTCAAGCGATCCTCCCAAAGTGTTGGGATTACAGATGTGAGCCACCACGCCTTGCCAGAAGCAGCTATATATATATATATATTTCGAGACAGAGTCTCACTCTGTCACCCAGGCTGGAGTGCAGTGGTGCGATCTCGGCTCACTGCAATCTCCACCTCCTGGGTTCATGCAATTCTTCTGCTTCAGCCTCCTGAGTAGCTGGATTACAAGTATGCCACCACGCCCGGCTAATTTTTTTTTTTTTTTTGAGACAGAGCCTGGCTGTGTTGCCCAGGCACGATCTCGGCTCACTGCAAGTTCTGCCTCCCGGGTTCACTCCATTCTCCTGCCTCAGCCTCCCAAGTAGCTGGGACTACAGGCACCCGCCACCACGCCCAGCTAATTTTTTTGTATTTTCAGTAGAGACTGGGTTTCACCATGTCAACCAGGATGGTCTTGATCTCCTACCTCGTGATCTGCCCGCCTCGGCCTCCCAAAGTGCTGGGATTACAGGCGTGAGCCACTGTGCCCGGCCAATTTTTGTATTTTTAGTAGAGATGGGATTTTACCATGTTGGCCAGGCTGCTCTCAAACTCCTGACCTCAAGCGAAGCCCGCTTCAGCCTCCCAAAGTGCTGGAATTACAAGCGTCAGCCACCGCGCTCAGCCTAGAAGCAGCTCTTTAAAGCGGGGTTCATAAACACAAATGCTTCCAGGGGTTGGGAGGCGACAAAAACAGGTGACACAGGCCAGGTGCAGGCAAAAGGAAGAGTGCTTGCTTTACAATGTGCTGACTCTTGCCACATGTGCCAGTGGACCCACGGGACCAGATCTACTAAATTTCCAAGAGAAACTAGAAATCAGGCCAGGCGAGGTGGCTTATGCCTGTAATCCCAGCACTTTGGGAGGCCGAAGTGGGCGGATCACTTGAGCTCAGGAGTTCGAGACCAGCCTGACCAACATGGTGAAACCTCACCTCTACTAAATACAAAAAATTTGATGGGCATGGTGACACATGCCTGTAATTCCCAGCTACTTGGGAGGCTGAAGCTGGAGAATCGCTTGAACCCTGGAGGCAGAGGTTGCAGTGAGCCAAGACTGCGACACTGCACTCCAGCCTCGGTGACAGAGCGAGACTCTCTCTCTCAAAAAAAAAAAAAAAAAGAAGACTCAATTGTAAGTGCTCAATCCAAATTGACTACTTTTTTTGGGGAGTGGAAAAATCTACCAATTATTATTATTATATTTGAGACGGGCTCACTACAGCCCCCGACCTCGTGGGCTCAAGTGATCCTTCTCCCTCAGCCTCCTGAGTTGCTGGGACTACAGGCACGCATCACATCTTTGTACTTTTTTTGTAGAGATGGGGGTCTCACTATGTTACCCAGGCTGGTCTTGAACTCCTGAGCTCACGCAATTTGCCCACCTCGGGCTCCCAAAGTGTTGGGATTACAGGTGAGAGCTATCGTGCCCGGCCTAAAATCTACAATTTTTTTTTTTTTTAAATTTACAATTTTTAAATGTCAGCCAGGTCAGGTTGGCAGAACAGTATGTGCAGGATCAAAGAGGCCACATCCTGACTTGTGAACCGAGGCTCAAAAGCCAGCAACAGGCACCTTTTGGCGGTTTCAAGCCACTTCTGGAACTCTGACGCTCTACACCCTTTCCCAGAGAGAGAACATCCCTGACCCGGTAATCTGGTCCCCTGAGTCACCCGTGCGCCCTGACGAGCGCCCCTGGCACCTAGGAAAGCCCCTGCTCACCAGGGCTGTTGATGTACATGTGGATGGGCTTCTTGTTGCTCTCGGACTGCAGGAAGAGGAGCTGTGCGATAACAAGGCTGGCAACGCTGTCATCGATCTGCAGGTGGAGAGGGCACGGGTGTTCCCAGATTCGGGGCGGGGAGAGAGAGTTTTAAGGCTGCTGGGGATGGGTCAGAGAACCAGGGAGGGGGACCAGGGCCTAAATATAATGGGTGGGGAAGAATTTAGGACCCAGAAGCGGATGGGGAGGGAGTAGTGGCTAGGATCCAGGGGGGGGCTCAGGACACAGGAAAGGAAAGGGTCAGAACGGCTGGGGAGAGTCTTGCGCGTAGGAATGAGGAGAGCGGTGCCAGGTGTCAGGAAGGCAGTGGAAGCTCAAGAGGCGAGGAGCAGAGGGGAAGGGATAAGGAGCGGGTGGGGAGACCGGGAGCCAGGAGGGGAGTCAGAAGGAGAGGGAAGGGGGTTGGAAGGGGAGCGGAGCCTGGGGAAAGAAAGTCTGGGGCCAGGGAGGGAGGGGCGCAGGGGGTCTGGGCAGGCGCTTGGGAGAGTCCTGGGGAGGGTCCCGGCGCGCTCACCGGGCCCATGACGCACACGATGCGCTCCCGCAGCAGCCGCGAGTAGATGTCATAGGCGCGCTCGCCGCGACCCTGGGGGTAGAAAGATGTAGGTGAGGGGTCGCGGGCAGAACCCCCGATCCCCACCCAGCCCGGAGCCCCCGGGCCGTGTCCCCGCCCGGCCGCCGTACCGTCTGCTCCACCACGATGGGAATGAGCGGGAGAGCCCGGGCCGCCGTCGCGTGCAGGCTCCGCTGCAGGGCCAGGCCGTTTTGGGGTGTCCGCTGCGGCGGCCGCTGCGCTGGAAAGTGAGCGGCGAGGCGAGGCCCCAGCGCGGGGTACCTGCATGCCGCCACCCTGGCCCCCCCCACTAATATTGCGGGCCACATCCCTCCACACGCCCCGGTCGGCTTCCGTCCGATGGCGGAACTACAACTTCCGGCGTGCTTTGCGCCTAGGAGCACGCTCGCTAAGCCGCCCACTTCCGGGAGTGTGGGCGGGTGCCGTTAAGGGTGGGCTAGGGTCGGAACCTGAAAGGGAGGAGCCAGTGAAGTAAATAGAGTGGGCGGGGCTGGAGAAGCTTTAGAGTCTAGAGTTCGAGTTCCCTTACCGATCAATTCGTCTTCGTTTTCTTTTTTTTCTTTTTTTTTTTTTTGAGGCGGAGTCTCGCTCTGTCGCCCAGGCTGGAGTGCAGTGGCCGGATCTCGGCTCACTGCAAACTCCGCCTCCTG
>NW_016804151.1:5784652-5787102 GCF_001698545.2 Rhinopithecus bieti
GCCTCACTTTCTTCATTGTTAACAGCTCCCTAACGGGTACTCCAGTTTTGCCCATGTCACTGTGACACACTGTCTCTTCTTCACTCTTCACTCTAAGAGATCCCCAAGAAAGCCAGTGTCACTACTTCATCCCCAAAGTCTAGAATGGTGCCTGACACACAGTAGGTGCTCATTAAATGCACATTGAACCAAGAGATGAAGAGGTGATAAAGGAGATAGGTAAAAGGCAGAGGGCTTTGGAGGCATCTGCAGAGTGGGGATAATGATAACCTACCTCCTAGATTTGTGCAGAAGGTCCTCAGAAAGGGTCCAAAAATGTGTAAAAAGTGCCCAGTTTGAATTATTTATTGAGGTCTTAGATCAGGGACCATGGAAGTCTGAGAAATCCTCAAGTCCTCCCACATGGGGGTCTATTTGAAGTGGGTTTTATTTTTTGTTTTTGTGTGTGTGTGTGTTTTGTTTGTTTGTTTGTTTGTTTGTTTTCCTGGGCAGTCCTTCCAATCACAGCAGGTTCAGGCGAGGTGTTGTGGTGGCTCACGCCTGTAATCCCAGCACTTTGGGGTCCCAAGGCGGATGGATCATATAAGGACAGGAGTTCGAGACCAGCCTGACCAACACAGTGAAACTGTGTCTCTATTAAAAATATAAAATAATCTGGGCATGGTGGTGCATGCCTGTAATCCCAGCTACTTGGGAGGGTGAGTCAGGAGAATCACTTGAACCCAGGGGGCAGAGGATGCAGCGAGCCGAGATCGCGCCATTGCACTCCAGCCTGGGGAATAAGAGCAAAAACAAAACAAAACAAACCAACCAACAAAAAAGAATCACAGCAGACTCCTGAAGTGGATTTTGATGTATAAGAAGGAGTTTACCAAACAGTAAGTGGTAGACTCTTTTTTTTTTTTTTTGAGACGGAGTCTTGTCCAGGCTGGAGTGCAGTGGCACAATCTCGGCTCATTCCTAGCTCCGACTCCCGGGTTCACACCATTCTCCTGCCTCAGCCTCCCAAGTAACTGGGACTACAGGCACCCGCCACCACACCCAGCTAATTTTTTGTATTTTTAGTAGAGATGGGATTTCACCATGTTGGCCAGGATGGTCTCGATCTCTTGACCTCAGGATCCACCCGCCTCTGCCTCCCAAAGTACTGGGATTACAGGCATGAGCCACCACGCCCAGCCGGTAGACTCTTTTTTTGTTTTAAGTCAGGGTCTCGCTCTGTCACCCAGGCTGGAGCACCATGCTGCGATCAGAGCTCACTGCAGCCTTGAACCTCTGGGCTCAAGCTATCCTCCCACTTCAGCCTCCCAAGTAGCTAGGACTACAGGCACATGCTACCATGCCTAGCTAACTTAAAATTTTTTTTAGAGACAGGGTCTCCCTATGTTGCCCAGGCTGGTCTTGAACTCCTGGACTTAAGTGATCCTCCTGCCTCAGCCTCCCAAACTGCTGGGATTACAGGCATGAACCATCATGCCGAGCTGTGCTGGACTCTTTTTTCTTTTGAGACGGAGTTTTGCTCTTGTTGCCCAGGCTGGAGTGCAATGGCGTGATCTCGGCTCACTGCAATCTCCACCTCCCGGGTTCAAGCGATTCTCCTGCCTCAGCCTCCCAAGTAGCTGGGATTACAGGCACCCACCACCACGCCCAGCTAACTTTGTATTTTTAGTAACGACGGGGTTTCTTCATGTTGGTCAGGCTAGTCTCGAACTCCCGACTTCAGATGATCTGCCCGCCTCTGCCTCCGAAAGTGTTGGTATTATAGGCATGAGCCACTGTGCCCGGCCACTGGACTTTTTTTTTTTTTTTTTCCTCTCTTTTTTGAGACGGAGTCTCGCTCTGTCGTCCAGCCTGGAGTGTAGTGGCGCAATCTCGGCTCACTGCAAGCTCCGCCTCCTGGGTTCACGCCATTCTCCTGCCTCAGCCTCCCGAGTACTGGGACACTAGACTCTTAAACTTGATGCTGGGTACCCTAGATAAGAATAATTTTGTGCCCTCTGTAACCTTGAGGGGACTCCAGTCCGATGGGGAGATAGAAGAGGACACGGACACTCTGAGTTCTGTAGAATCAGGAGTAAGACAGAGGGAAGGAGTTGAAGGTGACAGAGTTAGGCGAATGTCTTGCAGGTTCACAAAGCAGAAAGCCCACATGGCAGCCAATGCTGGCAGGCAGGGCCTCACAGTGGAGAGCCGGCATTTGGGCTCAGAGGGTGTTGGGCAGAGGTCTGGAATCTTACTTTTATTTCCAGCTAGGATTGAGGAAGTAGGAGGTATTTTTAGTAGAGATGGGATTTCACCATGTTGGCCAGGATGGTCTCGATCTCTTGACCTCAGGATCCACCCGCCTCTGCCTCCCAAAGTGCTGGGATTACAGGCATGAGCCACCACGCCTGGCCGGTAGACTCTTTTTCTGTTTTGAGTCAGGGTCTCACTCTGTCACCAAAAAAAAA
>NW_016804151.1:5790489-5793770 GCF_001698545.2 Rhinopithecus bieti
TTTTATTTTATTTTATTTTATTTTATTTATTTTATTTTTATTTATTTATTTTTTTATGACGGGGTTTCACTCTTGTTGCCCAGGCTGTTGTGCAGTGGTGTGATCTGAGCGCACTGCACCCGCCCCCTTGCCGGTTCAAGTGATTCTCCTGCCTCAGCCTCCCAAGTAGCTGAGAATAGATGCACGTGCCACCATGCCTGGCTAATTTTGTATTTTTAGTAGAGACGGAGTTTCACCATATTGGTCAGGCTGGTCTCGAACTCCTGACCTCAGGTGATCCACCTGCCTCTGCCTCCCAAAGTGCTAGGAATACAGGTGTGAGCCACTGTACCTGGCCAATAACCACGATTTAGATGAAAGTGGATAGTGATCTGAAATAGATGGAAAAGAAAAAGCAACTTTATTTATTGATTTTTATTTTGTAGAGGCAGAGCCTCACTATGCTGTCCAGGCTGGTCTCAAGCAACCCTCTTACCTCGGCCTCCTAAAGCGCTGGGATGTCGACACAGGGAAGGAGTTGAAGGTGAGTTTGTCTCCCTTGCTTTCTCACTCAGACTAGAGTACAGTGGCGTGAATGTGGCTCACTGCAGCCTTGACCTACTGGGTTCAAGCAATCCTCCCACCTTAGCTTGCTAAGTCGCTGAGACTACAGGTGCAAGCCACCACGCCCAGCCAGTTTTGTTTTGTTTTGTAGAGACAGAATTTCTCTTATGTTGTTGTCCAAGCTGATATTGAACTCATGACCTCAAACGATCCTCATGCCTTGGCCTCTCGGTGCTGGGATTACAGGCGTGAGCCGGCACACCTGGACTCCATAAATATTTGATGTTTTTGTTCCTCTAAACCTTGCTCAGTAAGTTCTTTTTTTTTTTTTTTTTTTTTTTTTTTTTTTTTTTTCTGAGACGGAGTCTCGCTCTGTCGCCCGGGCTGGAGTGCAGTGGCTGGTTCTCAGCTCACTGCAAGCTCCGCCTCCCGGGTTTATGCCATTCTCTTGCCTCAGCCTCCAAGTAGCTGGGACTACAGACGCCCGCCACCTCGCCCGGCTAGTTTTTTGTATTTTTTAGTAGAGACGGGGTTTCACCGTGTTAGCCAGGATGGTCTCGATCTCCTGACCTCGTGATCTGCCCGTCTCGGCCTCCCAAAGTGCTGGGATTACAGGCTTGAGCCACCGCGCCCGGCAGTAAGTTCTGAATGAATGAGTATTTTGGCTCTTGGCTGCAAATCAACCTGCCCTACTGGTTTTTGGTTATCCCTCCACAATCAGAAAGAAGCTGTCATCGCTGTTACCTTCTCTGGAATGAATGCAAATGGGCCTATTGAAATGATAGAAATGGAAAATCAGGAAAAGAAAAGAAAAGGAAATTCTCAGTGCTGAAGAGGCTGTGGATGAATGGATGCGTCAATAAATGGCTCATGGACTTTGCTACAGCTTCTCTGGGAATCAAGTTGACACTAAATTTCAAATTTGCAGAACCCACTTCTAGTCATTTGTTTTTAGGAAATGATCAAAGGTGTGCACCTGTGCACTAAGATTTGACCACAAAGTTGCTTATGGCAGAGTTGTTCATCACCTGTGTTTCAGTTAGTTAATGCTGTGTAACAAACCACTCCTAAACTTAGGAGTTTGAAACAACCACAGTTTATCATTTCTCATAATTTGAGAATCTGGACTGGGCTCAGCTAGGATTTCCTGGGGCTGGAACATCCACAAGGAACATTCTCCACTCACATATCTGGAGCCCCAGGGAGTCCTCTCTCTCTCCACATGGCTGCTTGGGCTCCCTCACGGTATGGTGGTCTTTGTTCCCCATATGGCAACTGACTTCAGAGAGAGTTAGCAAAAGCTACTTGTCTTCTTGAATCCTCAGCTTGGAAGCCACATGGTAGCTCTTCCGCCACATTCCATTGGTCAGAGCAAGTCACATGGCCCAACCCAAATTCAAGGGGAAGAGGAGACGAAATAGACTCTGGGGAGGAGTGGCAGGGGCATAACAGGATGGAAAGTGATGGCGACTGTCTCTGGAGATAATCTATCATACCCATATTAGCAAAGAATTGCAAATAAATGCCTCGTAAGAGGGGACGACTTAAATGGCTTGAATTTTAAAATTACTTTATTATTTAATTTTTGGAGACAGCATCTTACTCTGTCACCCAGGCTGGAGTGCAGTAGCTCAATCATGGCTCACTGCAGCCTTGACCTCCCAGGCTCAAGCGATCCTCTTGCATCAGCCTCCTGAGTAGCTGGGAGCACAGGTGCACGCCAATACACCCGGCTAATTTTTTTTTTTGGTAGGGTCTTGCTATGTTGTCCAGGCAGAACTCAAACTCCTGGTCTCAAACGATCCTCCTGCCTCGGCCTCTCAAAGTGCTGGGATTACAGGCATGAGCCACTGTGCCTGGCCAAATTTTAAACCAAATTATCAAGCATCCATAGTATGGAATATAACTCTTATTTATTTATTTATTATTATTTTTGAGATGGAGTTTCGCTCTTTTTGCCCAGGCTGGAGTGCAATGGCGCGATCTCGGCTCACTGCAACCCCCGCCTCCCAGGTTCAAGCGATTCTCCTGCCTCAGCCTCCCGAGTAGCTGGAACTACAGGTGCCCACCACCATGTCTGGCTAATTTTTTGTATTTTTAGTAGAGACAGGGTTTCACCATGTTGGCCAGGATGGTCTCGATCTCTTGACCTCGTGATCCGCCCGTCTCGGCCTCCCAAAGTGCTGGGATTATAGGCGTGAGCCACCGTGCCCGGCCCGTAACTCATATTTATTGAGTGCCTTCACTGGTTTAATTACATGGTTAGGTATGACTGTGAGGGAGAGAAATACCAAAGACTTAGATAAGATAGACATGTCTTTCTCTCCCAGTCACAGTCGAGGTTGGCATCCAGTTGGTAGGGTGATTGTGTCACACAAAGTTTCTATTGGCTAGGATCTACTCACATGGCCACACCTGGCTGCAGAGGAGCTGGGAAATTTGTTTATTTATTCCACTGATATTTACTGAGCATTTACTATGTACACAGCATTGGAGTACAGCTCCTGTTGTTTTGATTCCTATAAAACAAAGCAAGCAAATGCAAAGAAAAACAGACAACAATCCCTGCTTTCATGGAGTTTTCCTTCTGCAGCTCCCACATCCTCTTTCTTTTCCTTCCTTCCTTCCTTTCCTTTCCCTTCCTTCCTTCCTTTCTTCCTTCCTTCCTTTCTTCCTTCCTTCCTTTCTTCCTTCCTTCCTTCCTTCCCTCCCTCCCTCCCTCCCTCCCTCCCTTCCCT
>NW_016804151.1:5797820-5801648 GCF_001698545.2 Rhinopithecus bieti
GACAGAGCAAGACCCTGTCAAAAAAGAAAAGAAGGAGGAGGAGGAAGAGGAGGAGGAGGAGGAGGAGGAGGAGGAAAGAATGAGTGAAATAAAAGGCTAACCTCAGAGTACCCATTTGAGGTTATTGGATTTTGGTAGAGGAGGCAATAGAAATGACATAATGCCACTTAATGAAAACTTTTTTCAAACTCTTTTTTGGAGGAAGGAATGAGACAGGCTCAGTTGAAGAGATACTTCCAGATTAGAGTTTCCAGATTTAGCACCTAAAAATACAGGAGGCTCATTTAAATTTGAATTTCAGATACATGAAGAATAATTTTGAGGATAATCCGATCTTATGCAATATTTGGAACATATTTATGCTAAACACTTATCCCTTGTTTATCTGAAATTCTGATTTAACTGGGTGTCCTGTATTTTATCTGGCAACCCTTCTTCTGGTAAGTCATGGAATTAACCCACCTCGGAAGATAATGTGATGGCCAGGCGCAGTGGCTCACGCCTGGAATCCCAGCAGCTTGGGAGGCTGAGGTGGGAGGATCACTTGAGCCTGGGAGTTTGAAAGCAGCCTGGGCAATACAGGGAGACCCTGTTTCCAATAATAATAATAATAATTAAATAATTTTTAAAAATAAATAAATAAAATGGAGTGATGACGAGATGAAAGTATGGATATATTAACAGCTATGTGATTTGAACACATAGAACAAAATGTTAATTGTAGAATCTAGGCCAGGCGTTGGCAACTACAGCCAGTGTATTGTTTGGGTTTTATTTTGTTTTATATTTATTTATTTATTTAGAGACAGAGTCTCGCTCTGTCACCCAGGCTGGAGCACAGTGGCGCAATCTCGGCTCACTGCAACCTCTGTCTCCTGGATTCAAGCGATTCTCCTGCCTCAGACTCCTGAGTAGGTGGTACTACAGGCACCCGCCACCACGCCTGGCTAATTTTTGTATTTTTAGTAGAGACGGGGGTTTCACCATATTGGTCAGGCTGGTCTCGAACTCCTGACCTCAAGTGATCCACCCACCTCGCCCCCCCAAAGTGCTAGTGCTGGGATTACAGGCGTAAGCCACTGCTCCCGGCCTCCGTGTATTGTTTGTAAATGAAGTTATGTGAATAAATTTTTATTGGCACACAGCCACATCCATTTGTTTGTAAGTTGTCTATGGTTACTTTTTTTCTTGAGACGGAGTCTCGCTCTGTCGCCCAGGCTGGAGTGCAGTGGCGTGCTCTTGGCTTACTGCAAGCTTTGCCTCCTGAGTTCACGCCATTCTCTCGCCTCAGCCTCTCCGAGTAGCTGGGACTACAGGTGCCTGCCACCATGCCCGGCTAATTTTTTTTGTATTTTTAGTAGAGATGAAGTTTCACCATGTTAGCTAGGATGGTCTCGATCTCCTGACCTCGTGATCTGCCCGCCTTGGCCTCCCAAAGTGTTGGGATTACAGGTGTGAGCCACCACGCCCAGCCCACACTTCTAATTTTTAAATTGATTGTTGTTCAGGCATGGTGGCTCAGGCCTATAATCCCAGCACTTTGGGAGGCTTAGGTGGGTGGATCACTTAAGCCCAGGAGTTGGAGACCTGCCTGGGCAACATGGTGGAACCCCATCCCTACCCCACAAAAATACAAAACTTAGCCAGGAGTGGTGGCACACTTTCGTAGTTTCAGCTACTTGAGAGGCCAAACAGGATGATGGCTTGAGCCCAGGAGTTGGAGGCTGCATAAGCTGATCATACCACTGCACTCCAACCTGTGCAAAAGAGCAAGACTCTATCTCAAAAATAAAATAAAAAGGCCAGGCGCGGTGGCTCACACCTGTAGTCCCAGCACTTTGGGAGGCTGAGGCGGATGGATCACGAGGTCAGGAGATCGAGACCATCCTGGCTAACATGGTGAAACCCCGTCTCTACTAAAATATAAAAAATTAGCTGGGCATGGTGGCGGGCGCCTGTAGTCCCAGCTACTTGGGAGGCTGAGGCAGAAGAATGGCATGAACCCAGGAGGCGGAGCTTGTAGTGAGCTGAGATCGCGCCACTGCACTCCACCCTGGATGACAGAACGAGACTCCATNGAAACGGAGTCTTGCTCTGTCGCCCAGGCTGGAGTGCAATGGCACGATCTCGGCTCAGTGCAACCTCCGCCTCCCGGGTTCAAGCGATTCTCCTGCCTCAGCCTCCCAAGTACCTGGGATTACAGGCGTGTGCTACTATGCCCAGCTAATTTTTGTATGTTTAGTAGAGACAGGATTTCACCATGTTGGCCAAGATGGTCTCGATCCCTTGACCTTGTAATCCACCTGCCTCGGCCTCCCAAAGTGCTGGGAATATGGGTGTGAGCCACCGTGCCCGGCCCCTTCCCTCCCCTCCCTTTCCCTCCTTTTCCCTCCCCTCTCCTTCCTTTTCCTTCTTTCCTTTTTCTTTTTTTTTGAGACAGAGTCTCGCTCTATTGCCCAGGCTGGAGTGCAGTGGCCGGATCTCAGCTCACTGCAAGCTCCGCCTTTAGGGTTCATGCCATTCTCCTGCCTCAGCCTCCCGAGTAGCTGGGACTACAGGCGCCCGCCACCTTGCCTGGCTAGTTTTTTGTATTTTTTAGTAGAGACGGGGTTTCACCGTGTTAGCCAGGATGGTCTCGATCTCCTGATCTTGTGATCCGCCCGTCTCATCCTCCCAAAGTGCTGGGATTACAGGCTTGAGCCACTGCACCCGGCACCTTCTTTCCTTTTTCTTTTGACACAGGGCAGGGTCTCACTTTGTCACCTAGGCTGGAGTGCGGTAGTGCAATCATGGCTCATTGCAGCCTCAACCTCCTGGGCTCAAGTGATCCTCCTGCCTTAGCCTCCAGAGTAGCTGGGACCACAGGCATGTGCCACCACACTGGGCTACTTTTTGTATTTTTGGTAGAAACGAGGTCTTGCTATGTTGCCTGAGCTGGTCTTGAACTCCTGGGGTCAAGTGTTTGTTCCACCTCAGCTTCCCAAAGTATTGGGATTACAGGCGTGAGCCACCACGCCCGGCGCCCAGATCCCCTTTCAAGGAGGGAGTTGCCGCCCAGCCAAGGGATGTATGGTAAGCAGAAACCTCTGGCTTCCATGTTTAGGGTCACCTTCAGGTGCAGAGAGCCACCTCCCTCAAAGCCCCATCTGTCCCAGGGCAGCCCACAGCCAGTGACTGGGCAAGGCAGAAGAATAAAGGTCTGGGTATTCTGACTTCACGTGGGATGCTCTGATGGGGCTCACTGGCTCTAGAGCCCCTCGCCGATTAGCCAAGGCTTTGTCCATGAGCAATACCACTTTAACTTCTCCCTTTGCCCAGTCCTGTCTGCCCTCCCTTCCTGTCTCACTCCCTCCCTCCCTCGCTACCTTCCTTCCCTCCCTCCTTTCCTTTCTTCTCTCTCTCTCTTTCTTTTATTTTGAAGAGATTGGGGCTCTGTATGTTGCCCAGGCTGATCTCAAACTCTAGGCTCAAGCTATCCACCTGCCTCTGCGTCCCAAAGCGCTGGGATTACAGGCGTGAGCCACCAAGCCCAGCCCTGCTTCTTTTTTTTTTTTTTTTTGAGACGGAGTCTTGCTCTGTCGCCCAGGCTGGAGTGCAGTGGCCGGATTTCACTGCAAGCTCCGCCTCCCGGGTTCACGCCATTCTCCTGTCTCAGCCTCCTGAGTAGCTGGGACTACAGGCCCCCACCACATCGCCCAGCTAGTTTTTTGTATTTTTAGTAGAGACGGGGTTTCACCATGTTAGCCAGGATGGTCTCGATCTCCTGACCTTGTGATCCACCCGTCTCAGCCTCCCAAAGTGCTGGGATTACAGGCTTGAGCCACCACG
>NW_016804151.1:5805240-5808739 GCF_001698545.2 Rhinopithecus bieti
CCTGGATGACAGAACGAGACTCCATCTCAAAAAAATAATAATAATAATAAATAAAATAAAATAAAATAAATTGATTGTTGTGAAATATACCTTCACAAGAGGATATATAACAAACATATGTGGTTTAAAGAAAAAAACCAACAAAATAATCCAACAATTGTGCCCCCTGGTATTTACCCAGATGCGTTGAAAACTTACATCCGCACAGGCCGGGCACGGTGGCTCACGCATGTAATCCCAGCACTTTAGGAGGCTGAGGCAAGAGGATCACTTGGGGTCAGGAGTTCAGGACCAGCCTGGCCAACATGGTGAAACCCTGTCTCTACTAAAAATACAAAAAAATTAGCCAGGCATGATTGTGGGCGCCAGTAGTCCTAGCTACTAGGGAGGCTGAGGCAGGAGAATCCACTATTTACTTAATGAGTCTTTAATAGATACATTAATTAATTGAGATGGAGTTTTGCTCTTGTTGCCCAGGATGGAGTGCAATGGCAATGGCGTGATCTTGGTTCACTGCAACCTCTGCCTCCTGGGTTCAAGCACTTCTCATGCCTCAGCCTCCCGAGTAGCTGGGATTAAAGCCGCCCCACCATGCCTGACTAATGTTTCTTTTTTTCTTTTTTTGAGACAGAGCCTCTCTCTGTTGCCCTGGCTGGAGTGCAGTGGCGCAATCTCGACTCACTGCAAGCTCCACCTCCCGGGTTCACGCCATTCTTCTGCCTCAGCCTCCCATCGCCTGGCTAATATTTTGTATTTTTAGTAGAGACAGGGTTTTACCATGTTGACCAGGCTGGTCTCGAACTCCTGATGTCAGGTGATCCACCCATCTTGGGCTCCTGGGATTACAGACGTGAGCCGCCATGCCTGGCCTACTTATCAAGTCTTTAACTCAGTAATGTTTGTGAATAGTTCCATGGTTTTGCTATTGCAGGCAGGGCTGCTCTGAGTAATCTTGTACTGGAATCCTGGGTCCGTTTGTGGGAGTTTCTCAGGGGGATATAAATCCAGGAGGTGAGTTCCTGGTTGTAGGACATGTTCATTTTCACCTTTACTAAATGTGATGGAGGCAGCCTGTTGTAGTTTAAAGATTCAGGCTCCTTTCCCACAGGGTAAAGTGGATACCAGGAAGTGGCTATTTTGCTAGAGATTACATTTCCCAGCAACCCTTTCATCTAGTGGAGGTCATGTGACTAGTTCTGACCAATAGGAGGTACATCAAAGCCATATTGGGATTGAGAGCCACAAGTTGGGGAGGAAGCTCACATTTTGTTAGTGGAGGCCACATGTTGAGATGGAGGCCACATGTTGGGATTGAGGGTCACAAGTTGGCAGTGAAGCCCACATATTGGAAGTGGAGGCCACATGTTGAGATGGAGGCCACATGATGGGTATGGAGGCCACATGTTGAGATGGAGGCCACATGATGGGTATGGAGGCCACATGTTGAGATGGAGGCCACATGATGGGTATGGAGGCTACATGTTGGGAGCAAAGGGCACATGTTGGGATTGAGAGCCACAAGTTGGGAGGAGGCTCACATTTTGTGAGTGGAGGTCATGCGTTGAGATGGAGGCCACATGATGGGTATGGAGGCCACATGTTGAAAGTGGAGGCCACATATTGGGAGTGGAGGCCACGTGTTGAGATGGAGGCCACGTGTTGGGATGGAGGCCACGTGTTGGGATGGAGGCCACATGCTGGGATGGAAGCATCATGAGAAGGAAGGAAGGGGCCTGGATTGCTAAATTCCTACTTGCCTGAGCCTTCTGGGATGACTTCACCCTCCATGCTCTTTGCTTATGTGAGATGTAACTTTTAGGACACTGATATTTGTGGAATTGTCTTGTTCTAACAGTTGAGCTACTGTCCCCAGTAATGCTCTAGGTAATGTCAAATTATTTTCCAAAGTGGTTGGCCTCTTCACATTTCCACCACTCCCCCACTTCCCATCCTCACCAGTACTCAGCATCAGCAACTTAAAGAAAAAACTTTCAAGCCTGTAATCCCAGCACTTTGGGAGGCCAAGGTGGGCAGATCACGAGGTCAGGAGATTGAGACCATCCTGGCTAACATGATGAAACCCCGTCTCTACTAAAAATACAAAAAATTAGCCGGGCGTGGTGGTGGGCGCCTGTAATCCCAGCTGCTCGGGAAGCTGAGGCAGGAGAATGGCGTAAACCCAGGAGGCGGAGCTTGCAGTGAGCCGTGATTGTGCCACTGCACTCCAGCCTGGGCGACAGAGCGAGACTTCGTCTCAAAAAAAAAAAGAAAAACTTTTGGCCTGGTGCGGTGACTCACACCTGTAATCCCAGCAATTTGGGAGGCTGAGGCAGGTGGATCATCTGAGGTCAGGAGTTCAAGACCAGCCTGACCAATATGGGGAAACCCTGTCTCTACTAAAAAAAAAAATACAAAAATTAGCCGGGTGTGGTGGCAGGCGCCTGTCATCTTAGCTACTCCGGAGGCTGCGGCATGAGAATTGTTTGAACCCGGGAGGCAGAGGTTGCAAAAAAAGAGCTGGGCACAGTGGCTCATGGCTGTAATCTCAGGATTTTGGGAAGCCGAGGTGGGTAGATCATTTGAGGCCAGGAATTCCAGACCAGCCTGGCCGATATATCGAAACCCTGCCTCTACTATAAATACAAAAATTAGCTGGGTGTGGTGGCGGGCACCTGTAATCCCAGCTACTCGGGAGGCTGAGGCAGGAGAATTTCTTGAACTCGGGAGGCAGAAATTGCAGTGAGCCGGGATCAAGCCACTGCACTCAAGCCTGGGCGACAGAGGGAAACTCCATCTCAAAAAAAAAAAAAAAAAAAAAAAGACTAAGAAACTCTCTTACACAACCAGAATTCATTTATCTACTTCAGAAAACGAACACGGACACAATACTATTATCTACTTTATATTCCATATTCAAATTTCACCAATTACCCAATAATGTTCTTTGTGATTTTGGGCATTGTCAGACTAAAATTTTGCCAATCTGTACAGTAACCATTATTGACTTAAACATTGTCTTTAAACAAGTTCATTTTCCAAAAACATTAATGCATACATTTACTTCAAAAGGAAATTTTATATTGCTCCACTACATGGAAAGCTACTAAATAAATAGAAAGCAGGTATAAAGACCAATACTGCCGGGGCGTGGTGGCTCACGCCTGTAATCCCAGCACTTTGGGATGCCAAGGCAGGCTGATCATGAGGTCAGGAGTTCGAGACCAGCCTGGCCAACATGGTGAAATCTCGTCTCTACTAAAAATAAAAAAAATTAGCTATGTGTGGTGGCAGGTGCCTGTAATCCCAGCTATTTGGGAGGCTGGGGTAGGAGAATTGCTTGAACCCAGGAGGCAGAGGTTGTGGTGAGTGGAGGCCACACCATTTTACTCCAGCCTAGGTGACAGAGCAAGACTCCATCCTAAAAAAAGAAAGAAAACAAAAAAAGCCCAATGCTAAGATGGATATAGTTCCTTTTTTTTTTTTTTTTTTTTTTTTTTTT
>NW_016804151.1:5810306-5814602 GCF_001698545.2 Rhinopithecus bieti
TTCCTTCCTTCCTTCCTTCCTTCCTTCCTTCCTTCCTTCCTTCCTTCCTTCCTTCCCTCCTTCTTTCCACCTTTCCTTACCTTGCCTTTCCTTTCCTTGGAGACAGAGTCTTGCTCTGTACCCCAGGCTGGAGTACAGTGGCGTGGTCTTGGCTCACTGCAACCTCCACCTCCCAGGTTCAAGCGATCGTTGTACCTCAGCCTCCCGAGTAGCTGGGACTATAAGCAGGCACCACCACACCCTGTTATTATTTTTATTTTTATTAGAGACAGGGTCTCACCACGCTGGCCGGGCTGGTCTTGAACTCCTGACCTCAAGTGATCCGCCAGCCTTGGCCTCCCAAAATGCTGGGATTACAGGTGTGAGCCACCATGCCCAGCCCCAAACCCCTCTTTTAAAAACCTAAATCAATACTTTGTAAAATTATGGTAAAAGATACATGACAGGAAACTGATCATTTTAATCATCAAGTGCACAGTTCAGCAGCATCAAGCACATTCACATGTCTGTGCAACCGTCACCACCATCCCCTCCGGAACTTTCTCATCTTCCCAAACTGAAACTCTGTCCCCAAGAAACACTCACTTCACATCCCCCTCCCCAGCCCCTCATACCCCCCATTCTACTTCCTGTCTCTGTGACTCTGAGGACTTTAGGGACTTCCTAGGAGTGGGATCACACAGGATTTGTCCTTTTGTATCTGGCTTATTTCACCCAGCTTGATGTCCTCAAAGTTTATCCATGTTGTTGCCTGTGTCAGAACTTCCTTCCTTTTTCAGGGCTGAATAATATTCCATGGTATGGATGAACCACACAGATTGTGTTTATCCATTCATGTATTAATTAAAACTCTAACTCAATACCTTTAACAAAAAAAAAAAAAAAAAGATTTTTGGGCCGGGCACGGTGGCTCACGCCTGTAATCTCAGCACTTTGGGAGGCTGAGGCGGGAGGATCACCTGAGGTCATGAGATCCAGACCAGCCTGGACAACGTGGTGAAATCCCATCTCTACTAAAAATGTAGAAGTTAGCTGGACATGGTGATGGGCGCCTGTAATCCCAGCTATCGGGAGGCTGAAGCAGGAGAATCATTTGAACCCGGGAGGCGAAGGTTGCAGTGAGCCGAGATTGTGCCATTGCACTCTAGCCTGGATGACAGGGAGAGACTTGGTCTTAACGACAGAAAAATAAAAAAAGATTTTTAGGCCAGGTGCAGTGGCTCATACATGTAATCCTAGCACTTTGGAAGGCTGAGGTGGAAGGATCGCTTGAGCTCAAGAATTAGAGACCAGCCTGGGAGACATAGTGAGAACCCGTCTCTACAAAAAAATAGAAAACATTTGCCTGGCCTGTAGTCCCAGCTACTTGGGAGGTGAAGGTGTGAGGATCACTTGAGCCCAGGAGTTTGAGGCTGTGGTGGCCTGTGATTGCACCACTGTACTCAAGCCTGGCAACAGAGTGAGACCATCTATCAAAAACATTTTAAAAAATTGGAATAATTATAAACTTTCAGGAACCTGCAATAATAGTATAGAACAATCCCAGGTAATCTTCACTAAGTTTCTCCCAGTGGTACCTCTTTTATGACTATACAATTTCACAACCAGAACGGTGACATAAATATGACCTATAGACCATATTCAGATTTCAACAGCTTTTCCCATGCATTCATGTGTTAGGCAATTTTCTTTTCATTTTCTCAGAAAAATGGGAACAAATCTATGCAATACGATCACATGTATAGATTTCTGCAAACACAACCACAATTTTTTTTTTCTTGAGACGGAGTCTCGCTCTGTCGCCCAGGCTGGTGTGCAGTGGTGCGATCTCAGCTCACTGCAAGCTCCACCTCTCAGGTTCACGCCATTCTCCTTCCTCAGCCTCCCAAGTAGCTGGGACTACAGGCACCCACCATGCCCAGCTAATTTTTGTATTTTTAGTAGAGACAGGGTTTCACCATGTTAGACAGGATGGTCTTGATCTCCTGAACTTGTGATCCGCCCGCCTCGGCCTCCCAAAGTGCTGGGATTACAGGAGTGAGCCACCGCGCCCGGCCGAACCACAATTGTAAAACTTAAATTTATTTTGGCCAGGACACGGTAGCTCATACCTGTAATTCCCGCAGCTGGGGAGGCCAAGGTGAGAAGATTGCTTGAGCCCAGGAAATTGACACTGCTGTGAGCTGGGATTGTACCACTGCACTCCAGCCTAGGCAACGGAGCAAGACTCCATCTTTTAAAAATATATCTATTTATTATTTTACTTTTATTTTATTTAATTAATTAATTTTTTTTTGAGACAGAGTTTCGCTCTTTTTGCCCAGGCTGGAGTGCAGCGGTGGGATTAGAGGCATGAGCCACTGCACTGGGCCAAAATATTATTATTTTAAAAAGAAAACTTTGGAGCTGGGCGCGGTGGCTCACGCCTGTAACACCTTGGGAAGCCAAGGTGTATGGATCATGAGGTCAGGAGATTGATACCATCCTGGCTAACACAGTGAAACCCCGCCTCTACTAAAAATACAAAAAAATTATCCGGGCATGGTAGTGGGTGCCTGTAGTCCCAGCTACTCGGGAAGCTGAGGCAGAAGAATGGTGTGAACCCGGGAGGCGGAGCTTGCAGTGAGCCAAGATCACACCACTGCACTCCAGTCAGGGCAACAGAGCGAGACTCCATTACCAAAAAAAAAAAAAAAAGAAAAGAAAAGAAAAAGAAAACTTTGGTCGGGCCGAGTGGCTCATGCCTGTAATCCCAACTACTCAGAAGGCTCAGGCAAGAGAATCGCTTGAACCTGGGAGGCAGAGACATTGCAGTGAGCCGAGATCATGCCACTGCACTCCAGCCTGGGAAACAGAGCAAAGGCCATCTCAAACAAAAAAAGGAAACTTTGTAACCCTACTGTGAATGGAAAGTAGATATGGCTTACCATGAATACAAGCTTATCAAAAAATAAATACAATATAAACGAACCATGTTACTAAATTCCAAGTGAGTACTGTTGCTTAATGAAGGGCTTTTATTTTCTTTTTTGTCAAAGTCATTAAGTGTTAAGAGACATAAAACATATTAGCACTGACTGAGCCTCTCTCCTGCAAGAATTGGATATTGAAAAAGTTGATTATTTTCAGACAGTTCAGGGATTATTATTATTATTATTGTTGTTGTTGTTTTAATTTAATTTTGTTTTATTTTTGAGAGGGAGTCTCGCTCTGTCACCCAGGCTGGAGTGTAGTGGTGCAATCTTGGCTCACTGCAACCTCCGCTTTCTGGGTTTAAGCAATTCTCCTGCGTCAGCCTCCTGAGTAGCTGAGATTACAGGTGTGTGCCACGACACCAGGCTAATTTTTGTATTTTTGGTAGAGACGGGGTTTCACCATGTTGTCCAGGCTAGTCTTGAACTCCTGACCTCAAGTGATCCACCTGCCTCAGCCTCCCAGAGTGCTGGGATTACAGGCATGAGCCACCGTGCCCGGCCCAGTTCAGTGATTTGGAATGCAGGGCAACATAGCACCACAATTTATCTTTCTTTCTTTTTCTTTTTCTGTTCTTTTTTTTTGAGTCGGAGCCTCGCTCTGTTACCTGGGCAGAAGTGCAGTGGCGTGATCTTGGCTCACTGCAACCTCCGCTTTCTGGGTTTAAGCAATTCTTCTGCGTCAGCCTCCTGAGTAGCTGAGATTATAGGTGTGTGCCACGACACCAGGCTAATTTTTGTATTTTTAGTAGAGACGGGGTTTCACCATGTTGGCCAGGCTAGTCTTGAACTCCACCCGTCTCGGCTTCCTAAAGTGTTGGGATTACAGGCGTGAGCCACTGCACCCGGCCTCTTTTTCTCTTTTGAGACAGGGTCTTGCTCTGTTGCCCGGGCTGGAGTGCAATGGTGCAATCATAGTTCACTGCAGCCTTGAAATCCTGAGCTCATGCGATCCTATCTTTTGCTAGTAATCACTGGCAAGGAAACTAAAGCCCAGAGAAGTTAGGGAACTTACCATAAATCACACAATTAGGAAATGATAGAGACAGGCAAGCCACACCACCTGTCTGACGCCTCAGTTTCCTCACCTGTAAGGTGGTGAAAATAATAATGGTACTGCCCTCTCGGGCCTGTTGTGAAGATTTAGTGAGCTGACGCTATGTCTCCATAGAAAGACAAACTGTGGACCAGGCACGGTGGCTCACGCCTGTAATCCCAGCACTTTAGGAAGCCAAGGCGGGCGGATCACAAGGTCAGGAGATCAAGACCATCCTGGCTAACACGGTGAAACCCTGTCTCTACTAAAAATATAAAAAATTAGGCC
>NW_016804151.1:5817770-5820446 GCF_001698545.2 Rhinopithecus bieti
TTTTGAGACAGAGTCTTGCTCTGTCACCCAGGCTGGAGTGCAGTGACGCAGTTTCGGCTCACTGAAAGCTCCTTCTCCTGGGTTCATGCCATTCTCCTACCTCAGACTCCCAAGTAGCTGGGACTACAGGCACCCGCCAACATGCCCAGCTAATTTTTTGTATTTTTGGTAGAGACAGGGTTTCACTGTGTTAGCCAGGATGGTCTGGATCTCCCGACCTCATGATCCACCCGCCTCGGCCTCCCAAAGTGCTGGGATTACAGGCGTGAGCCACCGCATCTGGGGTAGGATTGTTAAGAACATTAAATGAAGGCTGGGCACGGTGGCTCACGCCTGTAATCCCAGCACTTTGGGAAGTCGAGACAGATCACAAGGTCAGGAGTTCGAGGTCAGCCTGGTCAATATGGCGAAACCCCATCTCTAATAAAATACAAAAGTTAGCCGAGTGTGATGGCGGGCGCCTGTAGTCCCAGCTACTTGGGAGGCTGAGGCAGGAGAACGGTGTGAACCCGGGAGGCAGAGCTTGCAGTGAGCGGAGATCGCACCATTACACTCCAGCCTGGGCAACAGAGCGAGAATCCATTTCAAAAAAAAAAGAACATTAAATGAGATAACACTGAACATCAAGCACTTAAAAAAGAAAAATAAGACCGGGCGCGGTGGCTTAAGCCTGTAATCCCAGCACTTTGGGAGGCCGAGACGGGCGGATCACGAGGTCAGGAGATCGAGACCATCCTGGCTAACACGGTGAGACCCTGTCTCTACTAAAAAATACAAAAAAACTAGCCGGGCGAGGTGGTGGGTGCCTGTAGTCCCAGCTACAGGCCTCTTCCCTGCGTACTCCTGCCCCCTGCCCTGCCTGGACAGTGCTAGCCCCATGGCTTATGCCCAGGGCTGCTGTCACTGCACAGCCAGGCTGCCCTGGTGCAACTGAGGAGCAGCCCAGCAGGTTTTTCCTCTCAGTCTGCCTGCCGCGGGGCACCGGGCTGTCCTCTCCCCGCCTCACCAGGGCCTGGCCTTCCCAAACTTGCCTTCTCCTCTCTGCCGGGCACAGCCAGCTGGCGGTGGCCACTGAGACAAGATGCCTAGCATCTTTGCCTATCAGAGCTCCGAGGTGGACTGGTGTGAGAGCAACTTCCAGTACTCGGAGCTGGTGGCTGAGTTCTACAACACGGTGAGTGCGCGGGTGTGTGAAGGAGTTCTCCAGTAGCCGGTTCGAATCCTGGTTCCTCCCCATACATCCTTACTGGGGAATTTTGCTGGAGTGGTTCCCCTGTCTGAGCCCTAGTTTTCTCATCTGTTAGCCAAAGAGTGCCAGCTTTCATTCATTTACTCGTCTTTACTTGATGCCAGGCTCTGTGGTAGGTTTTAGAGACACATCGGTGGCCAGGAAAAGAGCCTGTCTCTGTCTTCCCTAAGCTAACGCTAATGTGACTGAAGGCATTTGCAACCGGGAGCGATGGTGTCTTTTTGGGGGGCAAAGAGGCAGCTGCGGTAGGGGGAAGCAGAGGGCGCCCTTGAGCCAGAGGGAGTGGGCCAATCAGGAAAGGTTTCCTGGAAGAGGTGACTGTGTCTGTCTCGTTTGCAGCTGTACCCTCTGACCCACTTGTCCCGGTGTGCCCGGGACTATCCTGGTTTCTGTATTTACAAAGTTCCACCTCTTGACTGGGCGCGGTGGCACACGTCTGTAATCCTAGCACTTTGGGAGGTCAAGGTGGGTGGATTGCCTGAGCTCAGGAGTTTGAGATCACCCTGGGCAACGTGGTGAAAGCCTGTCTCTACTAAAATAAAAAATTAGCTGGGTACGGTGTCAGGCATCTGTAGTCCAAGCTGCTCAGGAGGCTAAGGCACAAGAATCGCTTGAACCCAGGAGGCGGAGCTTGCAGTGAGCTGAGATCGTGCCACTGCACTCCAGCCTGGGTGAAAGAGCGAGACCCCGTCTCACAAAGAAAAAAAAAAAAAAAAAGGTCCCGCTTCCCGGGAAACCCCTCAGTTCTGGGCATTCTGGGTGGTCTTCTTTTTCCCTGTTAAAACAGCACACGGGAAGTGCTAAAAAAAAAACCGGGCGCGGTGGCTCAAGCCTGTCATCCCAGCACTTTGGGAGGCCGAGACGGGCGGATCACGAGGTCAGGAGATCGAGACCATCCTGGCTAACACGGTGAAACCCTGTCTCTACTAAAAAATACAAAAAACTAGCCGGGAGAGGTGGCGGGCACCTGTAGTCCCAGCTACTCGGGAGGCTGAGGCAGGAGAATGGCGTAAACCCGGGAGGCGGAGCTTGCAGTGAGCTGAGGTCCGGCCACTGCACTCCAGCCCGGGCGACAGAGTGAGACTCCGTCTCAAAAAAAAAAAAAAAAAAAAAAAAATCATGGATGTGCCTACCGCCATGGCTCATGCCTGTAACCCCAGCAATTTGGAAGGCAGAGGCAGGAGGATCGCTTGAGCCCAGGAGTTCCAGACCAGCCCGGGCAACATAGCAAGAGCCTGTCTCTACAAAAAGTTTTTAAAAATTAGCTGGGTGTGGTGGTGCGTGCTTATAGTTCCAGCTACTTGGGAGGCTGAGGTGGGAGGATTTCTTGAACCCAGGAAGTGGAGGCTGCAGTGAGCTGAGGTCCTACTGCTGCACTCCAGTCTGGGCGACAGAGGGAGACCCTGTCTCAAAAAAAAAAAAAAAAA
>NW_016804151.1:5820999-5832185 GCF_001698545.2 Rhinopithecus bieti
ACACCGTCAAAAAAAAAAAAAAAAAAAAAACAAAATTAGCTGGGCATGGTGGCAGGTGCCTGTAGTCCCAGCTACTCAGGAGGCTGAGGCAGGAGAATCACTTGAACCCGGGAGGCGGAACTTGCAGTGAGTCAAGATTGTGTCACTGCACTCCAGCCTGGGATTACAGGTGTCCACCACCACGCCTGGCTAATTTTTGTATTTTTAGTGGAGACAGGGTTTCGCCATGTTGGCCAGGCTGGTCTTGAGCTCCCGACTTCAGGTGATCCGCCCACCTCAGCCTTCCAAAGTGCTGGGATTACAGGCATGAGCCACCACGCCCGGCCTCGTAGAGCTTAGTTCTATGCCCTACACATAGCCCCTGCTGGGTGAGCAAAAGAGTGCTTGCTGGCCGGGTGCAATTGCTCACACCTGTAATCCCAGCACTTTGGGAGGGGAGTGGATCATGAGGTCAAGAGATCGAGACCATCCTGGACAACACGGTGAAACCCCCGTCTCTACTAAAAATACAAAAAATTAGCCAGGCGTGGTGCCGGATGCCTGTAGTCCCAGCTACTCAGGAGGCTGAGGCAGGAGAATCACTTGAACACGGGAGGCGGAGCTTGCAGTGAGCCAAGATTGCGTCACTGCACTCCAGCCTGACGACAGAGCGAGACTTCATCTCAAAAAAAAAGAAAAAAAAAAGAGTGCTTGCTGTGTACCAGGCATGGCCCTAAACATTTTACACGAAACACCTCCTTTAATCTGCACAGTGACGTTGGGAGTTAGACGCAATCTATATGATATAGACTTCTTCCCATTTTCCAGGTGATGAAACAGGTGTTCAAGGAGTTTGAAGGCTGTGCTCAGGGTCACTCTGGTTATTAGAGCCAGGACTTAAACTTGGTGAGTCCTGGAGACTTTTTTTGGGAGGAGGGTCGGAGGCTCAGTTCCAGGATGCTCAGGTTGCTCTGATCCTGTTATCTTTGACCCTGGGGTTTCTCCTATCTGGGAAATGGGATTATGAGACTCCAGGATCCTCATGGTCTCACTGATTCTTTCTCTTCCTTGGCCAGAGATATGGTTTCCGGTCCTCAGTAGTTCCACCTGTAACGTGGGAGGGAGCTGAATGATTGGTCCTCGGAGGCTGAGATGATGGGTAAGGGCTTTAGAGCTCTTCTCTCTGGAGTCCCCAGCATCCACTGCGGTGCAGTGTTCTCTGTTCATCCCACCTCCAGATGAGAGCCCCTGCAGAAGGCACTGGGAGGCTGGGTGTGGTGGCTCTTACCTTTAATCCTAGTACTTTGGAAGGTCAGGACAGGAGGATCACTTGAGACCAGAAGTTCAATACTACCTTGGGTGGCTGGGCGCGGTGGCTCACGCCTATAATCCCAGCACTTTGGGAGGCCAAGACGGGTGGATCACGAAGTCAGGAGATCGAGACCATCCTGGCTAACAAGCTGAAACCCTGTCTCTACTAAAAATAATACAAAAAACTAGCTGGGCGAGGTGGCGAGCACCTGTGGTCCCAGCTACTCGGGAGGCTGAGGCAGGAGAATGGCGTGAACCCGGGGGCGGAGCTTGCAGTGAGCTGAGATCCGGCCACTGCACTCCAGCCTGGGCGACAGAGCCAAAAAAAAAAATAAGGCTACCCTGGGCAACATAGCAAGATCCAGTCCCTACACAAAATTTTAAAACTAGCTGTGGGCTGGGCATCGCTGGCTCACACCTGTAATCTCAGCACTTTCAGAGGCCAAGGCGGGTAGATCACTTGAAGTCAGGAGTTTGAGACCAGCCTGGTCAACATAGTGAAACCCCATCTCTACTAAAAATACAAAAATTAGCTGGCTATGGTGACGCATGCCTATAATCCCTGCTACTGGGGAGGTTTAGGCACGAGAATCACTTGAATCTGGGAGGTGGAGGTTGCAGTGAGCTGAGATCACAACACTACACTCCAGCCTGGGTGACAGAGCAAGACTCCATCTCAAAAAATTAAAAATTAAAAAAAATTTTTTTTGTTTTTGTTTTTTTTGAGATGGAGTCTTGTTCAGTCACCCAGGCTGGAGTGCAGTGGCCTGATCTCAGCTCACTGCAAGCTCTGCTTCCCGGGTTCACGCCATTCTCCTGCCATAGCCTCCCAAGTAGCTGGGACTACAGGCGCCCGTCACCACGCCCAGCTAATTGTTTTGTGCTTTTAGTAGAGACGGGGTTTCACCGTGTTATCCAGGATGGTCTCGATCTCCTGACCTCGTGATCCACCCGCCTCGGCCTCCCAAAGTGCTGGGATTAGAGGCGTGAGCCACCGCACCCAGCCAAAAATTACAAATTAAAAAATTAAAAATAAAATAAAATAAAACTATCTGGTAGGCTGAGGCAGGAGGATTACTTGAGTCCAGGAGTTTGAAGTTGCAGTACATTGTTATTGCATCACCGTATTCCAGCCTGGGCAACAGAGTGAGATCCTGTCTCTAAAAATTAAAAGGCACCTAGAAAGGGTTGATTCAGGTGTTTGCTGAGCCCGAGTATAGCTGTGTGTTCTTACTGCATGCAAAATTGTCCTCCACTGGATTCTCCTGTAGTCTGTCCGCAAATAAAATAAATTGAGCCACCCGTAGCTGCCTGGTCAAACTCCTCTGATCACGACACCTATTAGGAAAGAGATTTTACATCATCATCATCCCATACCTGCCTTTCCAGATGTATATCATACAGAAACAAAAGTTGCACAAAACGAGACTTACCTTTCCCTGGTACAAACACACCTGGATCTATTCTATTCTATTCTATTCTATTCTATTCTATTCTATTCTATTCTATTCTATCAAAAAGCCTCTATCCAAACAGGTCAGGGGATGAGGAATAGAATCAGAGTTATGTGAGAAAGGGCTTTCCCAAGACCTTCTCCTCCAAAACACTTCTGAGTATCCCAAACCTATAGCTAATAAATCATACAGTTCAAAAGGGTGGGGTGGGTGGCAA
Organism: Rhinopithecus bieti; assembly: GCF_001698545.2. Taxonomy (NCBI): domain Eukaryota; kingdom Metazoa; phylum Chordata; class Mammalia; order Primates; family Cercopithecidae; genus Rhinopithecus; species Rhinopithecus bieti. The sequence continues at coordinate 5,823,961 of NW_016804151.1, forward strand.
AATTTTTCTTTTCATGTTTATTTTATTTTATTTTTATTTTACTGTTTTTAGAGACACTGTCTCACTCTATTGCCCAGCCTGGAATGCAGTGGTGCCATCATAGCTGACTGCAGCCTTGACCTCCTGGGCTTAAGTGATTCTCCTGCCTCAGCCTTCAAAGTAGCTGGAACCACAGGTGCATGCCACCAAACACAGCTAATTTTTAAATTTTTATACAGATGGGTGCTGGGCACAGTGGCTCACACATGTAATCCCAGCACTTTGGAAGGCCGAGGTGGGTCAATCACTTGAGCTCAAGAGTTCAAGACCAGCCTGCACAACATGATGAAACCCCATCTCTATAAAAAAAAAAAAATTAACCGGGCATGGTGGCATGCATCCGTAGTCCCAGCTACTCGGAAGACTGAGGCAGGAGAATTGCTTGAACTCGGGAGGTGGAGGTCACAGTGAGTGGCGATGGTGCCACTGCACTGCAGCCTGTGTGATGGAGTGAGACCCTGTCTAAAAAAATTTGTTTTGTATAGAGATGGGGTCTTGCTATGCTGCCCAGGCTGGGCTCAAGTAATCCTTGTGCCTTCATTTCCCAAAGTGATAGGATTACAGACATGAGCCACTCCACCCAGTGCCAACCTTTTCTGTACAGGGCTAGCTAGTAAATATTTTTGGCTTTTTTTTTTTTTTTTTGAGACAGAGTCTCACTCTGTTGCCCAGGCTGGAGTGCAGTAGCACAATCTCTATCTTGGTTCATTGCAACCTCCGCCTCCCTGGTTCAAGCAATTTTCCTGTCTCAGCCTCCTGAGTAGCTGGAACTACAGGCACCTGACACCACGCCTGGCTAACTTTTGTATTTTTAGTAGAGACAGGGTTTCACCATGTTGCTCAGGCTGGTCTTGAACTCCTGACCTCAGGTGATCCACCCTTCTTGGCCTCCCAAAGTGCTGGGATTACAGCCATGAGCCACCGCACGCAGTCAACATTTTTGGCTTTGTGGGCCATCCAGACTCTGTCTCAACTACACAACTATGCCACTGTAGCTGAAAACCAGCCATAGATAATAGATAAATAAATGGGTGTGGCTGTATGACACTAATTGGTGTGGCTGTATGATAAATGGGTGTGACTGTGTGATAATAAATGGGTGTGGCTGTATGACAATAATTTTTTTTTTTTGAGATGGAGTCTTGCTCTGTTGCCCAGGCTGAAGTGCAGTGGTGTGATCTCAGCTCACCACAACCCCCGCCTCCCAGGTTCAAGCGATTCTGCTGCCTCAACCTTCCGAGTAGACAGAATTACAGGCGCCCGCCACCATGCCCGGCTATTTTTTGTATTTTTAGTAGAGACGGGGTTTCACCATGTTGACCAGGCTGGTCTCGAACTCCTGACCTCGTGATCCACCCACCTCGGCCTCCCAAAGTGCTGGGATTATAGGCACGAGCCACCGCGCCTGGCTAACTTTTTTTTGATTGACACTGAAATGTGCATTTCACATAATTTTCATGTCACAAAATAATCTTTTGATTTTTCAATCATTTGAAAATGTAAACGTGATTCTTAGCTTGTGGGACACACGATACAAGGTAGTGGGCTGAACTTTGCCCACAGGTCAAAGAGTGTTTATTTCTTTTCTTTTCTTTTTTTTTTTTTTTTTTTTTTTTTTTTTTTTTTTTTTTTTTGAGACGGAGTCTCACTCTGTCGCCCGGGCTGGAGTGCAGTGGCCGGATCTCAGCTCACTGCAAGCTCCGCCTCCTGGGTTCACGCCATTCTCCTGCTTCAGCCGAGTAGCTGGGACTACAGACGCCTGCCACCACGTCCAGCTAATTTTTTGTATTTTTAGTAGAGATGGAGTTTCACCGTGTGAGCCAGGATGTTCTCGATTTCCTGACCTCGTGATCCGCCTGCCTCGGACTCCCAAAGTGATGGGATTACAGGCATGAGCCACCATGCCTGGTTTTTTTTTTCTTTTCTTTACTTTCTTTCTTTTTTTTTTTTTCTTTTTGAGACAAAGTCTCTCTCTGTCACCCAGGCTGGAGTGCAGTGGCACAATCTTGGCTCACTGCAACCTCCGCCTACCAGGTTCAAGCAATTGTCCTGCCTCAGCCTCCCGAGCCGCTGGGATTACAAGCATGCACCACCATCCCCAGCTAATTTTTGTATTTTTAGCAGAGACGGAGTTTCACCAGGTTGCCCAGGTTGCTCTCAAACTCCTGACCTCAGGTGATCTGCCTGCCTCAGCCTCCCAAAGCGCTGGCATTATAGGCATGAGCCACTGCACCTGACCTGCTTTCTTGCTGCTCTGTTTGCAAGAATGAAGAGCCCAGCCACTCATGGTCAGGGTTACAGAAGCAGGAAACACCCAAAGACTCACCCCAGGTGTTTGGAGACTTCATAGAAAAGGACATGTAGGGTTGGGTTTTGAAAGATGAATAGAAGTTTGCCATGTGGGCTAGGAGTTTGGGGAAGGATAGCAGGAGAGGCGGGGAAAGATGTACTCGGTTCTGGAAGTCAAACAGGAACTGGTCAGATGGAGAAAGGAGAAAGTATGTTCCTGTAGCTACAATGTGGGGAGAGATGAAGACGTAATGGTTTGCACGCTTAGTTCGAATGTTGGAAATGTATCCTGTGTTCACTGATGGACTCATTCATTTATTCAACCAAAATGCTATAAACCCACCGCTGCTGGATGATCCTGGGATTCCTGGCAGGCTCAGTGTCCCCAGGTTGTAAGAGACCCAGAATTAGAAACAGATTTCTTCAGCCACATGGTCAGCTTAAGGCAGAGGAAGGGGGTGTCAGAGGGAAGGGGCATGATGCCTCTGCTTGCTGAATGGGGAAAGAACATTAACAATGCTCTGGGGACCAAGTGTGGTGGCTCACACATGTAACCCCAGTACTTTGGGAGGCTGACGCAGGAGGATCACTTGAGCTCAGGAGTTTAAGACCAGCCTGAGCAATATAGGGAGACTCCATCACTACAAAAAATTTAATTAAAAAAAAAATAGGCTGGGCACGGTGGCTTACGCCTGTAATCCCAGCACTTTGGGAGGCCGAGGCGGGCGGATCACGAGGTCAGGAGATCGAGACCATCCTGGCTAACACGGTGAAACCCATCTCTACTAAAATACAAAATTAGCCGGGCGTGGTGGCGGGCGCCTCTGGTCCCAGCTACTTGGGAGGCTGAGGCAGGAGAACGGCGGGTGAACCCAGGAGGTGGAGCTTGCAGTCAGTGGAGATCGCGCCACTGCACTCCAGCCTGGATGACAGAGTAAGACTCTGTCTCTAAGAAAAAAAAAAACAAAAAAAACCAAAAAAATGCTGAGCATGGTGGCTCACACCTGTAATCCCAACACTTTGGGAGGCTGAGGCAGGTGGATCACTTGAGCACAGGAGTTCAAGACCAGTCTTGCCAACATGGCAAAACCCCCCATCTCTATTAAAAATACAAACAAACCAACAAGCATGGTGATGGGCACCTGTAGTCCCAACTACTGAGGTGGCTGAGGCAGGAGAATCACTTGAACCCAAGAGGCGGAGGCTGCAGTGAGCCCAGATCACGCCACTGCACTCCCGCCTGGGTGACAGAGCCAGACTTGGTCTCAAAAAAAAAAGAAAAAGAAAATGTTCTGGAATTAGCTAGTGTGATGGTTGCACGCCTTATGCATATACTAAAACCCACTGAATTGCATAGTTTAAAAGAGCGAATTTTATAGTATGTGATTTATGTCTAGATTTTAAAAATAGGGATGTTTAAAAAAAAAAACAACCCACAGCCCACAGCTCTTGGCACATCCTAAGCACTGAATACATTGTAGCTATTATTATTACAAGTGAATACAGCACTCAGAGATGTGAAAGTAACATTCATTAATTTTATTACGTATTTATTCACTTCATTGAATAATTAGCACCGACTGTAATCCTCATAAAATCCTATGAAGTAAGTGCAGTTATGCTCCCCATTTTTCAGATGGGGAAATGAAGGCTCAGAGAGAGTATATTTATTTCCCAGGGCCACACAGTATGCAAATTACAATTGTGCAAAAGTTACAGCTTCTCCAAGAGCCTGGTCCTAAGAGTCTCTCCCTTAACTACAGTGCGGTGAGACCACTTAATTACTGGGTGATTAGGAATTAATTGTGTGCATTTTGGATGGTGCAGCGGCTCACACTTGTAATCCCAGCGCTTTGGGAGGCCGAGGCAGGCGGATCACCTGAGATCAGGAGTTCGAGACCAGCCTGGCCAATATAGCAAGACCCCGTCTCTACTAAAAATACAAAAGTTAGCCAGGTGTGGTGGCATACACCTGTAGTCCCAGCTACTCAGAAGGCTGAGGCAGGAGAATTGCTTGAACCCGGGAGGCAGAGATTGTGATGGGTGAGCCGAGATCATGCCACTGCACTCCAGCCTAGGCGATAGAGCGAGATATGTGCATTTTAATTCATGCAATTAAGTCTTGTGCTATGGACAGTACATGCTTCATCCCTCCAACATGAGCAGGCACATTTGGAACGAACTCAGGTGGCTGTTCTCAACTGGTGACAGAGGCCAGGTGTGGGTGGTGGGAGGGAGTTTGAGCTTTGGCAATGAGGACAAAGAATGAGGATATGTTGGAGATGTATTCAACAAATTTTCTTTCTTTCCTTTTTTTTTTTGGAACAGAATCTTGCTCTGTCACGGGGGCTGGAGTGCAGTGGTGCGATCTCGGCTCACCGCAGCCCCCACGTTCAAGCGATTCTCCTGCTTCAGCCTCTTGAGTAGCTGGGACTACAGGCGTCCGCCACCACACCCGGCTAATTTTTGTATTTTTAGTAAAGACAGGGTTTCTCCATGTCGGTCAGGCTGGTCTTGAACTCCTGACCTCAAGGGATTTGCCCATCTCAGCCTCCTGAAGTGCTGGGATTACAGGCATGAGCCACTGCGCCTGGCCCTGTTTGTATTATTTACGTGCATTCTTTTCTACAAAAATGTATTGAGCACACTGTGTGCCAGACACTGTTCTAGATACAGGGTGGGGAGGGGGGAAAACACACAGAGCTCCCTGGTCCCGTGGCACTTAACTCTATAATCCTCATAGCAGCCTCTGGAAATAGGAGCCGGAAAACCAGGCGCAGGAGGTGTCCTGCTGTCCTGACTGTATACACCCCGAGAACGCAGGGACTTTGTTTTCAGACACTGGTATGGTCCTTGAGCACATAGTAGGTACTCAAGGGATGCTTGAACGAACGAACGAACAAACGAATGAATGAATGAATGGAGGGAGGTGATGTCACCTGCTGGAGCTGGGACCCAGAAGGTCCAGCTCACTTGTGTCCAGAGTTCAGGACTGGGCTGGCTTCGGATGGGATCCCAGACAGGTGTCTCCCCTGCCTGGCAGGGCCTGGGTGGGGTGAGAAGCAGGGAATGTGGGGGCTGAGCCCCAGAGGACAGGGAGGGAGACCCTGGCATCCGGGCCGTTTCTGATGTTTTCAGAGACTCCGGAGCCAGTCGGGGCCCTCCTTTAGTCAGTTTCTCCACCCACAGCTCTGTCCTCCTTCTGAGCGCTTGGCAGCACTGTTAATAATCCCTGGCTGGACTCTGCTGGCCCCTAAACTTGGAATAATGATACCCGTAACAGGCCTGTTATTATTTTTTTCTCCCTCAACAATAACAACAGCAGCAACCCCAGCTATTTTTTGAGCTCATATCACATACCGGGCAATGCCTTGTCTTGTGCATGCCCCACATCAGCCTGCAAGGTACCATTGATGATGTACTCTGCTTTTACTGATACAAGCAAAGAGAAACCAAGAGGTATTAGTCACAGGGTCGGGCAGCAGGGGAGCGCCCTCTTCATCACCACCACCCATCTAGTCTTTCCACCTTTGTCTCCCTCTGTCGCCCAGGCTGAAGTGCAGTGGCGCGATCTCGGCTCCCTGCAAGCTCCGCCTCCCGGGTTCACGCCATTCTCCTGCCTCAGCCTCCCGAGTAGCTGGGACTACAGGCGCCCGCCACCTCGCCCGGCTAGTTTTTTGTATTTTTTAGTAGAGACGGGGTTTAACCGTGTTAGCCAGGATGGTCTCGATCTCCTGACCTCGTGATCCGCCCGTCTCGGCCTCCCAAAGTGCTGCGATTACAGGCTTGAGCCACCGCGCCCGGCCTTTTTTTGTATTTTTAATAGAGATGGGGTTTCACCGTGTTGGCCAAGATGGTCTCGATCTCTTGACCTCATGATCCGCCCACCTCAGCCTCCCAAAGTGCTGGAATTACAGATGTGAGCCACCGTGCCTGGCCTATTGTTTATTTTTTATTTATTTTTTGGGGGACAGCGACTCACTGTGTCACACAGGCTGGAATGTAATCGTGTGATCTCAGCTCACTACAACTTCTGCCTCCCAGGTTCAAGCATTTCTCCTGCCTCAGCCTCCCGAGTAGCTGGGATTACAGGCATGTGCCACCACACCCAGCTAATTGTGTATTTTTAGTAGAGACAGGGTTTCTCCATGTTGACCACGCTGGTCTCGAAATCCCGACCTCAGGTGATAGGCCCACCTCAGCCTCCCAAAGTGCTGGGATTACAGGTGTGAGCCACCCTGCCCAGTTTGAACACTTTTTAAATGGAGATTTTTAGAGGCTGAAGTGAGTGGATCCGCTTTGTTCAGGAGTTCGAGACCAGCCTGGGCAATATGGTGAAACCCCACCTCTACTAAAAATACAAAAATTAACCACACATGGTGGCGAGCGCCTGTAATCCCTGCTACTCGGGAGGCTGAGGCAGGAGAACTGCTTGAACCCGGAAGGCGGAGGTTACAGTGAGCTGAGATTGCACCACTGGACTCCAGCCTTGGTGACAGAGCAAGACTCTGTCTCAAAGAAAACCCACAAAAACACAAAAACAAAACAAACAAAAAACAAAACGACAACAGAAAAAGTTGGAGATGAGTTATGGAAGGAATTTATAAGGCAAGTTTAAGAGTTTAGACTTTATTTGTGGAAGGCCCAGACATGTTTTAATGGATGCTTTTGAATCTGGGAAAGTGGTTGGGTCAGTATCTTCAGGCGTGCATTGATATCTGAGGGCTGGTATTTGGCTAGAGGCAGAGGAAACATTGGGTTTATTTGGGAGTACGTGTGCATCCGCACAAATGGAGGTAACTGAGCTAGGGTCACAGACTGAGAAGAGGCCCATGGAGACGCTGACATGGCCCTGTCCCATCTGTTCTTGGACCACTGACAAGAAGGGCTTGCAGTCCAGAATTGTAGTAGTAATCTATTTACTGACGTTGCCCATTTCATATCAATCGCTTGGTTTTCTTGCCATATCTGTCTTAGTTCAGTTTGTGTTGCTCTAAAGGAATAATAACTGGGGCTGGGCGCGGTGGCTCACGCCTGTAATCCCAGCACTTTGGGAGGCTGAGGTGGGCGGATCACGAGGTCAGGAGACCATCCTGGCTAACACGGTGAAACCCCGTCTCTACTAAAAATACAGAAAAATTAGCCGGGTATGGTGGCGGGCACCTATAGTCCCAGGTACTCGGGGGGCTGAGGCAGGAGAATGGCGTGAACCCAAGAGGCGGAGCTTGCAGTGAGCTGAGATCACGCCATTGGACTCCAGTCTGGGTGACAGAGGGAGACTCTGTCTCAAAAAAAAAAAAAAAAAAAACCCAAAATTCTGCAAATTGTTTTCACTAGGGGTCCAATTTATTTTCACCAATATTATATAAGTATTTGTTGTGTGAGAGACTTGCTGTGGCTCAGACATATCAGGGAGAGACTTTGTGGGGAGTCAAAGTCCGGCGTCAGGACGTCAGGGTCCTGAGCCATTTAATTTTAGTGCAAATGTTCTTGTGACTTTTTTTTTTTGAGATGGAGTCTCAGTCTGTTGCCCAGGCTGGAGTGCAATGGTGCGATCTCAGCTCACTACAACTTCCGCTTCCTGAGTTCAAGCAATTCTCCCACCTCAGCCTCCCAAGTAGCTGGGATTACATGCATCCACCACCACACCCAGCTAATTTTTTGTATTTTAGTAGAGATGGGATTTCACCATGTTGCCCCGGCTGGTCTCAAACTCCTGACCTCAAGTGATCTGCCTGCCTCAGCCTCCCAAAGTGCTGGGATTACAGGTGTGATCCACTGCACCTGGCCAATTTTTGTATTGTTTAACATTATTGTGAAATATATATTCACATATTATATATATATATATATATATATATATATATATATATATATATATATATATATTTTTTTGT
>NW_016804151.1:5832562-5835620 GCF_001698545.2 Rhinopithecus bieti
ATATATATATATATATATATATATATATATATATTCACATACTGTTTTGTAGCATTTCACTGTGTTGTTTGGGCTGGCCTCGAACTCCTGACCTCAGGTGATCTACCTGCCTCAACCTCCCAAAGTGCTGGGATTACAGGCATGAGCCACCACATCCAGCCATCACCTGAAGTTTCATTCACTCATGTGTCTGATGACTGTATGGGGAAGAACTGAACCACTGGCCCTCCTCTGGCATCTCCCTCCATCTCAGTGTGGTCTCTACACATGGTTTCTCTAGCATGGTGGCTTCAAGGGTAGCCAGTCTTCTTGCATGGTGGCCTAGGGTCCTGACGTCTCGTCCTATGAGATGGAGAAAGGTGGAAGCCACAGTTCCTTTTATGACCTAACCTCAGAAGTCACACAGTATCATTTCTGCTTCATGCTGTTTGTCAAAAGGGTACTGCATCATCTTTCCTTGTCTGTAAGGGCAAGGTCAACTCATGACTCCCATGTCCACATTTCAGTCCACAGGAAGAGGAAAGGGGGTAAGCTTTCCTTAAGTGGTTTTTTTTTTTTTTTTTTTTTTTTTTGAGACAGTCTCGCTCTGTCTCCCAGACTGGAGTGCAGTGGCCGGATCTCGACTCACTGCAAGCTCCGCCTCCCGGCTTCATGCCATTCTCCTGCCTCAGCCTCCAGAGTAGCTGGGACTACAGGCGCCCGCCACCACGCCCAGCTAGTTTTTTTTGTATTTTTTAGTAGAGATGGGCACGGTGTTAGCCAGGATGGTCTCGATCTCCTGACCTCATGATCCACCCGTCTCAGCCTCCCAAAGTGCTGGGATTACAGACTTGAGCCACCGCGCCCGGCCTCCTTAAGTGGTTTTTGAAAGGACTGACCTGGAAGTAGTAGATATCATTTATATTCTTACCTCATTGGCCAGAGCAGGTCACAAGGCCACAGTGAGCTGCAGTGAAGGCTGGGAAATGTAGTCTTTCATTGGGTAAGCCGTGTGCCCAGCTTAAACTTGGGAGATACTATTTCTACAGGAAAAGGGGCTGGGTGCAGTGGTTCATACCTGTAATCTCAACACTTCAGGCTGTGGTAGGAGGATCGCTTGAGGCTGGGAGCTTGCAACCAGCCTGGGTGACATAGTGAGACCCCTTCTCTACAAAAAATAAAAGAAAATTAGCCAGGTGGGGTGGCGGGCATCTGTAGTCCCAGCTACTCTGGAGGCTGAGGCAGGAGGATCCTCTGAGCTCAGCTGATTGAGGCTGCAATGAGCTGTGATCGCACCACTGCACTCCAGCCTGGCAGCAGAGAGCAAGACCCTGCCTGTAAAATAAATAAATAGAAAAAGTAAAAGAGAAGAAGGAGAATATATATGGAAGTTTAGTGGATAGTTTTTGCCACACTCATTGAATGAATGAATGAACTGATAACGGATTGAGAAATTGATCTGTGGACGACCAGCTGATGGTCAAGATCAGCTGAAAAGTGGCCAGGTGCAGTGGCTCACACCTGTAATCCCAATGCTTTGCAAAGGCCAAGGCAGGTGGATCATCTGAGGTCAGGAGTTCAAGAGCAGCCTGGCCAACATGGTGAAACCCTGTTTCTACCAAAAATATAAAAAATTAGCCAGGCGTGATGGCGTGTGCCTCCTGTAATCCCAGCTACTCAGGAGTCTGAGACAGGAGAATCGCTTGAACCTGGGAGGTGGAGGTTGCAGTGAGCCGAGATGGCACCACTGCATTCCAGCCTGAGTAACAGAGCAAGACTCTATCTAAAAAAAAAAAAAAAAAAAAAAAAGGCCAGCTGAAAGGTTGACAGGTGAGTGATTGACAACTCCTGGGTTGATGAATTGCCTGAAATGCAGCAGGTAACCGACTGGCTGGTGACTGAGGGTCTGGACAGAGGGCAGCCTCCTCCGCCTCCTCTATCTGACAAGCTCCTCCCTATGACTGTCTCTGCTCCAGTTCACCAATATCCCCTTCCTCATCTTCGGGCCACTGATGATACTCCTGATGTACCCCTATGCCCAGAAGCGCTCCCGCTACATCTACGTTTTCTGGGTCCTCTTCATGATCATAGGTAGGGAGGTGTGGTTCAGGTCTGTGATAGTCGGGAGGCAGTGGGGGTGCAGGAGGTGGCAGACCTCACTGACCGCCTGCCTTTGCCGCTGCAGGTCTGTTCTCCATGTACTTCCACATGACGCTCAGCTTCCTGGGCCAGCTGCTGGACGAGATCGCCATCCTGTGGCTCCTGGGCAGTGGCTATAGCATATGGATGCCCCGCTGCTACTTCCCCTCCTTCCTGGAGGGCAACAGGTGGGTCAGGGGCTGGCCATCTGGACTGGGTGGGGTCTGAGTCTTCAGTTGACTCTACTTGAGCTCACCTGAGTCCCCTGGGTCCCCACCCTTGACCCCTTTTGGGGCCCTTGGAATTCCTCTCCTGACCACTTTGGGTTCTCTCCTGACCCTGCCTGACTCACGTGGGCTTTTGGAGACCCCACCCCTGAGCTTACTTGGTTTTTTGGAATCCCTCCCCTGATCCTACCTGTACAACCTGGAACTTTCTTCAGACTCTGTTGCATCCAACAGGAGTTCTAGGACCTCATGTCTACACTTACCTGGCCCCAAGGGACTGCTCTCTGAGCCTCTCACCTGGACCCCTGGCATCTTTCCTCTGATCTTCTTCGACCCCCTGGGTCCCTCTCTTGATCTAATTGATCCCCACACCCACACTTGACCTCTGTGAAATCCTCATCCTCCTCCTCTTCTTCTTCTTCTCCTCCTCCTCCCCCTCCCCCTCCTTCTTGTCCTCCTTCTTCTCCTCCTCCCATCCCCTCCTTCTCCTCCTCCTTCCTCCTCCTCTTCTCCTTTTTTTCTTCTTCCTCCCCTCCCTCCTCCTCCTCCCCTCCCCTCCTTCTCCTCCTCCTCCTTCTTCTTCTTCTTCTCCTTCTTCTTTTCTTCTTCCTTCCTCCTCCTTCTGCTGCCTCCTCCTCCTCCTCCTCCTCCTTCTTCTTCTTCTTCTTCCTCTTCTTCTTCCTCTTCTTCTTCTTCTCCCCCTCCTCCTCCCT
>NW_016804151.1:5836006-5840136 GCF_001698545.2 Rhinopithecus bieti
CCGGTTTGCCACTTGTTGCAATCTTAGTCCTTGTTAGTAGACAGTCCTGGAAGAACACTGGAAGAAGATGGTACGTCTTTTTCTTCTTCTTTCTTCTTTTTTCTTCTTTTCTTCTTCTCCCCCTCCTCCTTCCCTCCTTCTCCTCCTCCTCGTTCTTCTCCTCCTCCTCCTCCTTCTTTTTCTTCTTCCTTCCTCCTCCTTCTGCTTCTTCCTCCTCCTCCTCCCCCTCCCCCTCCTTCTCCTTCTCTTTCTTCTTCTCCTCCTCCTTTTTCTCTTCCTTCTTCTTTCTTCTTCTTCTTCCTTGTTTCCTCCTTCTTCTCCTCCTCCTCCTTCTTTTTCTTCTTCCTTCTTTCTTCTTCCTTCTTTCCTCCTCCTCCTCCTTCTTCTCCTTCTCCTCTTTCTTCTTTTTCTTCTTCCTTCTTCCTTCTTCTTCTTCCTTCTTTCCTCCTCCTCCTCCTCCCTCTTCTCCTTCTCCTTCTCTTTCTCCTTCTTTTTCTTCTTCCTTTTTGAGACAGAGTTTCACTCTGTTACCCATGCCAGAGTGCAGTGGTGCAATCTCGGCTCACTGCAGCCTCTGCCATCAGGGTTCAAGCGATTCTTCTACTTTGGTCTCCCGAGTAGCTGGGATTACAGGTGCCAGGCTAATTTTTGTATTTTTAGTAGAGATGGTTTCACGATGTTGGCCAGACTGGTCTCAAACTCTTGACCTCAAGTGATCCACCTGCCTTGGCCTCCCAAAGTGCTGGGATTACAGGCATGTGAAATTCTCTTCTAGCCCAGCTTAACTCAACTGAGCCCTCCAGGACCCCCCAGCCCACCCGATCTTCTTTTGGGACCCCTGTCATGTTTCCTTAATCCCTACTGGGTCCTGGAGAGCCACTGTCTGACATCTCTTAAATTCACCCGGACGCAGGGATCCCTCCTCTCAGCCCACCTGGGCTCCCGTGAACTCCTTGCCTGACCTCACTTGGGCCCTGGAAACTATGACACTCTCCTGGGCCCCCTGGGACCCTCTTCTCATCCTACTCAATCCTCCCTGGGCTCCCCCTTTAGATGCTGCTGGGGCTCCCTGAGACTTTCTGCTGAGTACACCTGGGAGCCTCAGGACCTTCTTCTTCTCCTTCTTCTTCTTCTTCCTCTTCCTCTTTCTCTTCCTCTTCCTCTTCTTCTTCTTCCTCTTCCTCTTCTTCTTCTTCCTGTTTTCTTTTCTTTTCTTTCTTTTTCTTTTTCTTTCTTTTTTTTTTTTTGAGATGAGATCTCGCTCTGTCTCCCAGGCTGGAGTGCAGTGGCACACTCTTAGCTCACTGCAACCTCCAATTCCCAGGCTCAAGTGATCCCTGCCTCAGCCTCTTTAGTAGCTGAGATTACAGGCACACGCTGCCGCACCCAGCTAATTTTTTTGTATTTTTGGTAGAGACAGAGTTTTGTTATGTTGCCCAGGCTGGTCTCGAACTCCTGAGCTCAAGCGATCCTCCTGCCTCAGCCTCCAAAAGTGCTGGGATTACAGTCATGAGCCACCTTGCCTGGCTAGGACCCTTTTTTGTTGTTGTTTTTGAGACAGAATCTCCCTCTGTCACCCAGGCTGGAGTGCCGTGGCACAATCTTGGCCCACTGAAACCTCTGCCTCCTGAGTTCGAGCGACTCTTGTGTCTCAGCCTCCTGAGTAGCTGGGATTACAGGTGTCCGTCACCACACCTGGCTAAATTTTGTATTTTTAATAGAAATGGGGTTTCACCATGTTGGCCAGGCTGGTCTCGAACTCCTAACCTCAGGTGATCCGCCCACCTCAGCCTCCCAAAGTGCTGGGATTACAGACATGAACCACTGTGCCCTGCCTGGCTAGGACCCTTTTCTGAACCTATTTGGGCTCCCCAGAATCCTTTCCTTTCCTCACCCACCTGGGCCACGAGATCTCCAAGTGACCTTGCCTACAACCCCACGAGGTTCCTTCCCACCTACAGCTGAGGCCCTTCCTCCCCAGGTCCCAGTTCATCCGCCTGGTCTTCATCACCACCATGGTCAGCACCCTCCTGTCCTTCCTGCGGCCCACGGTCAATGCCTACGTCCTCAACAGCATTGCCCTGCACATTGTCTACATCGTGTGCCAGGAGTACAGGAAGTGAGTGAACACTGCAGGTACCTGGGCGGGGGGCTGCCATCCCCCTCCTAGCACCCCTGACTCCAGACTCATGGAGGGGACGTCACTTCCCCAAGATCATCCACTAACAAGTGGCAGGGCCAGGATTTGAACTTGACTGACTGCAGAGATTGTCTTTTTTTTTTTTTCTTGAGACGGAGCCTCGCTCTGTCGCCCAGGCTTGAGTGCAGGGGTGTGATCTTGGCTCACTGCAACCTCTACCTCCTGGGCTCAAACAATCCTCCCACTCCAGCCTCCTAAGTAGCTGGGACTAGAGGCGTATGCCATCACACCAGGATAACTTTTATATTTATTTATTTATTTTTTGTAGAAACAGGATTTTGTCATGTTGCCCAAGCTGGTCTTGAGCTCCTGGGCTCAAGCGATCCACCCACCTCAGCCTCCCAAAGTGCTGGGATTACAGGAATGAGTCACTGCATCCACCCTACATTATCTTTATTTATTTATTTATATTTATTTATTTTTTGAGATAGAGTCTTGTTCTGTCTTCCAGGCTGGAGTGCAGTGTTGCAATCTCAGTTCACTGCAACCTCCGCCTCCCAGGTTCAAGAAATTATCCTGCCTCAGCCTCCCGAGCAGCTGGGATTACAGGTGCATGCCACTGTGCCTGGCTAATTTTTGTATTTTTAGGGGTCTCGCTATTTTGCCCAAGATAGGGTGGTTTGCCAAAACCAGGGTGGTTTTAAACTGAAGGGCTCAAGCGATCCCCTCAACCTCAGTCTCCCAAAGTGCTGGGATTACAGGCATGAGCTGCTGTGCCTGGTTTGAAGGACATTTGAAATTGCACCTGGTGTGCTGGCAATGCTCAGTGTTAGTTCTAAGCACGAGATTGGGCCCCATCTGCTCGCACCCTCAATTCCTGCTCTTGCCCTTCTCCCAGCTTCTGAGCCTCATCACTGTGGAAGGAAGAATTTCCCATCAGCCCCCTCAGGTGCTGCTCTCTGAGCCAGCCCCTGGTCCCGCTCTCCCCTCTTTAGGACCAGCAATAAGGAGCTTCGGCACCTGATTGAGGTCTCCGTGGTTTTATGGGCTGTTGCTCTGACCAGCTGGATCAGTGACCGTCTGCTTTGCAGCTTCTGGCAGAGGATTCATTTCTTCTATCTGCACAGCATCTGGTAAGCACATGCTCTGAGGCTGTGAGGGGCCCAGAGTCAGAGAATCTTAGATGCCATAGCTCGGAGTAGGAGCCTGGGGGTGGGGGTCGAGGAGCAGAGAGAGGAGAGCCAGATACTGGGACCTGGTGGCAGGGGAAGGCTGTAGTCAGAAGGCCAGACCCAGAAGGTCCCTTTGGATGGTCAAGATCCATGAGAGGCCGGGCGTGGTGGCTCATGCCTGTAATCCCAGCACTTTGGGAGGCAGAGGCGGGTGGATCACGAGGTCAGGAGTTCGAGACAAGCCTGACCAATGTGGTGAAACCCCGTCTCTACTAAAAATACAAAAATTAACCGGGTGTGGTGAGGCGCACCTGTAGTCCCAGCTACTCCGGAGGCTGAGGCAGGAGAATGGCGTGAACCTGGGAGGTGGTGCTTGCAGTGAGCAGAGATCATGCCACTGCACTCCAGCCTGGGAGACAGAGTGAGACTTTGCCTCAAAAAAAAAAAAAAAAAAAAAAAAAAAAAAAAAAAAAAAAAAAAGAAGGCTGGGTATGGTGGCTCACGCCTGTAATCCCAGCACTTTGGGAGGCTGAGGCAGGCAGATCACGATGATCAGGCGATCAAGACCATCCTGGTTAACACAGTGAAACCCTGTTTCTACTAAAAATAATACAAAAAATTAGCTGGGAATGGTGGCGGGTGCCTGTAGTCCCAGCTTCTTGGGAGGCTGAGGCAGGAGAATGGCGTGAACCTGGAAAGTGGACCTTGCAGTAAGCAGAGACTGTGCGCCACTGCACTCCAGCCTGGATGGCAGAGCAAGACTCCATCTCAAAAAAAAAAAAAAAAAAAAAAAAAAAAAAAAAACCCCCGAGAAAAAA
>NW_016804151.1:5840193-5845911 GCF_001698545.2 Rhinopithecus bieti
AAAAAAAAAAAAAAAAAAAAAAAAAAAAAAAGAAGGCTGGGTATGGTGGCTCACGCCTGTAATCCCAGCACTTTGGGAGGCTGAGGCAGGCAGATCACGATGATCAGGCGATCAAGACCATCCTGGTTAACACAGTGAAACCCTGTTTCTACTAAAATAATACAAAAAATTAGCTGGGAATGGTGGCGGGTGCCTGTAGTCCCAGCTTCTTGGGAGGCTGAGGCAGGAGAATGGCGTGAACCTGGAAAGTGGACCTTGCAGTAAGCAGAGACTGTGCGCCACTGCACTCCAGCCTGGATGGCAGAGCAAGACTCCATCTCAAAAAAAAAAAAAAAAAAAAAAAAAAAAAAAAAAAAAAATCCATGAGAAATAAAAAGAGGCCAGTGTGAGGCTATGGGCATCTTATGCCGTCACCACCTTCGCTCTGCACTCCACAGGCACGTGCTCATCAGCATCACCTTCCCTTACGGCATGGTCACCATGGCCTTGGTGGATGCCAACTATGAGATGCCAGGCGAAACCCTCAAAGTCCGCTACTGGCCTCGGGACAGTTGGCCCGTGGGGCTGCCCTATGTGGAAATCCGGGGTGATGACAAGAACTGCTGAGACCTGCCAGCCTCTTGACTATCCAACCACCCTTCAACTTGCCTGTGTCTTGAGAAGAGAGCCCCGGTCAGGACTTACGCCGGAGGGACACTCATGGTTCCTTCCTCTGTTTCCCCTTCCGTGTCCTCCTTGTCCTGCGCTGCCCTGCCTTGAGGCCGAGGATGGACTTTGTGACATCTCTGAGCAGCAGCCTGGTGACTGTGGGGGGCTGTCTCGCGCATCTCCCCTCCATGACCCCCCACACCCTCTTTCATTTCCTCCTCTGTGTCCACAGCCCCCAGTGACCATTGTCACATGAGCTGGTGGGGCTGAGTCACCAGGTACTGGGGTGACTGAAGGATGTGGTATCTAAATATTAGCTTCCAGGCTGGGTGCGATGGCTCATGCCTGTAATTCCAGCACTTTGGGAGGCCGAGGAGGGCGGATCACCTGAGGTCAGAAGTTCAAGACCAGCCTGGCCAACGTGGCAAAACCCCATCTCTACTAAAAATACAAAAATTACCCGGGCGTGGTGGTGCACGTCTGTAATCCCAGCTACTTGGGAGGCTGAGGCAGGAGAATTGCTTGAATCCGGGAGGCGGAGGTTGCAGTGAGCTGAGATTGCGCCACTGCACTCCAGCCTGGGCGACAAGAGCGAGGCTCCATCTCAAAAAATAATAAATAAATAAATATTAGCTTCTAAATATTGGTGGTCACTACTAGACTCCCTCATCTGTTTTTGACCACGGCAATGTCCCTGGTTCTTGGGGGGCACCCCAGAGAATGAACATGACTTCCAGGCACCTCATTCTACATCCACACATACATGTGGAGACGTTGCACGCAGACCCACCCACCTCCTTCCATGGACTTGTGAGGTCCTCAGGTTCACAGCTGAGGAAAGCAGAGTCCCAGACTGGGCAATCTGTGTGCTTTGGGGGCATGTGGACATGAGAGATGAGTGAGGATAGTCTTTAGAGCAGTGGGGGGTGGTGGGGAAGGGCGGTTTTCATGATGGTTAAGAGCATGGGGCTTCAAGTCAGGTAGACCTAAGTTAGAATTCCTGCTCCACCATTTTCTAGTTGTACAATCTTGGGAAAGTGATTTTTCCTTCCTTGGAAGCTCAAGGACATTGTCTGTAAAATAGGCATAATATTCCTTGTCTTATGGGAGTTTTTGTGTGGTTAAAACAAATGAATGTGTGTGAAGTGATTAGCATAGAGTTTGACAAACATCCAGCCACCCACTCATCTTTAATTCATCTGTCCCATAATTTATTCATCCATCCATCCATTCATTCATTCATTCATCTACCATTGATTTATTCATTCATCCATCCACCCACCCTTTAATTCATGTACCCATTAATTTATCCATCTATCCATCCACCTACCCATCCTTTAATTTATCTACCCATTAGTTTATCCATCTACCTGTCTTTTAATTCATGCACACATTAATTTCTCCATCCTTCCATCCATCCGTTAATTCGCCCATCCATTACTTTATCCATTCATCCAGCCACCATTAATTTATCCATCCTTTAATTCACCCATCTGTTACTTTATCCATTCATCCAGCCATCATTAAATTTATCCATCCATCCATCCATCCATCCATCCATTCATCTATTGAACTCTCCATTGAACTATCCATCTATCCATCCTTTAATTTGCCCATCCAGTAATTTATCCAACCATTCTGTCTTTCATCTGTTATCTATCCTTTAATCCACCTATTCATTCATTAATGTATCTATCCATCCATTGAATCATCCATCTAACTATGCATTCATCCATCTATCCATTATCAATTATTCATCATCATCTATCATTTATTATCCTTTCATTCCTCTATCTATTAAGCCATTTATCCATTCATTTACCCATTTATTTATCCATCACCTTACCCTACCTCCCTCTGTCCATCCGTCCATTCACCCACATTTAGCCATTCATCCATTCATTATTTCCATCCAAACCATGCAGCCATTCTTTCATTCATCTACTTTTCAACTACTCATTCATTCACTCATTCAGCACACATACATGTACTGGGTTCCTACTATATATCAGACGCTAGCCCCTGGGGATCCAAGACAACAAAGACATGCAACGTCCTTGCCCTAATGAAGGATATAGATATTAAACAAATACAAACACACACAAAGCACTTCCAGACACTGATGGGTCTGGATAAAACACAATAATATTCTGGAAGATGATGGTTGTGGGAGCAGTACTATCACATGGGTGGTTCAGGGAGTGCATTTTGCAGTTGAGCCCTCAATGACAAGAGGAAACCAACGATATCAAAAGCCAGGGCAAAGCCATTTTGGGAGGCTGGGGCAGGAGGATCGCTTGAGCCCAGGAGTTCAAGGCCAACATGGGCAACACAGCAAAACCCCCTCTCTATGAAAAATTAAACAAAAATTAGCTGGGTGTGGTGGCATGAGCCTGTAGTCCTAGCTACTTGGGAGGCTGAGGTGGAGGATGGCTTGAGTCCAGAAAGTGGAGGTTGTGTCACTGCATTCCAGCCTGGACACATAGTAAGAGGTTCTTAATCTGGGGGCCCTGGATGGCTTTCAGCTTCCGCAGACCACTTGACATTGTGTGCAAAAGATGGATGTTTGGGCATACAATCTAGGCGCCTGGAGTGCATCACTTTAGATAGATGAGAATACTCTCATTTTATAGATGAGAGTGGCTCAGAGAGGGCAAGTCACTTGCCTAAGGCCACACAGCGTGTACTTGAACCCAGTCTGTCCTTCTCCAAAGCTCCTTGCACTGCAGTGAGTCAGTAGTGGGCTTGAACCTAGATCCCTGGCCATCTGCTTCTGGGTCCTTCTTCCTTTCTTGTCCTAGAAACCAGAGGTTTTTTCGTTTGTGGCTCCAGGATGGATCATGGTGGTAGGAAGAGGTGGGGTTGGGGATTTCTATATACTTCTAAAATCACCTGCGAAACACTGTGTGTTTTGGTGTATTTGGGGGAGAGGAGCTGTGATTCCATGACATCCTCTAAAGAGGTGTTTGACCACCCAAAGAGTTGAGAACCTCAGTTCAAAATCTTCCTGGGGAGGGTGGCTGAGCACAGTGGCTCACGCCTGTAATCCCAGCACTTTGGGAGCCCGAGACGGGCGGATCACGAGGTCAAGAGATGGAGACCATCCTGGCTAACACGGTGAAACCCCGTCTCTACTAAAAATAAAAAAATAAAAAAAATTAGCCAGGCGTGGTGGCGGGCACCTGTAGTCCCAGCTACTTGGGAGGCTGAAGTGGGAGAATGGCGTGAATCCGGGAGGCGGAGCTTGCAGTGAGCCAAGATCGTGCCACTGCACTCCAGCCTGGGCAACAGAGCAAGACTCCGTCTCAAAAAACAAAACAAAACAAAATAAAACAAAATCAACAAACAAAATCTGCTGAGGGAGGATGATAGAGAAGTGCCTGCCTCCTCCCCTGACCCCATGGTTCTTCCTCTTCTTTGCCAGTTTATGTGGCCTGAGTATAAAATCATGTAAAAAATCCCACTCTATCCCCAGTATCTGTCCTCTGGCTCTGCTGGTCTCTCCACACAGCCTCCTCCTGGGGCATAAAGGTAGCCAAAAAGCAGGAGGCCTGGGTAACCTCCACCTCCCAGGTTCATGCCATTCTCCTGCCTTAGCCTCCTGAGTAGCTGGGATTATAGGCACCCGCCACCACGCCTGGCTAATTTTTGTATTTTTGGTAGAGACAAGGTTTCACCGTGTTAGCCAGGGTGGTCTCGAACGCCTGACCTCGTGATCCACCCGCCTCAGCCTCGCAAAGTGCTGGTATTACAGGCGTGAGCCACTGTGCCCGGACTCCAGGCTGTACTTCTAACAAGCTACATGACCCTCGTACACCCTAGTCTCCATCGGGAAGGTCTCTTGGTGACAAAGGACAAAATATTCAACCCTAAGTGGCTGAAATCACAAATGGACAATCAGCATATATGCTTTTTTTTTTTTTTTTTTTTTTTTTTTTGACAGAGTCTCTGTCGCCTAGACTGGAGTGCAGAGGTGCAATCTTGGCTCACTGCAACCTCCACCTCCTGGGTTCAAGCGATTCTCATGCTTCAGCCCCCCAAGCAGCTGGGATGACAGACACCCACCACCATGTCTGGGTAATTTTTGTATTTTTAGTAGAGATGGGGTTTTACCATGTTGGCCAGGCTGGTCTGGAACTCCTGACCTCAGGTGGTCTGCTTAATCAGGAAGGTCTATTGGTGAAAAAGGACAAAATATTCAACCCCAACTGGCTGAAATCACAAGTGGACAATCAGCAATATATACTTTTGTTTGTTTATTTGAGACAGAGTCTTGCTCTGTCACCCAGGCTGGAGTGCAGTGGCACAATCTTGGCTCACTGGCTCACTGCAACCTCCACCTTCTGGGTTCAAACAATTCTCTGGCCTCAGCCTCCCAAGTAGCTGGGATTGCAGGTGCACACAAGCATGCCTGGCTAATTTTTGTATTTTTAGTAGAGGTGGGTTTTCACCATGTTGCCCAGGCTGGTCTAGAACTTCTGAGCTCAAGTGATCTGCCCAACTCAGACTCCCAAAGTGCTGGGATTATACACGTGAGCAACTGTGCCCGGCCAGCATATATACTTTTGAAGTTCAGCCCCAGGCTGCAGACCTGGCTGGGTCCAGGCTTCAAATGATGTTACCAGGGCCGGGCTCTCTTTGTCCCCCTGACTGACTTCACTGGTGGGAGCTGCCACCAGGAGGGCTAGGCTGCCTTCCTTCCTTCTAAGTTTAAAAGTGAGCTCAAAGCTCCAAGCACAGGCTGGGTATGGTGGCTCATGCCTGTAACCCCAGTGTTTGGGAGACCAAGGTGGGAGGATATTTTGAGACCAGCCTGGGCAACATAGTGAGACCCTGTCTCTACAAACAAATTAAGAATCAGCCAAGCATGGTGGTGTACACCTGTGGTCTTTTTTTTTTTTTTTTTTTTTTTCTGAGACGGAGTCTGGCTCTGCCGCCCAGGCTGGAGTGCGGTGGCCGGATCTCAGCTCACTGCAAGCTCCGCCTCCCAGGTTTACGCCATTCTCCTGCCTCCGCCTCCCACGTAGCTGGGACTACAGGCGCCCGCCACCTCGCCTGGCTAGTTTTTTG
>NW_016804151.1:5846981-5850033 GCF_001698545.2 Rhinopithecus bieti
TCTCGGCCTCCCAAAGTGCTGGGATTACAGGCTTGAGCCACCGCACCCGGCCTACTTTGTATCTGTTAAACAATTTTTCATCACTTTCTCTCCTTCCACCCCCAGCCCACCCAGTGTCTATCATTCCACACTCTATGCCCATGTGTACACGTTATTTAGATACCACTTGTAAGTGAGAATGTATAGCATTTGACTTTTTCATCCATCTCCAGAACTTTCTCATCTTCCCAGCATGAAACTGTCCCCGTGAAATACTCACTCCCCAGCACTCTCCCCTGCCTCTGGCATCCACCAGCCTATTTTCTTTATCTTTATCTTTTTCTTGTTCTTTTTTTTTTTGAGACAGAGTCTTGCTCTGTCAGCCAGGCTGGAGTACAGTGGCGTGATCTCGGCTCACTGCAACCCCCGTCTCCCAGGCTCAAGCAATTCTCCTGCCTCAGCCTCCCGAGTAGCTGGGATTACAGGCGTGTGCCACCATGCCTGACTAATTTTTGTAGTTTTAGTATAGACGGGGTTTCACCATGTTGGCCAGGCTTGTCTCGATCTCCTGACCTCAGGTAATCCACCTGCCTCAGCCTCCAAAAGTGCTGGGATTGCAGGCGTGAGCTTCAAGGCCTCCTTGGCTTGAAGGTGGGACCTCACTGGGGATCCGCTCCCTTCCACCCAGGAACCTGTCTGCCTCCTGCTGCTGTTCATGGTGCCAAGGCTGTAGTGTCAAGGGGCACCTGTAGGCCAGCACCAAGCTGCTCTCAACCCCTCCCTCAGCTTCCCTCCTATGCTCATCAGCACCCAAAGTCCAGAGGGAGCTGAGGCAGCAGGGGATGGAGTGTCACCACTGCCCCAAGCATGTGTACACCCAGCTGGGCTGTGACAGTGCCTGGGCTTGTCCCCAACTTTGCTCTGAGACTGGAATGGGCACCGACAGCAGGGAGAAGCCAGGCAGTGGGAGCAGGCATTTCCAAGCCTGCAAAGGCAGGGAGGCCTTCCCGGGACCCCAAAAGTACAGGGATGCCTGGGTCCACAGCCTGGGTTTGGGTGGCTGCAGCTGCACTGGGGGTGTGTGGGACTCCTGCCTACTCTGTGGAGTAGGAGGCTCAGGTCTGCAGCTGTGGTTTGGGCAGCTACAGCAGCACCTGGAGAGCTCTCACTCCAACTCAGAAGGGGCAGGGCTCCCACTTGACCCTGACACAGCCATCAATCTCACCTCTGAAGAGATACAGCTAATGATCATTAGGGTAGGGATGATGACTATTCTTTTTTTTTTTTTTTTTCTTAGATGGAGTTTCACTCTTGTTGCCCAGGCTGGAGTACAGTGGCGCGATCTCAGCTCACTGCAACCTCCCTCTCCCGAGTTCAAGCGATTCTCCTGCCTCAGCCTCCCAAGTAGCTGGGACTACAGGTGCACACCACCACGCCCAGTTGATTTTTGTATTTTTAGTACAGATGGGGCTTCACCATATTGGCCAAGCTGGTCTTGAACTCCTGACCTCATGATCCACCCGCCTCAGTCTCCCAAAGTGCTAGGATTACAGGCGTGAGCCACCGAGCCCAGCCGATGATGACTGTTCTTTACTGCTTCATGCTGACAAGGGGCATTGTTTTCGGAAAAATGGCAGTCAGATTTTCCCTCAGGGGCCTATCTAAGGGTCTGCAGTAAAAGGGAGCCATCGTCTGAGGCTCCATTTGCACGACCATTTGGAGTTTGACAGTCTGTCCCTTTAGTTTCTTCTGAGCTGCAGTCAGAGATCACTGATTGGTTCTCTCCCACAATTGTCAAAAGTTACAAATAGCTCGAAAGAAAAGTTTCCTTGACTCTGAAAAACAAAACAAAGGATCAGCAATGTTCCAAGCAAAAACTCAGAAAAGATTACTTTGGTCTTCCATTAGTTCAGTTCACCCAGTCAACTCCTGTTCACAATCTCCAAAGCTAGCAGAAACCTGCACTCGAGGTCTATAATCCATCCTTTGAAGAAGATCAAAACAAGACAACAATTGTCTATGAATGTCAAAATGTCCTAGGATAGTCACAGTCAAAATCATGATTGACAAAGAAATTTGGTAACCGCTGTGGTCTACAATAACCGAACACAATAACCCTAATTATGATTCATAACACATCCTTAGACATCAGAACTCTAGAAATCCCATACAATTTTGGAACACACATTAACGTTATTCATTAAAATGTAACCCACAGGAGATGAAACACCACCTTATTTTGACAATCCTATGTAGCTAAACATGTCAAATCACCCTGTCTACTTCTTCCCTGGATACTCCAGGGATCCTCTGTAGCATCCAAAAATTAGGGATTAGAAAAGACAATTTTGAAGTTGAAATTTGATTTCAGGAAGCCTATCAAACATATTAAAGGCTTATAACACTTATTATGTAATAGATCAGTGCCCTAAGAATAGCAGATTGTGCTTCCATTCCAATGTTCAACTTACAGGAAAACCAAATAATACCCTTTTGAATTTAGTCAATGTGGGCTGGGCATGGTAGCTCATGCCTGTAATCCCAGCAGTTTGGGGAGCTGAGATGGGCAGGTCACTTGAGGTCAGGAGTTCGAGACCAGCCTGGACAACATGGCAAAACCCAGTCTCTACTAAATATACAAAAATTAGCCAGGCGTGGTGGCATGCACCTGTAATCTCAGCTACTAGGGAGGCTGAGGCAGGAGAATTGCTTGAACCTGCGAGGTGGAGGCTGCAGTGAGCCAAGATCATACCACTGCACTCCAGCCTGGGTGACAGAGTGAGACTTCATCTCAAAAAAAAAATTAGTCAATATGTTTACACACAGAATTCCTTTTACAAGATTAATTTTTACAAACCTTCTATAACTTGTTTAAACCCTTAGCTTTATCTTATCTAATTTAAAACAATCCTTTAAATCTCTAAACTTGGCAAAAATTCACATTCCCATGCCTTCTTATATTCTTTTGCTAAGACACATTTTACCTTTCTTACACACCTTGCATGTAAATCTATTTTCAGCAGTCTCAATTACATGTTATAATGGTAACTTTTAGCAATTCTTACTTTTGGTA
>NW_016804151.1:5850396-5862498 GCF_001698545.2 Rhinopithecus bieti
AAAAGGCATTACAGTTTCTATTTTCTTGAAGAATATTTGCCCTAAGTGCTTATTTTTCCTTAAGCTAATCAATTAGAGCTCTTTTATATAAACATCACACATGTAACACATATATAACTACACAGATAGACAGAAGGAGATCCAGTAGTAGTTGTAAGAATTTTCTTTTTTTCTTTTTCTTTTTTTTTTAGACAGAGTCTTACTCTGTTGCCCAAGCTGGAGTGTAGTGGCATGACCCTGGCTCACTGCAACCTTTGCCTCCTAAGTTCATGTGATTTTCCTGCCTCTGCCTCCCAAGTAGCTGGGATTACAGGTGCCCACCAACTCGCCTAGCTAATTTTTGTATTTTCAGTAGAGATGGGGTTTTGCCATGTTGCCAGCCTGGTCTTGAACTCCTGGCCTCAGGCGATCCGCCCACCTTGGCCTCCCAAAGTGCTGGGATTACAGGTGTGAGCCACCGCACCCAGCCTCTTGTGCCAGTTTTTTAATTGGATTACTGGCCCGGGGGTGGAGCCCTTCAAGAATCAGGGCTAGGAAAACTTGCAGTTTCTAAGGCCTAATAAGTAGGCATAGCTGGAAGACAAAGATAGATTTTGAGAGGGATTCATCTACCCCTAATCCTTGAAGTGCCATGAGGAAAACAGAGGTTTTTCCAAAATGGGTCAGTGGAGCCTCCTCTGTTTTTCCCAAGGAGTCTCAGGCCACCAGAAGTCATCCTGGAACCTCTCATGTGTGCATTAAGAGTGGCAAGACAAAATGGAGAAAATAGTTCAGTTGATTGAGAAGAAGACAACTTTTTCCAGGAAAACAAAATCTACAAAGATAAACGACATAAAAGCCTTTTAAATATACCTATAGTTTGGATATCTTCCATCTTTAATTAAGCTGACTTTTAACCATTGCACTTCCTTTTTTTTTTTTTGAGATGGAGTCTCACTCTGTTGCCCAAGCTGGAGTGCAGTGGTATGATCTTGGCTCACTGCAAGCTCTGCATCACAGGTTCATGGCATTCTCCTGCCTCAGCCTCCTGAGTAGCTGGGAGTACAGGTGCCTGCCACCATGCCCGGCTAATTATTTTGTATTTTTAGTAGAGACGGGGTTTCACTGTGTTAGCCAGGATGGTCTCGATCTCCTGACCTGTGATCCACCCACCTCGGCCTCCCAAAGTGCTGGGATTACAGGGACAAGCCACTGCGCCCGGCCAGCCATAACACTTCCTTTTTAAGAAGTCCTGGCTGGGAGCAGAGGCTCTCACTTCTATTCCCAGCACTTTGGGAGACCAAGGCAGGTGGATCATCTGAAGTCAGAAGTTCAAGACCAGCCTGGCCAACATGGTGAAACCTTGTCTCTACTAAAAATTACAAAAATTAGCCGGACACAGTGGCACACGCCTGTAATCCCAGCTACTCAGGAGGCTGAGACAGGAGAATTGATGAAGCCCAGGGGAGATGGAGGTTGCAGTGAGCTGAGATTGCACCACTGTACTCCAGC
Organism: Rhinopithecus bieti; assembly: GCF_001698545.2. Lineage (NCBI taxonomy): Eukaryota > Metazoa > Chordata > Mammalia > Primates > Cercopithecidae > Rhinopithecus > Rhinopithecus bieti. The sequence goes on from NW_016804151.1 coordinate 5,851,888, forward strand.
CTGGCCAATAGAGCAAGACTCTGTCTCAAAAAAAAAAAAAAAAAAAGAAGAAGAAGTGCTTTAAAATATGAAAATATGTTACTACCTGAGCTTAGCCATGCCAAATGGCCAATACTTCTGACTTTTGAACTCACGGAGGGGCAGAGAATACAGTGATTTTTGTTATTCCTGCAACCAGTTTGCACAGAGAGAGAGAAGCCAGAAGTCCAACTGGTAAGAACTCTTACCCTTTCGCCAGCATGTTCGGCTTCTGGGTTCCATTCCCCTGAGCTATGGAGCCCTATTGACCCTGGAGTCCTGTGAAGGGGAACAGCCAAAGAGTTGTCCCTCCTCAAGAAATTGCCAAGCAGTTTAAGGCTTGGGGAAATTGAACTCTTCCCAGTTTGGAGGATGGATCCCAGGGGAGTATCCTGTGATACAAAGGTGTGATTACCCATCTGTGAAGAGAGGACAGAAGAGGAATAAAGGAAAAATGTTTTTTTCTCCAGAGTCTGAGGGTCAAAGGAGTTCCAGTGATTTTTAAAAATTTTTATTTTCTTTTATTTTTTGACACAGTCATGCTCTGTCACCCAGGCTGGAGTACCGTGGCACAATCTCAGCTCACTGCAACCTCTGCCTCCTGGGTTCAAGTGATTCTCCTGCCTCAGCCTCCCAAGTAGCTGGGATTACAGGCACGTGTGTCACCATGCCCGGCTAATTTTTTTGTATTTTCAGTAGAGATGGGGTTTTGCCATGTTGGCCAGGCTGGTCTCAAAATCTTGGCCTCAAGTCATCCACCCACCTCGACCTCCCAAAGTGCTGGGATTACATGCATGAGCGGCTGCAACCAGCTGAGTTCCAGTAATTTAGAATGGACTTGAGAGGAGTGCAGCCTGAAAATGATTGGTTGGTTACCTATCTGGAAAGAGGGGAAAGGACATCCCTTTGTTCCTGTCCTTCCAGCGAATACCTGGGGTTCGTGATGGAGATTTAAAAAAGAAAAGGCATCTCTTTTTCTTTTTCCAACCTTATATCCCCGAGTCCCAGTGACCTTTGCAGGTGCCACTCATAGGTGCAAGCATGACCTTCACCCATGCAGCGGGAAGGCCTAGTGGGTAGGAATATTTGCACTTACCTACATACCACCCTATCCTTCTACTGTTGGTAACCTTTGGGTTCCCCAGACCTTATCTATGCTTCCATCCATGAAGCAGGAGGGCCTAATTGGCAGGAATTATCATGCTCACCTGGGCTGTGCCTCTCAAGTCCCGCTGTCATCAAGTCCTGCTGCCTCAGGTCTAACATCCCATTTCAGGACTTTAAACTGAAGCATGGGACAAAAAGGTGCCTCAGATGGGTCTATGGACCCATTAAATTAGTCCCACATGGCCCTCACCAAATTGCAGATAGCAAGTGAAGGAGGCTGCTCCTTTACTGCCTCCCTATCATAAACAGGTGAAGCTGTGGGGCCAGGTCCTTCTCAAACAAGGGAGAGAAAGGGAGTCCCGGGAATTGGGGACCTGACCTAATAAGGTGCCTCCCTGATATGGTTTGGCTCTGTGTCCCCATCCAAATCTCATCTTGAGTTGTACTCTCACAATTTCCACATGTTGTGGGAGAGACCCGGTGGGAGGTCATCAAATCATGGTGTGGTTTCCCCCACACTGTTCTCATGGTAGTGAATAAGTCTCATGAGATCTGATGGTTTTATAAGGTGTTTCCACTTTCACTTCTTCCTCATTCTCTCTTGCTGCCGCCATGTAAGAAGTGCCTTTCTCCTTCTGCCATGATTGTGAGGCCTCCCCAACCATGTGGAACTGTGAGTCCGTTAAACCTATTTTTCTTTCCAGTCTAGGGTATGTCTTTTTTTTTTTTTTTTGAGACGGAGTCTCGGTCTGTTGCCCGGGCTGGAGTGCAGTGGCCGGATCTCACTGCAAGCTCCACCTCCCAGGTTCACGCCATTCTCCTGCCTCAGCCTCCTGAGTAGCTGGGACTACAAGCACCTGCCACCTCACCCGGCTAGTTTTTTTTATTTTTTAGTAGAGACAGGGTTTCACAGTGTTAGCCAGGATGGTCTCGATCTCCTGACCTCGTGATCCACCCATCTCGGCCTCCCAAAGTGCTGGGATTACAGGCTTGAGCCACCGTACCCGGCCTAGGGTATGTCTTTATCAGCAGCGTGAAAAGAACTAATATACTCCCTAAAGGAAAAAAAAGTAACCCCACACATAGAAAAGCTCCCTGTAGTCACAAGACTATATTGACTCCTGGTGTGGTGGAGGAAGAAGACCTGAGATGCTGCTTATGTTCGTGCTAAGAGAGGAAGGGGGCCTGGGTTTGGGAGGAGAACTGAAAGGCCTGCTCCAGAGTCCAGAAGGCAGTCTACCTTCCTCCCTTCGACTTCCAGAATCACCCAGGGATCCTGGATGGTAATAGTGGTCTGAACCATCAGAGCTTGGGAGAGGAGCCCTAGAATCCACCAGTCTTGCCGGACTATTTGGGAGTCTGGTCCTGGACCCAGCAACTGTGTCTCCAGGGACACGCTGTTCCCCCTCAGTGATCCCCATTGCAAACCAGACAGGGTTGAGGTGACCTTCTCACACTGCCCAGACAGTTCCTCCTGAAGTGGCCTGGCCTGCTATATTTGCAGCAGACAACAGATGCATCTCAGGGACTATGGAGTCTGTGAAGCTGCAGGGCAGGTATTAGAGCTTTTGCCTTTTTTTCCTGTATCTCCTCTCTCTTTTCTGGACTTCCTCCAAGTTCCCACTGCAAAGTCTAAGGTGACCACTCCCAGGAGGCCCTCCAAAGTACCATCTGGTCCCACAGCTTGTTTCTGAAGCTCCCTCCTGACATCAGAGCCTGACTGTAAGATAAACTTATCCTCTAGGATCAGCCGTCCCTCTCTTCAATCAGGACATAGGTGTGTTTTACCAAGGCCTCTCTTAGCCTTTCCAGGAAGACAGTGGGACTCACATCTAGTCCCTGGTCTATCATGGATACGTTGGTGTAATTGAGAGGCTTAGTCCTAGTCCTTCGTATGCCCTCTGTTATGCACACCTGAAAGTGTTTCCTCTTCCATCCTTTTTTTTTTTTTTTTTTTTTGAAATAGTGGCTCACTCTGTTGCTGAGGCTGGAGTGCAGTGGCATGATCTCGGCTCACTGCAACCTAATTTATGTTTGTATTTTTAGTAGAGATGAGGTTTCACCATGTTGGTCAGGCTGGTCTCGAACTCCTGACCTCATGATCTGCCCACCTCAGCCTCCCAAAGTGCCGGGATTACAGGTGTGAGCCACCGCGCCTGGCCTCCTCTTCCATTCTTGTTTGTTTGTTTGTTTTCTTTTTTTGAGACGGAGTCTTGCTCTGTCACCAGGCTGGAGTGCAGTAGCACGATCTTGGCTCATTGCAACCTCCGCCTCCCAGGTTCAAGTGATTCCTCTGCCTCAGCCTCCCGAGTTGCTGGGATTACAGGCAAGCACCACCACGCCTGGCAAATTTTTTTTTTGTATTTTAGTAGAGATGGTGTTTCACCATGTTGGGCAGGATGGCCTTGATCTCCTGACCTCATGATTCGCCTGCCTTGGCCTCCCAAAGTTTTGGGATTACAGGCGTGAGCCACCACGACCAGCCCCATTCTTTTATCTCATCATTGAGGTCTCATTTATGGTTCTTCAGTGGTACTGCTATTCTTCCAATCAGATGAGTCTCATCCCCTTCCCTGGGCCTATATAAGATATAAAGCTCATCCCCCAAATTCTCTGCCACTTGCAGGGTGGCCTGCTTTTCAGTGGTGGTCAGGGTTTGTTTCAAAAGTAACATGAAGCTGGGTGCCGCTCATGCCTTTAATCCCAGCACTTTGTGAGACCAAGGTGGGCAGATCACTTGAGGTCAAGAGTTTGAGACCAGCCTGGCTAATATGGTAAAAACCCATCTCTACTACAAATATAAAAATTAGCCAGTGTGGTAGCGCATGCCTGTAGTCCCAGCTACTCGGGAGGCTGCAGCAGGAGAATCACTTGAACCCAGGAGGCAGAGGATGCAGTAAGCCAAGGGAGTGCCACTGCACTACAGCCTGGGCGACAGACAGAGTGAGACCCCATCTCAAACAAAAACAAAAACAAGAGTAACATGACCTCCTTCCAGGAGAGCTCAAATACTTGGGTTAAGTTCTGGAAACCCTCTATATACCTGTGAAGGCCATCTGAAGACTTCCAACATTTCCCCTTAAATTTGCCTTAAGTTCTATAGAGAAAAGGAGACCTGAACCTCAATGAGACCATATTCACCAGGCATCTGTTTTTGGGCAGTTGAGACTGGAACCTGCCTAAAACAAGGATTCCTATGCTGGGGCAAGCTTGAGACAGAACCTGAATAGGGAGGAGTTGAAGGGGTTGATTCCCCTGCTGGAGGTATCTCTGGGGTATGTTTCCCTATTTCCCTGGGATTACGCCTTGCAGCTTTTCCTGAGAAGGCCATTAGGACAGCTGAATCAATCCTAGAATGTTGGCAAAGGTCCAGATTACCCTGCAAGGCAAAGAAGGTCTGCATTTATGGGACCTTGGACCATTTATTTGCCCTCGTGTTTACAGAAAAGTTTCCTTCCTGAGGCCATGCTTCTGTTCTGTGCCTCAAGGTGCCTGGCACTAAGGTGGCAACCAAGGAAATGACAATAACATTTTCGTCACAAATTTACGTACGGATACCAAGGCACACTTTGCTTATCTGTGCTACTCTTAACCTTCCATTTTATACTTTTATTGTCTAAGTCAAATGCTCATTCTACCCAGTAATATCTCTGTTTTGCAACAACAGTCTTAACATTTAACATTGTAGACTGGATGCAGTGGCTCATGCCTGTAATCCCAGCACTTTGGGAGGCCAAGGCAGGTGGATGACCTGAGGTTAGGTGTTCAAGTCAAGCCTGGCCAACATGGTGAAACCCCATCTCTTTTAAAACACAAAAATTAGTCAGGCATGCTAGTGCATGCCTGAAATCCCAACTACTTTGGAGGCAGAGGTTGCAGTGAGATGAGATCACACCACTGCACTCCAGCTTGGGCGACAGAGCGAGACTCTGTCTCAAACACACACACACACACACACACACACACACACTTAACATTGTATATAACGAAGAGATAGGAGCTGGGTACAGTGGTTCATACCTGTAATCTCAGCACTTTGGGAGGTCAAGGTGGGTGGATCACCTGAGATCAGGAGTCAAGATCATGCCACTGCACTCCAGCCTGGGCGACACAGCGAGACTCTGTCTCAAAAAAAAAAAAAAAAAAAAAAACGTATGAGGACCTTGACAACCATGAAAGAAAGACAGATTGGAGACTGGAGGTCCTAGTGCCAACACCCTAATGGACGCTTAGGGACTTGAGTTGCAGGAGTTAGTCCGGGGCCTTTGGATAACACTGAGGCATAGTCTCAGCCAGATACCCTCATTTGCCCCAGGACCTCCTTCTGGCCCCATGTAACAGGCAGACCTCATGAAAGGAAACGGGATTGAAACAAACCCCACATTCTCAACAATTGAGGATGATGAGGGATCGACAGTGTCCTCTCCAGCAAGCCTATCATCCGTGTCTTAAGTCCAGCAGCTGTGCTAGTCAATTTTAACTATTAATAGAGGCCTGGTATTTTTCTGCCATTTTAGCTATTGTTGAGTTTAGGGACTCTGAAAAAGGGAAAGAAAGAGCAGATCCGCTTTTACTTACCCTTTCACTCACCCTTCTGCAGATCCTGGACGAGCCCTCAAAAATATTGTAGGATCCTTGGGGTGTTGATTTCTGTGACTGGTGGCACCTTTGCCTGAGTTTTGCTTGGGCCCACTGGGCTCATTCCACCCACTCGGCCTGGCAGGCCGTGCTCAGCTCACACTACTAGGCTGGTTCTCATAGTTGCCAAGAGTGAGCCAGGTATGGAGGGGCAATGGATGTGTGGGCAAGCAAGCATGAGGTTTGACCACTGCATGCAGCCAGGCATACCAGCTGCTGCAGCAGGTCAGGCAGCTCCAGGTGCTGGCAGGGACCCTGGCTCTCTGAGAGGCTGCAGCCAGACCAGGTGCACCACAAGCAGCTTCTACAGCTGCCACCAGGGAATGCAGTGGCAATCAGAAGGCTGGAGACTCCAGGAACCACCAGGCCCCAGAGAGGGAGTCACAGTCCTGGCTCAGGGAGCTCCTAGGTCCCTGAAGGGCCACAGCTCTTCTCTCCTTCTCTTCACCCACAACATGGCAAGGGGCATGTTTCAGCCCTGTGGGTTTTATAGCTCTTTCAGCCCTGCTGTGTAGCAGTTCCTGAATTCTTGTCCTGTGCCCAAGAAGAATGAGGTATGTGGACAAGTGGAGGGTGAGCAAGGTGAACAGGAGCTTTATTGAGTGACAGAATAGCTCAGAGGAGGCTCTGGACTGGGTAGTTCCTCTCTACAAGCAGTTCATCCTGTCATTTTCTGTGGCTCTCAGAGGAGAGGAGGCCCTGGAGTGGGTAGCTTCTCTCTGCAGGCAGATTGTCCCATTGCTTGCCCAGCTCTCAGCAGAGAGGAGGCCCTGGAGTGGGTAGCTCCTTTCTGCAGGCAGGTTGTGCCATCATTCTCTGCAGCTCTCAACAGAAGGAGGCCCTGGGGTGGGTTGCTTCTCTCTGCAGGAAGGTCATTCCATGTTCATCCAAGCTCTTAGCAAAGAAGAGGCCTTAGAGTAAGTTGCTCCTCTCTGCAGCTGGTAGTCCCGATGTCTCTGCAGCTCTCAGCAGAGAGGAGGCCCTGGAGTGGGTAGCTGCTCTCTGAAGCTGGTCATCCTGATGTCTGCCCAGCTTTGGCTGAGCCCAGGGCTTTTATGGGCCTCAGAGGGGAAAAAGTGCATTCTGGTTGGTCCATGAGCAGGCCTGGAAAAGGCATCACATGTTGCCACTCCAGTCCATGGGGCTGATAGCCCAGCCCCTAGCCTTCAGGCCCTCCCTGGCCCGAAGGTGGGGCCTCACCAGGGACCATCTCCTTCCACCCAGGAACCTGTCTGCCTCCTGCTGCTGGTTTTTTTTTTTTTTTTTTTTTTTTTTTTGAGACGGAGTCTGGCTCTGTTGCCCAGGCTGGAGTGTAGTGGTCAGATCTCAGCTCACTGCAAGCTCCGCCTCCCAGGTTCACGCCATTCTCCTGCCTCAGCCTCCCGAGTAGCTGGGACTACAGGCGCCCGCCACCTCGCCCAGCTAGTTTGTTGTATTTTTTAGTAGAGATGGGATTTCACTGTGTTAGCCAGGATGGTCTCGATCTCCTGACCTTGTGATCCACCCGTCTCGGCCTCCCAAAGTGCTGGGATTACAGGCTTGAGCCACTGCGCCCGGCCTCCTGCTGCTGTTTATGGTGCCCAGGCTATACGTGCCAAAGGGCGCATGCAGGTCAGCACTGAGCTGCCCTCAGCCCCCCTTTGGCTTCCCTCCTATGCTCGTTGGTGCCCAAAGTCCAGATGGGGCTGAGGTAGCAGGGAGCTGGCATGTCTGCACTGCCCCAAATGTGGGCACACCCTGCCTGGCTGTAACAGCTCTGGGACTCAGCCCCAACTTTGCTTTGAGATGGAGCGGGCATCGACAGCAGGGAGAAGCCAAGCAGTGGGAGCAGATATTTCTGAGCCTGCAAGAGCAGGGGGAGCCTTCCCGGGCCCTCAGGAGTGCAGGGATTCCTGGGTCCACAGCTGCAGTTTGGACAGCTGCAGCTGCACCTGGGAGGGTGAGGCTCCTGCCTGCTTCCAGGCCCGAGAGCCCAGTAATGCCCAGGTCGGTAGCCGTGGCTTGAGTGGCTCCAGCACCATCCAGGGAGCTCCCACCCCAACTCAGAAGGGGCAGGGCTCCCACTTGTCACCAGCTTCTACTAGATTTATGGAGCATGCAGTCCTGGCCGTGCCTCTGTGCTGCAACTGCAGTATGATAGTGGCGGCTGGTCCAGATGGCCAGCTGCTGCCATCAGTGCAATCATAGCCCACTGCAGCCTTGGGCTCAAGCAATCCTCCTGTCTCAGCCTCTTGAGTAGCTGGGACTACAGGTGCACACCACCACACTGTATGTTCTTCCTTTTTAAGGTTGAATAAGCTTCCATTGCACGAATAAGCCATGTTTAGTCTATCAGTTCATGTGTCAGTAGACATTCAGTTCCTTCCCCATTATTCTTTTTTTTTTTTCCAAGACGGAGTCTCTCTCTGTCGCCCAGGCTGGAGTGCAGGGGTGCAATCTCATCTCACTGCAAGCTCCGTCTCCCAGGTTCACGCCATTCCCCCAGCCTCAGCTTTCTGAGTAGCAGGGACCACAGGCGCCCACCACCACACCTGGCTAATTTTTTTTTTTTGTATTTTTTGTAGAGATGGGGTTTCACTGTGTTAGCCAGGACGGTCTCGATCCCCTGACCTCGTGATCTGCTCGCCTCGGCCTCCCAAAGTGCTGGGATTACGGGCGTGAGCCACCGCGCCCGGCTGTTCCCCATTATTCTTTTCAATGTTCAAAGTATTCCACCTCAGCCAGTGTGAGTCCGAGGGATGCAGTTCTGAAAATTCCCAACAATGTAGAACCTAATTGAAAGGTAATTTCCCAACTGCCTAAGGGGGAGGGTGCTGAGTTCCAGAAGCTCATATTTGTAGCAAGCGTAGCCTAAAGATTCTTTCCTGCAAGCTTCCTTCAAAGACAGATGCTGGCCAGGCATGGTAACTCATGCCTATAATCTCAGCACTTTGGGAGGCCAAGGCAGGTCGATTGCTTGAGCCCAGGAATTCAAGACCAGACTGGAAAACATAACTGGGAAACAACAAGACTCTGTCTCTACAAAAAAAGAAAATGCAAACATCAGCTGAGCATGGTGGTGTGAGCCTTTATTCTCGGCTACTTGGGAGACTGAGGCAGGTGGATCACTTGAGCCTGGGAGGTGGAGGTTGCAGTGAATTGAGACTGTGCCCCTGCACTCCAGCCTGGACAACAGAGCAAGACTCTGTCTCAAAAAAAAAAAAAAAGAAAAAAAGAAAAGGTAGATGGCTACCCCTGACTCCCATTTTTGTCCCTTTACCTGGGGCAGTGATTCTGAAACTTAGGTGAGCCTTGGAACCATCTGTAGGGTTGGTTAAGCCACTGCTGTCCAAGCACATAAAATTTCTAATTCCATAAACAAGGGTGGGAGAAGAACAGAATGTGCATTTATAGCAACATACCCAAGTGATGCTCACACTGCTGCTTTGGGGACTACTTAGAGACAATGATCTACTTACATCCAGTGATAGGATTAAAACTTTTTTTTTTTTTTTAAGTTATGGCGAGGTGCAGTGACTTATACCTATAATCCCAGCACTCTGGGAGGCTGAGGCAGCAGGATTGCTTGAACCCAGGAGTTTGAGACCAGCCTGGGCAATATTTTTTGTTTTGTTTTGTTTTGTTTTTGAGACACAGCCTCATTCTGTTGTCCAGGCTGGAGTGCAGCGGCACGATCTTGGCTCTCAGCTCACTGCAACTTCTGCCTCCCAGGTTCAAGCAATTCTTATGTCTCAGCCTCCCAAGTAGCTGGGATTACAGGTATGTGCCACCACGCCCAGCTGATTTTTGTATTTTTAGTAGAGATGGGTTTTCACCATGTTGGCAAGGCTGGTCTCAAACTCCTGACCTCAAATGACCAGCCTGCCTTGGACTCCCAAAGTGCTGGGATTATAAGTGTGAGCCACTGCACCTGGCTGTCTACAAAAATTTTTAAAAATTAGCTGGGTGTGGTGTTTATGTGGGAAATAGGCATACCTAAATAGGTGCATACCTGTGTTCCCAGCTACACGAGAGGCTGAGTGGGAGAACCGCTTCAGCCCAGGAGTTTAAGGCTGCAGTGAGTTGTGTTTGCAAGACTGCACTCCAGCCTGGGTGACAGAGCAAGACCCTGTCTCAAAAAAACAAAACAAAACAAAACAAAAAAAACCCCAAAAAACAAAAAAAGTACCCACATTAAATCACTGCTTATTTTCTCAGCATGATCTCCATTTTTTTTTTTTTCTTTCCAGCACCACCTGCCCTTGATTAAAAGCATGGTGATGTTACCATGACAGCGATCTGGCCTTCTTTAGAGTTTTTATCTGGACTTACTTTCACTCCAAAGTTACTCATTTTCTGGTGCTTTTTGTTCTTCAGTGCAAACACTGGCCCCACTAGCTAATAAATGTTTGACTGACACTTAAGTGAGAAAACAATCTGGTTGTTTTCTTCATGTGTGTGTTTTTTTTCTGAGACTGAGTTTTGCTCTTGTTGCCTAGGCTGGAGTGCAGTGGCACAATCTCTGCTCACTGCAACCTCCGCCTCCTGAGTTCAAGTGAGCCTCCTGTCTCAGCCTCCCGAGGAGCTGGGATTATGGGCACCCACCATCACACCAGGCTAATTTTTGTATTATTAGTAGAGACAGGGTTTCACTACATTGGCCAGGCTGGTCTTGAACTCCTGACCTCAGGTGATCCTCCCATCTCGATTTTTTTCTTCGTTTTTAAAGAATTTTGTTACTTTTTGCCCATGACACAGCTCACAGGAGATCCTGAGAACGTGTGTCCCAACAATCCGATTTTTTAAATAGGAGTTATTTATTTTTTATCCAACTTTTTTTTTTTTTTTTTTTTTTTTTTTTTTTTTTTT
>NW_016804151.1:5864978-5867606 GCF_001698545.2 Rhinopithecus bieti
GGGTTTCACCATGTTAGCCAGGATGGTCTTGATCTCCTGACCTCGTGATCCACCCACCTCGGCCTCCCAAAGTGCTGGGATTACAGGCTTGAGCCACTGCGCCCGGCCGCATGTGTCTTTATAATAGAATGATTTACATTCCTTTGGGTATGTACCCAGTAATGGGATTACTGGGTTGAATGGTATTCATGCCTCTAGGTCTTTGAGGAATTGTCGCACTGTCTTCCACAATGGTGGAACTCATTTGCACTCCCACCAACAGTGTAAAAATCCTCCTTTTTCTCCATAACTTTGCCAGCATCTGTTGTTTTTCTCATTGTGGTTTTGATTTGCATATCTCTAATGATCAGTGACGTTGAGCGTTTTTTTCATATGCTTATTGGCCGCATGTATGTCTTCTTTTGAGACGTGTCTGTTCGTGTCCTTCGCCCACTTTTTAACAGGGTGGTTTGTTTCTTTCTTGCAAATGACAACCCGATATTTAACGATAAGAAGGAATTTAAAATAACTGCACAAGGGTCTCTAAATCGCAGGCAGAAGGTCCTAATGTCCAAGAAAGGAGTGGCTTACAAAGTCCTGAGAAAGATGGGAGTATGCCTGTTTTCCACATAAACACAGTTTACAGGTCATTGTAAAATTTTGTGATTCTCAATAAATCAAAAATTTTTTTTTGTGAGAGATTAGTATTATATAAATTTTCATGGATAACATGAGATTCTCCCTTTAAAAATTTTATCTTTGATGAGGGCGCAATGGCTCATGCCTAGAATCCCAGCACTTTGGGAGGCCACAGCAGGAGGATTGCCTGAGGCCAGGAGTTGGAGACCAGCCTGGGCAACACAGTGAGACCCCTCTTTCTGTACTAAATAAATAAATAAATAAATAACCAATCAAACTAGCCGGGTGTGGTGACATAAGCCTGCAGTCAGTCCTAATTGCTTGAAAGGCTGAGGTGGGAGAATTGTTTGAGCCCAGGAATTCTAGGTTACAGCGTGCCATGACTGTGCCACTGTACTCCAGCAGAGACCTCATTTCAAAAAAAAAAATCTTTATTGACAAATAACTGTATATATGTATGGGGTACACCTTGATGCTTTGATACAGGTATACATTACGGAATAAACAAATCAGGCTAATTAACATATCCATCAGCACATACACTTATCAATTATTTATGGTAAGAACATTCAAAATCCACTTTTAGCATTTCTTTTTTCTCTTTTTCTCTTTTTTGAGACAGAGTCTTGCTCTGTCACTCAGGTTGGGGTGCAGTGGCATGATCTCAGCTCACTGCAACCTCTGCCTCCCTGGTTCAAGCGATTCTGCTGCCTCAGCCTCCTGAGCAGCTAGAATTACAGGCACACACCACCACGCCTGGCTAATTTTTGTATTTTTTTAGTAGAGATGGGATTTCACCATGTTGGCCAGGCTGGTCTTGAACTCCTGACCTCAGGTGATCCGCCCCAGTCAGTCTCCCAAAGTGTGAGGATTACAGGCGTGAGCCACCACATCTGGCCACTTTTAGCAATTTTAAAATATAAAATAACATTATTATGTAGTCACCTTGTTGTGTGATAGATCGCCAGAACTTACTCTTCATGTCTAACTGAAAACATGTGACTCTCTTGGGTGGTCTGAATGTTTCAAATTTGCATCATTCAAATTAGCACGAAGAATCACACAGTACTGTTCTTCAACCTGTTTTACAGATGTGCAAACTGAGACTCAGGGAAAGGTGAAGAAGGGGCTAACCAGGTTTGCCAAGGATTATGCAGGATTAGAAAATTAATATCCACTTTGGGAGGTTGAGGCAGGCGGATCACTTGAGGTCAGGAGTTCGAGACCAGCCTGGCCAACATAGCAAAACCCCGTCTCTACTAAAAATACAAAAATTAGTGAGGCGTAATGGCGAGCGCCTGTAATCCCAACTACTCGGGAGGCTGAGGCAGTAGAATCTCTTGAACCTGAGAGGCGGAGGTTGCAGTGAGCTGAGATCGTGCCACTACACTCCAGCCTGGGCGACAGAGGGAGACTGCGTCTCAAAAAAAAAAAAAAATTAATCTCCAGTTCCAGAACCCAGGGCTCATTCCATCACATAGCAGCATCATGCGGTCAGGAAACAAAAGTGTCCCTACCGGGGACCCTGGGGGATCCCTCCCCAGGGCTCGAACCAGTAACCTCAGTTGCAGCCCCGAAACGCTCCCGCCCTGGAGGCTCCAGCCACGAGGCAGCGCCCCCTGCGGGCCACAGCGCGCAGGCGCGGAGCGCCCGTCCCGCCCCCGCCCCCCTCCACGTGCGGCGCACACCTCGCGCTCCCCTCCACCAGGCTCGCCTCGCGCCTCCCTCCCTCCCTCCTCCCGCCCCTCCGGTCCCGGCCTCCCATTGGCTGCGGGCTTCGTCCCTCCGACCGCAGCTCGGCAGACCCCCGCCAGGCAGGAAGTCCCGCGCCACGAGCGGCCGTCCGCGCCGTCGATTGGCTCAGGTGGCTGTCAGTCGATGCGGCGGGCCCTAGTCGGCGGCGGGGGCCCGTGATCGGTGCGCGACCCGGGCTGGCGGTGGTTTCCGGTTCCGCGGGGCTGGCGGGCGAGCGGGCGGCCGGGATCGGCGGCGGCGGCGGCGGCGGCGGCG